>NC_056729.1:889878097-890213097 GCF_019279795.1 Protopterus annectens
CCTTTCCTGTATGGAAGACATCCTTCCTGTGTGTGGGCAGCAGTGTTACAGACAGCAGGTAGCAATACCTCTTACAACAGGACTTGTGGACACAGCCCAAATACATGTTTGTAGAAGGTTTCAGACCCATTGACAGTGAGTATTGCTGTTATATGCATTGAATACTGCTGTTTTTACAGAGTTTGTATATATATATATTATATATATTGTGCCTTCTGTGAAGGTTGGGTGCCTGGCTTGCAACTCAACACTGTAAAACTCCACTGCCAATCATGAGCGGACAGGTGATCTGCTGTGTCGACCCCTAACCGGGAAAAGCCGAAAGTAGAAGAAGATGAAGATATATATACATACATTTATATATATATATATATATATATATATATATATATATATATATATACGTGTGTGTGTGTGTGTGTGTGTGTGTGTGTGTGTGTGTGTGTGTGTGTGTGTGTGTGTGTGTATATCTATCATTGGAATGTTTAGTGTTTCCACATTATACATTCCCTATGGTAGACTGCATGATATGTTACAGATATCATCCTGATATCTTGCATCTGAGAGGGCTTACTGTTAACTTGTGGCTGTGTTTTGCAGGGTCCTGGGCTCAAGACTTGCAAGTTCTGGTTATTGTGTAGCAAGGCATATCTTTTCAGCTGTGGAGGAAGGGGAAATGGCAATAATTACAAGAAATCCCTCATCTGGACCACTTCACCTCCATTAACTGTACGTTTGGTCAGATGTTTTGCAGTGAGAGGTTCAGAGTGTGGTTCCAATGCGCAAATGCAATACACATGTATACATATATATATATATATATATATATATATATATATATGTGTGTGTGTGTGTGTGTGTGTGTGTGTGTGTGTGTGTGTGTGTGTGTGTATATCTATCATTGGAATGTTTAGTGCTTCCACATTATACATTCTCAATGGTAGACTGCATGATATGTTACAGATATCATCCTGATATCTTGCATCTGAGAGGGCTTACTGTTAACTTGTTGTGGCTGTGTTTTGCAGGGTCCTGGGCACAAGACTTGGAAGTGCTGGTTATTGTGTAGCAAGGCATATATTTTCAGCTGTGGAAGAAGGGGAAATGGTAACAATTGCAAGAAATCTCTAATCTGGGCCCCTTCACCTCCATTAACTGTGCATTTTTTCAGATGTTTTGCAGTGAGAAGTTCAGAGTGTGGTTCCATTGTGCAAATGCAACACACAGGTATACATACATACATACATACATATATATATATATATATATATATATATATATATATATATGTGTGTGTGTGTGTATATCTAGATGTGTGTGTATATATATATATATATATATATATATATATATATATATATATATATATATATATATATATATACGCATACATACATACATCTCCATATAGAAATACATTTCCCTTACTGTTCAATGACTGTGCCGTATGATATGTTTGAGAAAATATCACATTTATGTACAGCTCAAATGGTGTAATGATAAATCACTGTGGAGATGGTGTACTGGGTCCTGTGTTTGAGAATTGCAAGGGCTGGTTATTTTGTTGCTAGGCAGAACATGGGCTGCTGGATACAGAGTGTCTAAGCCACTTTTTAGCAGTTGTAAGTGGGCCTTTGCGGGTTTGCGTGAAGGTAAGCAATACTAACTTCTGGTTAAATATGCTTATAGCCGGTTAGTTTGAAAATTGCTTCCTCTGTGTAGGCATTGCTTACCGCCTCACAAATAGGGTTAAACCCTCTTAATACTCTTAAAAGTGCTTACTTCCGCTTTCCCCCAGGCTAATTTCTTTAAAAGAAAAGAAAAATGGGTGATAGGAAAGTGGAGAAAAAAGGGGGCACGAGAGGGGAAAACAGTAGGGAAAGTAGCTAGGTATCTGCAGGACTGGTGTAGGGAAGGTCAATAGCTGTCCATTTCTTATACAGCTACAGCCGTGCATATGAACTGAATTTGGATGTAGATCTGGACACTCAAACCCCTGAGAGAGGGATGCGGACAACAATAGTATTTTGTTAAGCCAATTAGACCCCATTACATGTGTCCAGTGGACACGTGTGTAAAATGGACAGCTATGTATGTGGCAAGATTTTTTTTGGGGGAACAGATTGCCCGTTTTTATGGTGAGAGTGGGATGTTGGGGAAGGATAGTAGGTATATTTGGGGAGGAAGATTTGGTAAGAAGACAAACAAGACAGACAAGTCAGCATACAGGGGTGGTATATGACACATGTGGGGACTAAACACCTTGGGCAGGGAGGGGTGTTTGGAAGTTGGAATCCCATGAGCCCCCAAATAGAAACAGTGGGACTGAGGTCCCCACCCATGGGCAGTCACCACTGCACCTTTATGGCCCCGAAGGTGTCTGTGCTGGGAGCTGAGTAGGAGGGGCAGGTTGACCCTCTAAATGCACCACACAGCTTTCAATGTGGCATAGCAGATCTTCAAACTCCCTGCAGAGCTCGCTATGCACTAAGCCCCTGACATGACTAGGGTGGACAGTTTTCTGTCCACGACTGCTCCTGGGGGACGAGCCCCACCCCCTGAGGTGGTTCCACCTGAAGGTGGTGCAGGACCAGCAGATAAGGAGGTCTCAGGGTGGGTCCCAGATGTGCTGGAACCCGGTGCCACAGCCAGATGAGGTGGGAGAGGTGGGTCCACTGGGACTGGACTTCCCAAATGTGCTATGGTGTTGCAGTTTTAAAACATACGTGATTTAGTAATAGTCAACACATTCCAGGATTAGTTATAACAGCGTGCATAGATATTCCCATTAACCCAAAACACCAGATTTGGAACAGTTGCTTAGCAAACCAAACACATGCATATATGCAACCACAGTGGCCATTACAATGGCATACAAGTTACACTGATAGCAACAGGCCATCAATGATAACATTTCAATATAGAACATTAATAAAAACACCTTTCAATATTTATTGAACAATAGGACATACGCCCCAACAATAGGTTTGGTGTAAATATACCCACTGATTTGTGTATTTAGGTTATTGTTGCAGATATGGTGGGGGGTAGAGAAATGTCAATTAACAACTTATATATCCCTGTAGTTCTCACAACTTTAGTGCTCATTGCTCTAATCAGTAAGGTACAGGTATTATTACACTACCCTATGGCCTTGGTTTGACCAATGGTATTATAACTAAACTGTCTTATAACTAAATTCTACATCTCTTACATCGTATACCTGTGGAGGGAATGTTTGTTAACAATACCTGACTGTTTCTAAACATATTTCCAGATTCCGAGTTAATATTATGCACATACCTCTGAATATCTTATTGTACACACTCTGGTCAAAGCTTGGTAACATGAGGGTGGAAATGGGACATATTTTGAATATTGCTGTCATAAACTTGGAGGGCTGATCGAGTGACAGGATTTGTTTTCATATTCATTTTATGAAGGTTTTGAGGTCTGAAAATCAAATGTATGTCATTATCTGCTGGCTACAAATCTGAGATCATCTCACTGATTTGCCACGGGGACAGGGGAACAGGCATAACATATGAGACAATTATCTGGAGATTCTGAAAGGATGAGTACAGTTGAAAGGTATGATTATGTATACGCTTACTACCAGTCCCAGGATTCAAACCATGGCTATGTCTGCTAAAAATACAACAGTTAAAGTCACAGTAGAGTGTGCTATTTGGATTTTGCTGTCTATTTCTTCACTGTTTTCTGTCTAAGTTTCCCTCCATTGTACAATCTGACCTTGTAATTACAACAGTCTTATACTAACATTCCTAGGCATTTTATTATGTACCTCAGTGTTGGTAACAGTGTTTTTTTTGCTAATAAATCGAGTGGAATATAAATTGTTTGGGTTTCCTGTTTGGCTCGCTGCACTCCGTTTTGGACTTATTTGTGGCATTTGAGTGCTTTCACTTGTTTTTTATCGGTTAATATAACATTATTATTCAGAGAATGAAATACTAAAAATGCCATACGATACCAGAGTAAACACAACCAGTCCAGGGTTTAGAGCTTTATTGCCAGGCAGTTACAGTTTTATTTAAATACGACCTATATTAGACTATTACTGTCAAATTGTCTAGTTTATTCAGTACAACCCATACACAAAACAGTTTTTATATTGGCATTTGACTTTCTACTACTTTTATATTTATTTGGTATAACTATTACAAGCAGGATTGTTACTCACCAGCCTCGTGACGCAGCCTTGCAGCCCACTCACATGGGCTTCCTGATTCACAGCCCAATCAGCAGCAACTGTAAGAGAAACTGAGAAATATTTAGCCATAGCTATCCATCATATACACAGGCTAGACATTATTAAACAGTTACTGGTATGAGTACTTACACACTGCTGGGACATCACCCCTCTGTCTAGATTCTTGTATCCACTGATCAAAGAGCTCCCTCTTCCTCAGTTTCAAGTCGCCATAGTGGTGCCTGACCTGCTCGAGGGATACCAGTGGCTCTGGTGATGGTCCCAGGCTTCTGCTTTAATACTGGGAGCCCTGGTACTAGCCCTGCAGCAGTCTTTCATCATTTGTTTTACCATGTGTCCTACCATGACCTTGGACTCCAGGGTGACCCAGCGCTGGCCCGGAAGTGCACTTCCTCTCAAACTCCAGCCACGGTGCCTACAATAGGAAGCTGCAACCAGTTATGAGCTGCATTCCTATCTGTAAGGTTTAAAACCGGCTGATTTCCCACCCTTTGCTGTGATTGGATGGTTTTGAATATGCTGAGCTAAGCTAAGCTATGGGCAAACCTGCTTAGCTAAGGTTGGCATTGCTTACAGGGGCAGGTTCAGCACTGCTTACCAATGGGCAAATCCATTTAGCTGGGCTACTCATTGCTTAGCAGTCATATTTACACAATGCTTACACCTGGTAAGCAGACATGTGCAATGCTTAGCATTGCTTATTTTTCATTTTATAGACTATTTGCTGTATGGCATTGATTCATCATTCATTTCATATTATACATTTTTTTACTGTCCCTGACATCCCCCAATGTGAATTCATTACATTTATTCATGTGTGACTATACTGTATGGGGCACTTGTGTTTATATGAGGATTTCACAACTTTATTACATTGATACCTCACATCTGGACCTAATACAGTACTCCCGTTAACAAATATATGTTATTTAGTAGGTAACACAAAAAAATTGTTTATGCACTGCTGTCAAATTTAAAATGTGAATTAATTACAGTGGGGATTAAACCGGGAATGACTGCTCACAAAGCGTATGCTCTAACCACTACACTACTGTAATACTGCTTATGTTGGATGTCTCTTGTTGTTTAACTTCTTCTGCTGTTTAGGCTGCACTAAGCATAGCTAAGCAATGGGCACACTCACGCAGCTATGCTGAAATTTTATCGCATTAAAAAAAAAAGTTTTGTTGTGTTATTTTATCTTTACCCTTCAGAATATCCCAGCTATTGCTAAATCTGTTATTTTATCAGCTTTCTGCTTCATGGTGGGCATACCTCTCAACCTCTTGGAGCAAAAACTCTGGACAAACCCTAAAATGATGGGGAGGGGGATAGAGGGATAGATTTTAAATATTGCTCTTACAGTCTTGCATTAGCATGGATTTTCTGAAGGATGTGGAGTCTTTTAAGCTCAAATGTTTGTCATTATTTAATGATTTCAATCCTCAGCTATTTTACAGACAAGTACAGATTTTAGGAGGAAGACACCAAAATATGGGGAAAAACTATGGACATTCCGGGAAAATCTGTACATCTGAGAGGTATCCTGACGTGTTGGAGGTGTTATGAGCGTTCTTGCTCATTTAAATTGCTGAAAGGCAATTCATGAGTGCAAGGGCATGTGTATTGTGAGAGCTCTGCTCTCAGACACACCCCCTGCACTTGTACACAGCTCCATGTTAGTTTAAGAACACAGGCAGCACGTCTTCATGAATATGCAAGGCACATTGCCATGCTGTTCAGGAGCAGTCACTGCCATGCAGGAATAACTTATTCCTGCACAGCTGCTTGCCTAAGCCCAGGGTTTATTTTTAGGCTTCCAGATCTCCAATTCATAAAGGTTTTGGAGAGTTGGAAGCAGGACATGTATATAGCATTTTTGCTTGCTAGTCTATCTGTCTATGCATATACATATGTACATATATATATATATATATATATATATATATATATATATATATATATATATATATATATATATATATATATATATATATATATATATATATATATATATATATATATATATATATATATATATATATATATATATATATATATATATATATATATATATATATATATATATATATATATATATATATATATATATATGTGTGTGTGTGTGTGTGTGTGTGTGTGTGTTTATAATCATATCTCTCAACCTCGTAGAACAAAAAATTCTGGACAAAGCCATAAATAAGAGTGGGACAAAGGCCAAAAATAGGGAACATTTTTAAATATTACTCTTGCAGACTTAGAAATTTTGATAAAATAATAGGTTTTGCATTAGCGTGAATTTTTTGAAGAATAGGAAGTGTGAAACTCAAATGTCTGTCATTATTTTCTAGTGTCAGGCTTTAATGATTTGTCTTTAGTTTGCAATATAACCACAATTTTATGAAAAATGGACCAAACATATGTGGAGAAAATCATCATACAGAGTGAGGCAGCACTGTTATTGTGCAGTCAGTGTTTAGTATAAGGCCACGCATTCCAATACACATCATAGACCTTGCTTTCTTGTGATTGTGCCTATTGGACAGGTAATATTCTATGGTGTCACTCTGTATGATCCTAACTGTCCAGTGAGTAATTCAGAAGTGCACATCTCCTAAATCCCACACATGTGCCTGTATGTTCCTCTTTGATGATATACATTGCAGTCAATCTCCTGCATTGCTGTTTCCTCTCAGTTTTTTGCATGTGTCCATACTGGTATACATTAGGATTAGGTTATGCATGATGTTCATTGTGTACAACTAATGGGCCATTTCCATTAGTTGTCACCTGTGCTGCTACCATAGGGCAACATGTAAACATCAATGTTTACAATGTGAACTTATATACCTGTGGCCTGTCATAACTCAAAGGTGTGTTTCAGATGCTGCAGTGTTGCCTGAGATAGGGATTGTGTCCACATTCTCTATCATCCACAGTGATTTCGTCATCCAGTTGTGTCCTCCTAAACCTCCTCTGACAGCTGTGAAATGTCATTTTCAGACATCTGTGTTTCTTGGGGTAGATCACGCACCTGCAGATGGCAAGCTGCCATGTTTTAATGTTAACATGTTGTGTGGCATTGCACACACACTAATCATCTGTGCTGTCTTTTTAGGTGCATATTTACAGTGCACCCCCAGATGTTGTCAGACATCTAAATCTGGATTTCAGCATGTCAAACACTCACTCAAGTGTATTTCTAGTTGCAATGTGTGATCTATGATATATATATATATATATATATATATATATATATATATATATATATATATATATATACACACTGCAGAATTGGATCGGGGTCTATATGGCATCATTAGCCATGGCCCAGATAGATAACTACTGTCACCTGTTGGTGGAAAGGAGAAGACACATATCTTGCCATCATGCTTACTGTTGACAGGTTTGGATTCTGTTGACAGTCTAGCTGTTTTCCTGTACTTACCAAGTAGTAGTCTCCCAGGTATTTCATCATTTTGGAAGGCAGCCCTCAGACAGTGCACTTTTTTGACAAATAGAGGCATCATGTAAACTCTCAGGATGTGTTATCATTATGTTTGTTACGATGCTATCTGCTGTGTACACCATCTGCAATTCACCAATAGCCATCTCTTTCTATTTATGTACATTTCTACTTCAGGTCCTGCAAGGGTTTTTATAGGAACATGTGTGGCATAGAAATGTCCTTTATGGACAGAGGCAATTTATAAAATGACTCAGGGCTCCAACACCCAAAGACACTGCCTACCATGAACTGACCAAGGCATTTGACACAATACCCTACATGGGTTTGTTGACAAACTCAGGAGGTTAGGTACAAACCCGTATGTCACCAGGTGGATAGCCAACTGCCTCATAGACAAGACCTGGGAAGTTAGAATTAGGAAGTCCACCTCTACAAAGAGGGCAGTCACAAGTGGAGTCCTCAGAGATCAGTCCAAGGACAGCTCCTTTTTGGCATTTACTTCTCATAAGTCAAGGCCAGTGCCAGTGGTTTCTGGCTGACTAAATTTGCAGATGATTGCAAATTAAGAGCTGTCATTGAATCTCACACTGACACAAATGTTATCCAGGAGGGGCGGACACAGACAAACAACTGGTATCAGAGCCATGGACTAAAACTAAATGCCAAGAAATGCATAATAGTATCCTTCAGCAAGTCATCCATCCCTGGTAACTATTATATTGACAACACACCTCTTAGAGTTGACCCAGTAGTCAGGCACTTAGGGACACAATATATAATATTCTAGCCTTTGATCATCACGTGCCTACAGTGGTGAAGAAGTCATTCCATGTTGCACAACTTATAAACAAATGTATGGCATCTAAGTCCAAGGACGTCATTGTTCCACTGCATTTGGCATTCATTAGCTCTATCATTGAGTACAATGCCCCCGTGGTATGTACCTAACCAGGCATAACAATTGGAACATCCACATAGCTTCCTCACTAAAAGAATACCGGGCATAAGTGAAATGCCCTATGCAGACCACCTCAAGGCCCTATCTCTGTATTCTGTCTCCTACAGACTTTTGAGGGGAGATCTATGCCTGGCATACAGGGCATTGACAGATCTCACTCTGATGGATCCTTTGCATATCCACAAAACAGACAGCACCAGATTTACCCATTCTAAAGACTTAAACCTTGCCTGTGATATAAATGAGATCTGCTGAAGAGATAGGTATGTATCCCAGAGACTACCCCATCTATGGAATAAGCTCCCCATCCATGTGAAGCAGAGTTCCTTCTTAACCCAATTTCAGTGCAACTTGGACAACTGGATTGGAAAACGGAAATTCATCCCTGGTTTTCTACCTATGTCTCTAATGGATAGAGGTAACCTGTAAATGGTTCATCTCCCAGGCCCATGCTTACACCTATTAAGGGCATCAAAACTTATCAGAGTTTTGGGATGCATGGCAAGGCTTAGAGATGCCCTTGTGGTCGTTAGCCTAGTAAAGTCCTATGACCCTATGAGCCTATGAATACACTACCCTGGTACGACCCCATTCCATTCCTAGGAATTAAGATATAATATTGTCATATCTCAGATATTATTGGCTACTGTAGGCCTGTAAAGGTTCTTGTGCCATTAGCCTAGTAATCACTTATGAACCTATAACATGATCTATGACATTTCTGCACTCTATGACTGTGGATGGAAAATTGGATGCACTCATCCATGCTGAAGCACATTGCTGTCAGGAATAAGGAGAAGATGCAATTGGTAGCTGTTTGTGGCACTCCTACTGCATTTCCAATATACCACTGAAATGTCCTGGATACCATTATATCTAGTCATAGGCATACATTGGTTTAAACAAGTATGAGGTTACCTCACAAGGTATGTGCATACATGAACAGGCAAAACATGTTCCACACAGTTTATACTAGTTCTCTGTCTAATTGGTACCCGTCAACTATTTGTTGATCAGTGAGCTGGCTTAGATATACCCTGGATTTGTTTCTAGCTGTCTGCCTTCTAGGAAACATTACATGAGCTTCCTCTAAGGCTACCAGTACCCCAACTAGCTGCAATGCATTGCATGCTGGTTGCATGTTTTTTTTTGGGGGGGGGGTTAATGTTGTGGATTCCACAGCAGGATTCTGTAATGAAGAGCTTTCTGTTGTGGTGATAGATATAGCCTCCACTGAATGCTTTCATAAAGTTGTTGGTGAAGCATTTTGTCATATAAGTTGCACTGGGCATGCTCACTGTGTTTTGAAATCCAGCAGACATGCACATATTCTGTAATTATCCTATGCTGAATAAATAATTCCTAAGATTTGTTTTAGCATACTTTATGGAATTACATCTACCATTCATGCACTGAGGTATTCCTTTTACATGCTGCACTGACTGCAAATTTCATTTGGAATCTGGCCTTACAAGTATTTTTTAGACTGCTACATCACAGGCCAATGCTCACAATGCTCTCAGATTATTATAGCTTTCACCACATTTCTTGAGTGCAGCTCTACCTGTACCATATGTGAGAAGCATATATTAGTATAGTGACTCCTCATCACAGTAATCAGCTTCTATAGATGGGAAGTTAAATAGACAATGTAGCTGTTTTGCAGTAATTGTTGTACCATTAAACATGATGAAGGATTCCAAAAGAAATTTGTGGACAGCACAGTACACTAAAGGAAGATGGTGGTGCACCAGTAACACTCAAGACCCCATAAAGGAAACTAAAACAAAAGCAAGTAATAATGTATTCAGTGTAGGATAACTGGGGACCCACCACATGCTCACTGGAATCTAAACTGCAATGGGTGCAAGTAATGTAAATAAGATGTGAGAAAGTAATGCACTGATAATTTTATGAAAGCATTTAGCAGAGAACATTTGTGCTCACCCTTACAGCTACTTCATTCTATAATTTCCTGAACAATCTTGTGGATTCTACAAAAATAACTTTAAAAAATACAATTGGCATTTAATGAACTAGATCATGTAAGCCATAAAAGAGGACAATCTGCAAAGGTGTCCCAGGAGGCCACAAGCAAGCCGCTTGAGCCAGGCTACATTTAAGCCAACTCTCTCAACAAGAAATAATAGACATATACAGATAAAATTGACAGCTGGTGCAGGCTGCAGGATGTGTGGACCCCACACGTATGCTCACAATGTGAGGAGTGACCCATTAAGAGTAGAAATAAAAGGGTGCCAGTGTCTGGGTATACTGGCCTCAGAGACTTTTCAGTGGCATATGGGTGATTCTGTAGGAGTGTCAAAATCAGCCAGCAGTTGGATTAGTGCACAGTTCCTGGTAGTAATACACACCAATGTGGATGGATATATCCAATTCCCAACAACAGCAATGAAGCACAGAAATGTCATGTGACATTTCTATGCCTTTTCCAAATTCGCTCATGTCCTTGGTGTAATTGACTTTACCCACATCCAAAGCAAAACCCCAACAGTCCCTGTTGCTCAAATGTTTGCTGGTGTGCTACAGATAGCCTCATTATCAGTATCATGGAAACAAGCTCTGCTAGTGTGTATGAAGCAGCAGTTTGCAGGGAAAGTGTTCTGAGGGCTGCTTTCCAACATGGTGAAAGACCGGAGGGGGTCCTACTAGGTAAATACATGACCATCACTATACTATAAGCAGTGTCCAGACATTGCAACAGACAACATGATGATGAAATATTCCTTCTCATCCCCCTAAAAACACAGGTGACTGTAGTTATTTACTGATGCATTGGTTTATGATACCATGCAGAGCTCCATCAACACCTGCTGAGGATGCATACGACAGAGTATATACCACAACAAAAAAACTTGCTGAGCATATTTGGCATGCTGAAAGGAAAACTTAGATGTCTTGACATATCCGGGGTGCAATTCCAGTACATACCAGAAAAGGCATCACAGATAAACACCATACATGCCGTGCTGCAAACATGATAATATCAAAGCATGGTTGTTTATCAACTGCAATGTGGGCGAAATTCTTTCAAGAACCCTAAATGTCAGATGTGGAGCTTACAGAACTGTCACAGAATGATTAGGAGGACACAGGGATGAGAAAAAATAGACATGGGTGATGGAGGCTGCGACCATATATCATAGCTCAGGCAACATGGCAGCCTACTGAAATGTCGGCACTCAAAATGCTGAGTTCCAAAAAGCTGAAAAAATAACAAAAAACAGGAGAAGTGTAAATCTCAAAAATTGTTCAGTTCCTTAAAACTTTTTTGTGCAAGGGTGCAAGCTCCCCACACTCCGCAAACTTATATATACCAACCCTGAGATCACCATACTTTGGAGAAAAGGGCATATTCTGAGAAATGGCATCTTAGACTTGGTATATATCAGTCAAATCTTTAAGCCATTCAGTCTCTGCATTTCAGGACTTACTGTAGCAGGTTCCAACATTTCAAATGGTTATCATCTGACACACACCTTTGAGTCATGACAAACCACATGAACTGCAATACACAGACTACATGTACACAGACTAAACAGTGATGCTCACACAATGTTTCCCCAAAACACCAACACAGAGCACAACTAATGGAAAGAAATCATTAGTTCTCCACACTGGACATTATACATAACATAAGCATATGATTTACATGAAATACCTTATATACTTAACATAGCCAAGAACACATCTGGATATGTAGAGAGAGAAAACATCACCACATGAATACTTTCTGCAAGATACAGCATCCAAGATGACCAGACTGGAACATGTTTGGCATGTATGAGATGGGCACAACATAAGTTGTTGTTGGCCAGGTATAGGATATCATCATATAGATAACTAGCATTTGAGGTTAGCTGTAAAATAGCAAGTACCACAATAAATATGGGCTCATGCAGTGTATGGTAATGTTTCAACACTAACATAAAGAAAAAAAGACAAAATCCACGACTAATTGCTGTAAATGCAACAAAGACCATTGCCAGATAAACCACAGCAAAAACAATTTATTTGAGCGCTTTTGTCACCCTTAAGCCATTGATATCATCAGAAACACACACTGCACCAATTAACATACTTAAATACTCATACCCCCATCACATGATCATCCAAAAACCCTCCCCTTATCATCATTTAAAATTATGAAACTTCATTTAATTTAATCAAATAATGCTTCAAATGCAATTCTAGATTGTAAATTGCTCAACATTGACCTAACACTGTTACCTAAGAGGCATAAATAATGTTGTACAAATCATTAAATAAATAAAAAGATATAAATAATACAATATAACAATTAATGAATATATAAATATATAAATATAAATAAATATTTATATAAGTACCTTGTGAACTTGTTTGAAAGAAATAAATATTGTTCGTAACACACTGAAAAATTCTTATAAAATATTTTGTTGGTGGAGCATTTACATATGAAAGTCTGATCTTAGTTTTAACAAACTAGAAATGGATACAGTCTCATTCAGATCCGGGGGAACTGTTGCATTGCACCTGACCTGCCATATTAACTCTCTATACTCCAGGTACGTTTCTTTTGGACCCCCCCCCTATTTTCTCCTTGTCCACTATTTGCTCCAAGCTTGCAAATCTAAAAGAATGACCACTCCATTCAAAAATGTGCTTGGCCAATGCATTCCTCAAAGTAACTCTACGTATATCATAAGCATTTTGATATATACGCTTATTTAAAGCATTTTTTGTTTTTCCAATATAAAACTGTGTACATTGTCGACAATTGGCGATGTAAACTAAACATCTACTGAGACAATTAAGCTTTTGTCTCACTTTAACATCCCTATATCCCATAATATGAACACTGTCTGTTTCCAAAATATAACAACATTGTGCACACTGCCCACAGTCTTTCAACCGCCCTACCCTCTCTCCGAAAATACTTCTTTCAAATATATTCTTAATGTTGGAGTTCCTTTTATAAATAACTAGTGGTTTTTCACCCACCTTCTCCCTATGTTCAGAATCACAAGTCAAAATGCTTCAATTGTTGCTAATAACATCCTTTATGTCGTAAAAAACTGGGCTAATTGTTAAGGTCATAGCCCGATTAAACCTTTTTACTATATTGTTACTCATATTATTAATATTCACTCTCACAGTGTCTACACCAGTAGCATTAAAACTTACACCTAACAATGGGGAAAAATATCCCTGAAATCTTTTTGTTTTTACTTCCTGTAATATGGGGTCAAGAAATGCATCAGGATACCCCCTTCTTAATAACATATCCCTCAATTTCTCAGTTTATTCGATAAATGTTTCTAAATTGCTCACCATCCTATCCAACCTCACCCCCTGCCCTTTCACCAAAGACCTTTTTTGGTGTAGGGGGTGACAACTATCAAAGTGTAGGAGGGTGTTGGAGTAGGTCGGCTTTCTATAGATACTTGAAATAAAACACTTATTATTATTGTCTTTCTTTATCTCTATATCCAAAAAATTAATTGTATCCATTGAAGTCTCCATAGTAAAAGATGAAAAGGCTGTACTATCATTTAAGTAATCGAAGAAACTGTCCAGAAGTTCTTGTGTACCTTCCCAGAAAATGAGTATATCGGCCAAGAATCGACCATAAACTTTACAATACTTGAGCAACTCGTTAAACACATAATTAATTTACCATTATTTTAAAACTATATTTGCAAAAAGAGGGGCGCACGCCGCTCCCATTGCAACTCCTACCTTTTGTTTAAAAAATTGATTAGCAAACATTATAAAGTTATTATTAAGAATTAAATCAATTAGTGTTCTAAACATTAAAATCCTTACCTGACTCAAAGAAGTGTTAGAACATAAGAAGTCATAAAACCACACTGTGCCAGTGTCATGGGGGATGACTGTAAACAAATCTTTGATATCAATAGTGGTAAAAATTAAATTTTCACTGTATAAATTCCCTTTGATTTTACTTAAGCAGTCCCATGAATCCTTAAGTACATGCTGTTGTTTTCCAAAAGCTTTTTAAGATGAAAATCCACAAATTTTACCAAATTATATGTCTTAGATGCCTTTGCATCTACAATGGGTCACAGACGGGGTCCACTATGTTTTTGTGGATTTTGGGGATTCCGAATATTGTCGGTGTCCTCGGTGCACTTTGCTGGAGAAAATTATACTCACTATTTATGATTTGCCCATCTATCAGTAAGTCGTTGAAGGTGATGTCAATATACCTATAGGCAATGTTAATTTCATTAACAGATGTTTCTTCATAGCTATCGCCATACAAATGTGACAACCCCCGGGATTCATGAACCTTGCGCCAGGCGCACGCATGGTGTAGGCGCCCCAACGCCAGATATGGCCGCCGAGCGATTCAGGTACGATCCAATCCCACGTGCACCACTGGCGTATGCCTGAGTTGCGCTGCCTCCAGCGTAGGTATGTTAAACACCCCATGTGCGGTGTTGCACCATGCAAATGAAGGCAAATAGCGATTCACGAAGTGGCGCAGGCGTAGCATAACGGCACAGCAATGTAAACCAAAAAAAACGGTTTACAGTCATCCAAACATGACATAGGAGTAACGGAAGGCTGCCAACATCAGGTGTCATACTGGTGCAACATGCCAATGGGGAAAGACACTGAGAATGACAAAGGAAAACATGCAGAAAACGTAAATAACGACATAAATGGTATGTAGGCAAAAACCACAGCAGAACCCCAGGACATGTCCGCAGAAGGTGCGGAACAATGAATTAATATGACAATGTCATAAAAGAGCAGTATAAGACACATCAGCATCACAGCCACAATACACTATAGTATGCATGGAAAGCCGCAACCACAGCGCAAGGGTTGCCAAGGAGTGGAGGCGGTGTCCGGCGCCGTAACCATGTATTAGTAGTCAATGCCATGCAAATGAGGCAGATAATACTGAATCGCAAAACCCCCGCTGCCGTAAGGCTGCACCAAACGGCGCAGCGGTAATACACCGAGGAGTGGCCTAGAGGGAATACATGTCAATCGCAGAGGGGTGTGCCACTGTAGGAGGAAGCACATTGGAGCCCAGCAAACAGGGGCTGTACAATGCACATCACAGCATCAGCACCGGCGTGTGAGGAAATAGATGCGCTGAGAGTACAGAATGCGCGCACAGATGCATGTGTACGAGGATGACTACGTTACCCAACCCAGTCATGTGACGGCCGCCCCATCAACAACCACGGATACAGGAAGGTGATGCGGAGAATATGAGGAAATGCGGAAGCAGTGTAATTGGAGTCGTAATGAGCAATCAACACCAATCAACCCACGAAGGGCAATCGGCGGCAGCTGACAACTCTGCATGCAGAATCCCGCAAAACTGGAAAGGGGAGGCATATGAATGCAAAGAAAGTAGGGGATGTAGCAGAATTGCAAAGAGCGAAGAACCGATACAGCACAGCCAAGTAGAGAGGTAGCATAACGGCGGCAGACAAAATGCATGAGATGCCATGTGCCTGCAGGATGCACTCCAGGAAATAGTAGGTGCAACCTGCAGAAACAATAAATTAAGGTGTAAAGCTAAACCAATGCAGGCAAGTGTAATGTAACACCAAAGGCAACAGCATTGCAGTGCCAACGGTAAAACACGGAAGATAACACACAGATACGGCAGCACAGACACACCCAATGACATCACCGGGTGTAGAGCACAACACTATAAAGTGTGAATGCACACAACACACAGCGCGTATTCCCAAACGCCGCACTTTAGGGTGTAAACACACAGGGAACTTTTAAAATGTATATGTTGGGTGCTGCCGTGGCCGTGATGCATCGGTATGTGTTAGAGACAGACGGAGTTGCGGAGGAGGGTGCCGACAACTACCGTAGGCCTCAGAGGAGAAGGAGAGTGTTCAGACCAAGGGCAACCTACCAGGGGCTGCAAGACCTGGAAATAGTAGAGCGTTACAGGGTGGACAGGGACACGTTACAGCAAATAGTGGAGCTGTGCCGGCCACGCCTGAGAACAAGAGACAACAGAGGGGAGCCCATCCCAGTGGACACAAAGGTATGTGTAAGCTTGCGAATACTGGCAACAGGTACCTTTCAAAGGCCAACCGGGTATATAATGGGCATCTCACAGGCATCAGCATCCAGGGTACTACACCAGTTTTTGGATGCCATGTTACGACATGCCCATGAGTATATATCCTTCCCCAGATCTCAGGAGGAGTTGGCTAGCAATATGCGCCACTTCCACCGTGTGGCACAATACCCGGAGGTACTGGGTGCGATAGACTATGCAGCACATAGAAATCAAGTCACCACCCGGGGAGCAGGGTAGACGCTACATAAACCGCAAGGGATTCCCCTCCATCAATTGGCAGGTCGTGTGCAATGCGCAGGGCATTATCATGGATGTGTGTGCTGGCAGCCCTGGAAGCTACCACGACTCCCATATCTGGCATGCCTCACAGCTGTATCAGGTATTCGCCAGGGGGGACATCACACAAGGTCACCTTGTGGGGGATGCTGGCTATGCACTGGAGCCGTGGATGATGACACTCATCAGAAATGCACACACACACATGCAAGAACGCCATAATGAGGCACACGCACAAACCAGAATAATCATAGAGCGTGTGTTTGGGATGTTGAAATCACGGTTCCGGTGCTTGGATACATCCGGTGGAGCCTTGCAGTGCTCTCCAGGCACATGTGCCCACATATTCATAGTATGTGCTATGCTACATAATATGATCTTGCGGAAACAGCTGCTGCAGGGACATAATGGTGTAGGGCCACCAAGCCCACCACAACTGCTAAGGCAAGCACAGGCACAGGGCGTTCAGCGCCATGAACACACTGTGCCAGCCCCAGTAGGCAGATGGACGCGTACCCAATATGCCTATGCCTTGGCAAAGAGGGAACGTATAGCACATACTCTGACAGCGTAGGCCCCATGGACTGACACCTACCTACCTGCACACACAGTGAAATGGACGGCACACAAACATGGCCGCCCATAATGTGTACTGTATGTGCGGTCCCATGTGTAACTCCAACATAGGTAGCACCCAAACACTGCACACCCAACAGCCAGCGGAGCATGGAACGCCAACACCTCAACCGCACACGGGTCCGACAGCAGACGGCGTAGCCGTATGCTGCCACGTTCGGCGCAAGGTGTCTACATATATACATATGTGCATACACAGATATGGAGATAGATATCATTACACACGTAGAAATATATGTGCACATACACAGATATAATGTACAACAGGTTCAACAGGGAATCACAGGGATGCAAGGTTACAGAGAAGTAAGACGCAAAATCTCTACATAGTAAACATAGTGAACGACAACCCGACTATCCAGGAGGGTGGACAGAGCAGGGAACGCCACCCATGGAAAGGTCAACCCTCCTAAATGCATATTCGCGAGTTGGGATGATCGCCAGGCCACGATACAGTAACAGGACATGTGCGGGTAATATTCTTAGGATATGAGTGCGGAGGTAGACACCGCCGCCGGCGATGTGGTCAACGTAGGTACTGTGTGCAACTGTCCCTGCGAAAGCGGCAGTATGTGTGAGGTGAGGGTGTCGTGTGTTCCACTGTGCGAGTGTAATGTGTGTGCCACTGTAAAATGTGTATGTAGGTGACATGTGACAGGCGGAGTGGAATTACATGTGTAGGCATACAGTATAGGAACCACAGGCATATGTACAGCAGTACCCACAAAGTAGTACTGACAGCTCCTCACTGGCTAGGCGCCTGGCGATGTAAAACGATGCAAAGCAAAAATGTCCCAGAATGTACCACAGGAGTATAGCCAACATGAGATGCAAAGGACGCATGTGCAAACCATGACCGTATGTATGGCGCCGACATGTTAATTTCAACACGATACATCGGCAAAGTTACGCAGCAATAGTTATGTACCGCGGAAATACGCATGTGCTACCCTGGCACCGATCGTGGACACGTATCGTCTCATAAACACCACTGTGTGTTCTACGATACTTGAAATAAAAACACTTATTAAGTCTTTCTTTATCTCTATATCCAAAAATTAATTGTATCCATTGAAGTCTCCATAGTAAAAGATGAAAAGGCTGTACTATCATTTAAGTAATCAAGAAACTGTCCAGAAGTTCTTGTACCTTCCCAGAAAATATATATAGAAGAATCAACATAAACTTTACAATACACAACTTAAACACATATAATTTACATTATTTAAAACTATATTTTGAAAAAACAGCCCCCATTGCAACTCACCTTTTGTTTAAAAACTTAGCAAACATTATTTATTAAGAATTAAATCAAAGTGTTCTAAACATTAAAATCCTTACCTGACTAAAGAAGTGTTAGAACATAAGAAGTCATAAACCACACTTACAGTGTCATGGGGATGACTGTAAACAAATCTTTGATATCAATAGTGGTAAAATTAAATTTTCACTGTATAAATTCCTTTGATTTTACTTAAGCAGTCCCATGAATCCTTAAGTACATGCAATTACTTTTCAAAAAAAGTTTTTAAGATGAAAATCCAAATTTTACAAATATATGTCTTAGATGCCTTTGCATCTACAATGTACAATCCACTATGTTTTTGTGGATTTTATTTAATATTGTGGTGTCCCACTGAGAAAATTATACTCACTATTTATGATTTATCTATCATAATGATGATGTAATACCTATAGGCAATGAATATTAACAGATGTTTCTTCATAGCTATGCCATAAAATGTGACAACCCCGGGATTCATGAACCTTGGCGCCAGGCGACGCATGGCGGGGCCAACGCCAGATATGGCCGAGCGATTCAGGTATGATCCAATCCCACGCACCACCGGCGATGCCTGAGTTGCGCGCCTCCGCGTAGGTATGTTAAACACCCCATGCGCGGTGTTGCACCATGCAAATGAAGGCAAATAGCGATTCACGGCGGCGAGGCGAGTATAACGGCACGGCAACGTAAACCAAAAAAAATGGTTTACGTATATCCAAACACGACGTAGGAGTAACGGAGGGCTGCCAACGTCAGGTGTCATACTGGTGCAACATGCCAATGGGGAAAGACACGAGAATGTCAAAGAAAACATGCAGAAAATGTAAATAACGACATAAATGGTATGTAGGCAAAACCACAGCAGAACCCCAGGACATGTCCGGAAGGTGAGGAACAATGAAGTAATATGACAATGTCATAAAAGAGCAGTATAAGACACATCAGCATCACAGCCACAATACACCATAGTATGCATGGAAAGCCACAACCACAGCCAAGGGTTGCCAAGGAGGGCGGGCGTGTCGGCGCCAGTAACCATGTATTAGTAGTCAATGCCATGCAAATGAGGCAGATAATACTGAATCGCAAAACCCCCACGTGTAAGGCTGCACCAAACGCGAGCGGTACACCGAGGAGTGGCCTAGGGAATACATGTCAATCGCAGAGGGGTGTGCCACTGTAGCAGGAAGCACATTGGAGTCCAGCAAACCTGGGCTGTACAATGCACATCACAGCATCAGGACCGGCGTGAGGAAATAGATGCGCTGAGAGTACAGAATGCGCGCAGATGCATGTGCACGAGGATGACTACGCTCCCAACCCAGTCATGTGGACGGCCCATCAACAACCACGGATACAGGAAGGTGATGCGGAGAATATGAGGAAATGCGGAAGCAGTGTAATTGGAGTCGTAATGAGTAATCAACACCAATCAACCCAAGGGCAAGGCAGCTGACAACTCTGCATGCAGAATCGCAAAACGGAAAGGGAGGCATATGAATGCAAAGAAAGTAGGGATGTAGCAGAAATGCAAAGAGCAAGAACCGATACAGCACAGCCAGAGAGGTAGCATAACGGCGGGCGGCAGACAAAATGCATGATATGTGCCTGCAGGATGCACTCCAGGAAATAGTAGGTGCAATGCAGAAACAGTAAAGTAAGGTGTAAAGCTAAACCAATGCAGGCAAGTGTAATGTAACACCAAAGGCAACAGCGTGCCAACGGTAAAACACGGAAGATAACCCACAGATACGGCACAGACACACCCAATGACATCACCGGGTGTACAGCACAACACTATAAAGTGTGAATGCACACAACACACAGCGTATTCCCAAACGCCGCACTTAGGTGTAAACACACGGGAACTTTTAAAATGTATATGTTGGTGCTGCCGCCGCGTGATGCATCGGCATGTGTTAGAGACAGACGGAGTTGCGGAGGAGGGTGCCGACAACTACCGAGGCCTCAGAGGAGAAGGAGAGTGTTCAGACCAAGGGTGACCTACCAGGGCTGCAAGACCATAGTAGAGCGTTACAGGGTGGACAGGGACACGTTACAGCAAATAGTGGAGCTGTGCCGCCACCTGAGAACAAGAGACAACAGAGGGAGCCCATCCCAGTGGACACAAAGGTATGTGTAAGCTTGCGAATACTGGCAACAGGTACCTTTAAAGGCCAACCGGGATATAATGGGCATCTCACAGGCATCAGCATCCAGGGTACTACACCAGTTTCTGGATGCCATGTTACATGCCCATGAGTATATATACTTCCCCAGATCTCAGGAGGAGTTGGCTAGCAATATGTGTGGCACAATACCCGGAGGTACTGGGTGCGATAGACTGTACGCACATAGAAATCAAGTCACCACCCGGGGAGCAGGGTAGACGCTACATAAACCGCAAGGGATTCCCCTCCATCAATTGCCAGGTCGGGTGCAATGCGCAGGGCATTATCATGGATGTGTGTGCTGGCAGCCCTGGAAGCTACCACGACTCCCATATCTGGCATGCCTCACAGCTGTATCAGGTATTCGCCAGGGGGGACATCACACAAGGTCACCTTGTGGGGGATGCTGGCTATGCACTGGAGCCGTGGATGATGACACCCATCAGAAATGCACACACACACATGCAAGAACGCCATAATGAGGCACACGCACAAACCAGAATAATCATAGAGCTGTGTTTGGGATGTTGAAATCACGGTTCCGGTGCTTGGATACATCCGGTGGAGCCTTGCAGTACTCTCCAGGCACATGTGCCCACATATTCATAGTATGTGCTATGCTACATAATATGATCCTGGAAACAGCTGCTGAATGGTGTAGGGGCCACCACAACTGCCAAGGCAAGCACAGGCACAGGGCGTTCAGCGCCATGAACAGAATGTGCCATCCCCAGTAGGCAGAGGCGCACCCAATATGCCTATGCCTTGGCAAAGAGGGAACGTATAGCACAAACTCTGACAGCGTAGGCCCCCATGGACTGACACCTCCCTACCTGCACACACAGTGAAATGGACGGCACACAAATATGGGCACCAATGTAATGTGTATGTATGTGCGTCCCATGTGTGACTCCAACATAGGTAGCACCCAAACACTGCACACCCAACAGCCAGCGGAGCATGGAACGCCAACACCTCAACCGCACGCGGGTCCTACAGCAGACGGCATAGCCGTATGCTGCCACGTTCGGCGCAAGGTGTCTACATATGTACATATGTGCATACACAGATATGGAGATAGATATCATTACACACGTAGAAATATATGTACACATACACAGATATAAAGTACAACAGGTTAAACAGGGAATCACAGGGATGCAAGGTTACAGAGAAGTAAGACGAGAAATCTCTACATAGTAAACATAGTGAACGACAACCCGACTATCCGGGAGGGTGGACAGAGCAGGGAACGCCACCCATGGAAAGGTCAACCCACCTAAATGCATATTCGCGAGTCGGGATGATCGCCAGGCCACGGTACAGTAACAGGACATGTGCGGGTAATATTCTTAGGATATGAGGGCGGAGGTAGACACTGCCGCCGGCGATGCGGTCAACGTAGGTACTGTATGCAGCCATCCCTGCGAAAGCGGCAGTATGTGTATGTGTGAGGTGAGGGTGTCGTGTGTTCCGCTGTGCAAGTGTAATGTGTGTGCCACTGTACAATGTGTATGTAGGTGACATGTGACAGGCGGAGTGGAATAACATGTGTAGGCATACAGTATAGGAACCACAGGCGTATGTACAGCAGTACCCACAAAGTAGTACTGAGAGCTCCTCACTGGCTAGGCGTGCATGACGAAAACGATGCAAAGCGAAAATGTCCCAGAATGTACCACAGGAGTATAGCCAACATGAGATGCAAAGGACGCATGTACAAACCATGACCGTATGTATGGCGGCGATATGTTAATTTCAACACGATACGTCAGCAACGTTACGCAGCAATAGTCATGTACCGCGCAAATACGCATGTGCTACCCCGGCACCCCGATCGCGGGACACGTATCGCCCCGTAAACACCGCTGTGTGTTCTACGAGTGTTAACAAGCAATCGCCACCCGAATAGGTGGCAACCGGTAGCATACAGGCCGGCCCCCAAGTACAGGACCACAATGACCGAAATATCCGTGACAAAATGCCAAGGGATAGTCGCACGCATTTAACAGCCACAGATATACTACCGATGTGACGGAGGAATACATGCAGGAAGCACACATGCAGGCGGTACCGACACCAGACGACATCAACAAAACCTACACTCCTAGAACAACGGACAGGTAACTTGCAGCTCCCCAGGCAGGGATGGAGCACACACACACAAGCATACCATGTATGTATAAATGCAAGGCCCACAACCCGCATTGCCACCCACAGCCGCCGATATACCCCATCGCGATCATATCAAAGGGATACAAGCCCGAAATAGCAGCAAAAACATACAGGCAGACAATGAGAGCGGCATACCCGCAACATCTCGTGCGGGAAACACTATCAGCAGCGGATGCATACCTGCATCCGCTTGTGTACTGGAATACAAGTCCTATGTTACACATCAGAATGCAAAACGCCATCGACAGACGCCGCCAGGACACGGACACCCACATGTCGAACATAATACCATACCCAACACACACACAATCCACGGCTAACACCACAGCGAAATGTACCTGACGCCACACATAGCGGTCGCAGCCACACATAACATAACACAATACATACCATCCCCACAAAGGTAGTGCAAATAACCAACGCCCAGACGAGGAATGAACCATGCCCTAGTTCCGACGCAGCACGCATTTAATGGAGGAGATGCATAGGTGATATGCGCGAAGTACACACCGAGGAACAGCTATTGGTGTGATGAACCCACATGCCGCAGGTGACGACGGATATGAGGAAGACTCCCAGGATATTCAAACTGTATGTTCATACCGAACAAACACTTTATTCTCACGAGCCGCTTTGTTCATTGTTAACTAGCGAGACTCTAACGGAATAGGGAAAGCAACACAGGAAAGGTATGTAGAACCCACGAGATGGTGTGTAACGATGGTGTGTAACGCATGATATGTATGACGAATCTGCACTGTATGTGAACGGTGTTTGTAAGTAAAGATACCTGTCCATAAAGCAGAGAGTGGTGAAAGGTGGTTATGTAGTGCTAACCCGCTGAGCATACCAACGACTGTGGACACTGTGCGTGGTGCAGCAGCAGTGGGACATCATGTACACAGCTGGGATAACCCAAGGTCTGCCATAGGGATTTAAAACACAGAACAATGCCACCACCCATGCCGATGCTGGCAGTGGATGTCCAACAATGAAGTCTACAGCCAGGGATAGGACATGTATGTATATCACAGCACACATGTGCGCTGAGCGCCTGCGTGATATCGGAAGCGTAATAATAATACGATATTACCGCGTATGCCTCACCAGTAAGGTGTATGTCAAGTATGTGTAATGTAAAGCTATCATGATGGATATGTTCAGACATCATACACAGTATCCTAGGCATGGCATTGCATGATGGAGGTATGGCCTAGTGTATACATTAATGGATTAATATGGCCTGCACATATGGGACGAGCAGTAACAGAATAGCCACCCAGAAATGGAAGAACAGCAAGTAACCATGTCCAAACGATCTATGGAGGTGCAATGTGGCCACCAATGACGTCTGGCAGGTCCATGTGTAAACACATGTGCAATGTACACAGTAGTGTCACCCCCCATGGTAGTGTCCACTGAACAGCAAAGGTGGATGTCAACTGCATGTCTACACAGTACTGCCGCTGTGGTGGTCCCATGTGTATGTGTCACCCTATCAGCAAGGGAGCTATCACATGACCACTGCCACAGTGTGTCCCTGTGTGATGTGCACAGGACCTATGTTCTACAGCATGGTGTGTGTCTAGTCTGGCGGAGGTAAACACAGAAGCCCAGGCTAAGCAATGTGGCATGTGTGCACATATGCAGGAGTGCTTCATTCACCCTGCCCACACTGCAAACGCCATGTAGGAGTACTACATGCATCAGTAATGTAATCGGAGGACATGGCCCATGGCAGAGTAGATGACACCCCTGTGTAAGTGGTATGCAGATGAGTACAGATGTGTTCCCGCCTGTCATCTGCATATGTAAACTGTCTGAGCCTGGTATACATCACGGCATGACTATACCATGACATGTAAAGTTGTAGCCATTGTGGAAGGTACACCACAAATGTGTTATTGTAACCCTGCCCGTGTAGATGTGTGTATGGCACAAGTACAAAGGCTACCAATGTCCCAGCAACACACACATAGTCCAGATATGTGTGGCCCTGCAGATGTGTACCCACGCCACAGTGGAATATGGCAACCACAGCACCATGTGGGGCATGTGTGTGTACAGCAACCATGTACAATGTGATATGCATGTATAGGGACAGTATCCATGTGATACCCAGTGGATGACTGTCGCTATGCAAAGGTGATGTGTATGCACCATGTGTGATGTATCTGACGAATGACATCTACACGATATATCTGCCACACATACACCTGTATGGTTGTTAGCAGTATGAGCTGGTGGAGCTAGAATGCTGCCAGGTATGTAGATGTGGGATATGTAGGCATGGACAGTTACTCGACAGCATGTTGTGTATGTAAGCAAATAGTGAACATGAGGGGCCACATGACTGAGGACTGTGTAATGCCACATGTACCTGACATGTCGTAGGTAGCATGATATGCTTGCACCACTGTGTGACCTGTCCAGGAGTCACATAGCCTAACATCCTGAGACACAGGGTATGATGTGATGGTGGATGTGTACATTGGCAATACCAGAATGTGGAATGGTGCTGAAGGGCAATGTGGGGATAATGTCTGATCTGTTACCCTCTGTACCACACCAACCACCCATGCAATGGTATGACAGGTGGCCAGCATGTGGATGTGGTGTGCTGTGGCACACAGAGGCCCAACAAGGGTGCCAGTAAAGGCATGGAGGTCGTCAATGAGTGTGTGAAGCATGGATGTGAGGATGTGCCCCAGTGCCATACTGAATGGTCCAGTCATGGGTGTACGAATGCAGTCCCACATGTGCAATGCAGTACCACCCATGTGTAGTGTGATAGATGTAGTAGTGTGGTGGTCAACGTACACAACGCCCATGAATGGGCTAGCAGTTATTTCAGTGGGCTGCTGCAGAGACACATAACAACCGGGTTGGCGGATATAACAGCTAGGAGATTGGAGGTGACATTGGGACAGTGTCCTAGGACATAACGTGTGCATGGCAGTACCATGTATGTGTCCACAGGGACAATGCGATGTCCATGTATGGATTGGAACCCTGTAGTGAGTGAGAGTGTGTATTGTTGGTAGGTACCCATTGGCTGGCATGTTGCCAACAACATCTCTGTTGGCAATGCCTGGGTGACTGTTGTATGCTACATTGAATGTGGATGTAGCCAAACAACACAGACATACCACCACACTGCATGAGGGCCCACACTGCAATGTATGGCGGTCATGTGTAGGTAGCTAGCTGTGGAGCATGTGATGGACCACGAGGACCCACCATGACTGTCAAGTGATGCACCCCACACATTTGAACATACCCACCGGCAACAGCCTGCACATGCGCCATACAGCACATGTGCATGGAACATGAATACCACAGTGAAAAGGCCAGTACCACCATGTCTCTGTGTGGAATAGCATGGTCCCTACCAGTGCGCATATGTAGCGGAAGTGCACTGTGATATGTGTCAGCATAGTCATGTATACTGTCCAGCTGCCGGGTGCCATGCCATTAATTACCCACGCCAGCAGATGTCGGTAGTACCGCTGTTGAGCACATGTACCATGTATGCTGCATGGGTGTGTGTCCAGGGTGGCTAGCAGGGCCCAAGCAAGCATATATGTTCATCAACCAGAGGGGGATGGGATAGGTACAGCACACAGACACATGGAGGTATGGTGCAGCCCGAGGGTAGTGTAGGTATGGTATGTGGCTTGTGTAATGTGTCACCCAGGTAGGTGGAGTGCATGGCCAAGGATGAGTGGGTAGATGGGAGTCCATACTAGGAAGTGTATGCTGTCAGCACATGGCAGTAGCAACTGTCCGAGGTGCAATGTACAGTATGATAACACAGCCAGCATGTAACCTGTGGTGTACAGTGTACTCTCCACGGTGTCACAATGTGTCTAGCGGTCACAAACATGGGTATCCAAACATGGAGTACCTATGATGCATTGTTTGAAAACACAGTATGTGTGTAAATCACTGTCACAGTGATGTGGGATCCACTCACCTGTGTGTGTTGCAGTCCAGGTATGTGCCTGGGAGGTATGATCTGTGTACAATCTGGACTGGCAGGTGTGCTGTGTAGAGCATGGAGGCAGGTCCCAGGCACCGCAGATAAATGTCAGGCATGCCACTGTGTGTGCAGTGCTTGTGTACAGCACAGTGGAGGGTGCAAGCATTGTCACACATCACTGCATGCCGTGCCTGCCTGTGACAGCCCTGCTGGAGACAGACATGTGACACCACTGCAGAGGCAGCATAGCATGTGAAGATGTACATGTGGGCCCCACACCCTAGGCAGATGTCCGCAGGTCATGTGTGCCACAGTAGTGGTTGACCACGACTGTCATACTGGACAAATACCACATGCCTGCATAAGTACAGTATGACCATAGTCAACAGTCGAGTGACAGAGTAGGCCAATGTACAGTATCCCTGCAGCAGACCACTGCCTACTGTACACCTGGGTAGACACACACCCAGAGGCTGGATACACCATTGAGCCATCACATGTCCCAGTCCACGAGCCTGTACAATGTCATCACAGGGTGGTCACAATGGCAAGTGGTAAGAAAGACACGTTGTACCAGGTGATGTGTCATGTGTGCATATGTTGACTTGCACAGCCGTTCACATGTCCTGCAACATACCGAGGCAAGATGCATACCGATACATGATGTGAGGAGATGCACTGTGACCCACAACAGGGCCATCTGACACAGGTGTGTTGTGAATGGTGTAACCCATGTTCACACAGGATACACACTGCTGCTGTTGGCAGCCATTCTGGTGGCTACCAGTGGTGCATGCAGTGGTCATACAGACATACTGCACACAGTGTTCATGCAGGGATGTCCATTGTTGTGGATGATGTGTAGGTGTGTGTTGTGAATGTTACACATCCAGATGACACCATCTGGCGCAGTCATGGTCGTCGACAGCATCACACACACATCCACAGCAGTCAGAACCCTGTCCTGAGAATGTGTGTCAGTCACCCTCCTGCATGACTGTGTGACATATGTGCACATGGCAGAACACCTACTGTCATCAGGATGGCTGGCTTGATGGCTGGAATGTGCTGTGATAATGTACAATGCTGGTAGCCCAATAAAGTACTTGGAATCACACACAGTACGCCATGGCTGCCATGTAAACCATGCACAACAATGACTGTCTGACAGACACAAACAATGCGTTGTCATGTTGAACATGTGCACATGAGAACTCCCAATGAGGTATGTTGCACATATCGATGTACAACTGTCATCTATGGCCATAGCATGGATGCAGACGCACGCATATGCCCCACAGGCAGTACCACGTGATGCAGAAGTAGGGCATTGCTGCATGTACATGTGACAGTTGCTGTACCGCCACATGTCCTGCATAGCAGCCAGGGTAGCAGTGGCATGTGACTGATGGACATGTATGTACATTTGACCATGTCCCACAGGAGATGTGTTACGGTGGTACAACATGTGATGTGCCGCACATCAAGCTGTGCAGTGTAGGCCGCCAGTGTACCTGTGTGTGACTTGTTCTGATGGGTGCAAAGGCACATAGTACTGCATTGCATGCCCACAAGCCCCACACAGGTGCATAGCCTGAACATACAATACAAAGAGGGTGTGTGGATGATAGCAACCCACAAGAGGAGATGGGTACGGGTGGCAACCCACTACCACATGTGCGGGTATGGTGTGCATGTCTCATGACACATTAGCACCTGAGAAGCTAGCGTACAGCAGTACAGGGTTGCATGCATATATGTTCAACAATATCCCTGTGTGTCCCACCACTGGCCCGTGGATAGACAGACACCAACAAAATGTGCAGATATGATATGTGCACAGCACATCACCGATGCCTACTGTAGAACAGGCTCACTGTGTAGACATGTGCACAGTAGGTCTGCGCCAGCCGCACTCAAACACGCTATGTGCCGAACCACACCAATAGTCCAGGCCATGCCACAGACGGATGCATGCATCTGTGTATACACTGTGAATGTGCATAGCACATAGCTGTGTGCACTGTTGTGAACAACATACATGAATGGGTTGTATGTGTGAGGGTGCATATGTATGGTCAGATCGACGATACCATCAGTGCCCCTGCTATGTGAACATCCCTGTCCCCATACATGGATACCTATGCTGTGCCCAACACCACGTTTCCCGAGGGAGGGATGGCGGTGTGCAGTGCACCAGCAGACATGGGGGTGGCAGCAGGCACTGGATGTAGACATATGTGGTACCCACGTCAGTCCAGGCAACCATCTATGTGCACGGATAGCAGTGTGTGGCCACATACAGCACTGTGTTGATCAATATCGCAGCACATAGCACTCTGTCAGGGTTACAGTGTATGCATGGATGTGCGATACCTGCATGCACCAGACACACCCCCACCAAGCAGGCATGCCTACCTTGCATAAGGCCAGTGTCCACACCATGGTGATAGACATGTGTAATGTCCATATACACATAGCAATGACATATGGAATGGACAGCCACCCTGCCAATATCATTACCCCCCAGGTGGATCACATCCCAGTGCCATGTATGTGGCATACCCTGCCATACCATGCAGCCCTGCCCAGCAAGGCTGCATGTGCTATCACAGTCCTACATGGTGCGATGGACAAAAGGCACTGTCACTATCAACCATCCACAGCAGTAATGTGGTGGTGATGCACCCTGTGGTGTTACAGGTGCTGTGTGTTGCTGTGGACAACGTGCATGTGCACATGCTATGCATGACCTTTCCTGCTAATGTGGCATGGTTACACATTGTCCCATGTGTATCACATGTGCAACACAGGTGAGCCATGGCAAGTTATCCAACACTGTGCTGTGGATGTACATGGCACAACACATGCATGTGCAGGTGTCCATGTGTGTGTACAGTGCCACCGCTGCTGTCATAATGGCCACGCAGTGATGTCTAGTGACATATACACAGCATCCAGGTGAACAGTAGAACTGTTGTCACATGGGGACTGCCAACTGATATGGACACAGGTGCAGCCAGGTACACATGTCCACAGCAGGCTAACATCAACATGGTGCGGTACAGTGTGATGAGGTGACACAGATATGATATATGACACCCACTGCTCAATGGTGTGACGGCAAACACAGTGGGCTGTGTCACTGCCATGATGCCTTGCAGAGATTACTGTGCAGATTTTGTACATGTCATAGCAATGTATTTCCAGCAGTATGCCAGCACAGCAGTGTAAATGTGACCTGTCACCATCATTATGTCTTACAGATAATGCCACGTCCTCCCGCTGCCTGCCTTTAGCCGACAGGAAGACGAGGTCACAATACCGCTGCACATGACAACCACGACATCTTGTTTAGCCATGTGCCACTGCAGGCACAACAATGGGAGGACATGTGGCAGGATATGAGCAGGAGGGCGAACACCCTGGGCGGCCACAACTGCACATATCAACAGATCCGCAGGCACTGCACAGACCTAATCCGGCATGCAAGACAGTGTGCCACTGCAATCGCCAGACAACAAGGTGGGACAGGTGGTGGTCCACAAACCCAGCCCCCACTCACACCCACGGAGGAGCTCCTGGCCAGTCTGGGGACACCCATGGAACAACATGCTGAAACCCTCGCGTCCATCGTGGAGGTGGGTGTCTCCCAACCAACGAGCTTGGAGCTGCCTGGTAAGTCAGTGTTGCATGTTTGTATGATAAGCAGCGAGGAGTGGGTGTCATAGTACAACACATAATATAGCAACACATGCCAGGTATATGGCCACACAAGATGCATACTACAGTATGCTATGTTGTGTTTGCAGACATGTGCATAGCACATGCTAACACACAGGTGCATGATGTGACATGCACAGTGCTTACTGTGGCGATAGTAATGGATAATGTGTATACCTTTGTGTCATCCCTATACAGGTATCGCCTGGTGTCACACAGACAAGGGTCTGTCGGCAGGTAAGTCTGTTGCTAGTAAAAGGCATGATACGGTGTATTGATATTCCCCCATGTGTCCAGGTATGACATGCACACCTGGGTGTGCCCCAGTCACGGTATACAGGTTGCACCACACACCGACACACACACCACCCATGTACAGTAGATACAACATTAGTATAGAGTGGCATGACACCACATAACCCATTGGTGTATATGTGCAGTCAGCTATGCATACAATGGTGGAGGTGTTCCACAATGGCTGCATGTGTAGTATGCATTGGTATTCCTCTGCAGTATGCACACAGTACCACATAGTGAGCTGTGATCTGGCCAGAGCACAGGTGTTACCACTGTGACCTATGCCCTGCATTGGGTGCACATGCCAGACACATGGCACATGACATGTCCCATGCACGTGGATGTCTGTCGCAACATTGTCACACCATGACATGACCTATGCATGACATAGCAGACATCCACAATGTCTGCATAGCCGTAGGGAATGTGACACCTCAGACTAGTACGGTTGTATGTCACATGGGCCACCACAGGGCCGTGTGCACGATGTCCATCACACACAATTGTCGATGACCCAGACAAACAAGGCCATGGGTGATACCTACAGGCATGTTGCCACACAGTACATCCGCAGTGGGTAGTCACTGTTGCACCCTGTCCACACATAGTGGGCTCATCACTGTAGTGGACCCCCTGGACATCCGATGTGGTACACCAGTGAAATGGAATGCCTGTCTGCAGCCACTAGAGGTGCCACCAATGTCCACCATATACGTGCAGCTGAGCAGCTGAACTGACTTTTAGACATGGCAATGTAATGCGTCCAGGTCACGAATCGCACAGAAACATACCTGTGTCCTTCTACTGTGCAGTGGCACAGGGCCCGTACTCCCCACTGTACAGCTATGTATACAGCTCACACCAACCACACCTGCACAGACATCCGTGTTACACATGCATTGTATCTGTAGACTGTACACATAACACTGCACTGTGACATCCGCTATGATGTGTGGTGCATGCTGGTGTGGACACCATCCCACATGTCACATGATACCGCATGTTTGCTGTTTGCGGTGTACATGACATAGTGACGCAGCCATGTGTACTGTTAACCACCGCCTGGCCACACGGTGTATCACGGTGATGCATGCAAACTACCATGAAAGTGTGTACTGTATGCCTACTAAAAGACACCTGCCTGTAGTAGTGCACTCCAGGGCAGTATGCATACTGCCACTATGTATGACTGGGCTGCATTGACTGGTCAGTGGTGAGGGAATGCAGCATGCCACCTGCAATGTCACATGTATGATGTGTCTGCATGCATGTGTGTGTGTCCGTGTGTGTGCATGTGTGTCCACATGTGTGTGCTTCCGTGTGTGTGTGTGTGTGTGTGTGTGTGTGTGTGTGTGTGTGCATGCAGTGTAATGTAACTTACGGTATGTCTTTGTATTGACAGGTGCTGTAGGTGCATTCCCCTCCTGCGTCCATCTGATGCTAGTGTCCCCACAGATACTAGTGGTGATGACCATGTGCATGAGGCACAGGCAGGGTCGCCACAGGCAGACACTGTGCCATTGGAGAACATCACACTTACGTCCCCTTCATCCCCAAGACACGTTCAGATGCTACATACACATACCCCAACAATTGCCCATAGATGACGGACAGTCAGCCTGTTGGCACCGAGCAGGAATGTGTGGTGGCTGCAGAAGGTGCGGGTACACACGGCATGTTGCCAGTGTAATGACTGGTGGAGTGCCACCACAGGCATGTGGCAGGTGCTGCTGCAGGAGGAGCACTGCTAGACATACACCTGCCGTACAGGGTGCAGCAGCTGGTATAACCAGACGCATGTTCCAGACTGTAATGGCGTGGCGCAGGCACGCAACGGCAGAACCAGGAAGGGCAGAGGCTGCAGAGGTCCGCAATCCGCGTCCTTAAATGAGAACATCCAGTCATTGGCGAATGCCCAACAGCATCTTGCCGATGTTCTGGATAGGAGATTGGGTGAGATGGCTGGGATCCTCGACGAGGCATGGCCATCCGTGAGGTGAGCTGTCCGTGCTGGAACACCTGGTAGGGGTGAGGCATAGGCACGCGGGCATGGGCCAGTAACACCACCAGTGCAGGTCACGTGCATGTGGTGCCACCTCCCATGCCCACCCACACAGTGCTGGTAGCAGCAGCAGTGCAGCTGCTATACACCAACCACACCAGGACACAGCAGGCCACGTGGACGCGTGGCCCTGACGGCCCCGGCGCGGACACGCTTCCAGCGTGACATGTGTCATCGGAGAGTGGCCACTCTATACCTCCACCCGTAGTGCCCGCGGCGACCCCAGGCAGGGTCACGGTCGCCCGCAGGCGACACAGTGAGCCGCACCACCTGCACTGTACAGTCTGGGGCTGCAAGTATACCCCGTAGGCATCACAGATGACTGAACTGTGTACACACATACCCACACACAGCAAACACAACTGTAGGGCTCCACCACATCCACATGCATTCTGCACAGTCATGCCCAGTAAATGCACAGGCCCCACACACACATGATGTCATCCATTGGTACAGCCTATGCCTGTGGCATTACATATCACCCTGTGCATATGATGAAGTCTCTGCCACAGAACTGTGAGCTACACCATCGGTGCACGGTTATGCAAACATATTCTGATGCACAGGGTGGACAAGATAGTGAGAGGTGTATGTGATACCTGTGTCTGCATAGTACGCGATGTGTATGTTGTGGTGGTTGTGTATGGCAGGTGACAGGTGCGTATGTGATGTGGCTCATGCACTGACATCATGCAGCAGACATACCATGTAGTGCAGGTGCAGCATTCATTGTTCTGTGTACACAGTATGCGTGGTGGTTACATGTGTAGCACCATGTTGGTTCAGTTAACCCGCGATGCCAATTATGGTGTACTTGCATGTGCCTACTGGGAGCACTGTTATCAGTTCCCCACTGTAGTCTGGGGGTACCCACAGGCACATCTGGCAATATCAGCATAGCACAGGTACCGCAACCGGCATGGACCCCTACATAGGTACATAGGCATGTACATACCAGGCTATGTGCCCTACGGCATGTGTAAACCTAGCAAGACTGTGTGTGGCTGCTAACACCCTAGGATGAGGATACCACATCCATCAGTCTCCTGTCCCCTGTCCAGCACTGACACAGAGATGATGCCTGCATACCTATGATCACACATCCACACGCCATGATTACTCCTGACAAAGGCAGTCAGGGCCTCTGCTTCACATGGGCTGGCAATCCTCTCCTGTTGTAGGGTCTCTGGGCGTTGACCCTGTTCCCCAGCACGCCCTAGTCATCTTGTGGTGAGGTGTCTGACAGTGCTTCTGTGGCGGTTTGCCCGGAGCCTAGGAGGTGGAACATGTCCATGTCACCCAGGTTGGACATGGCTGTGTATGTCAGGCACAGATCACCACAGAGCAGACGTGCTGGGAAGGTATACAGCCGGAGTCCCTTGGTCGGGCAGCGCGGTGACACATGTCCCAGCACCTTTATCCCCGCATCGTGGAATGTTTGTGGTCCTTCCGAGTGCTGCAGGTGTCAGGTTAGGTACAGCCCAGATGTGCCATTGTACGCAATCATTGCTCTGGTGTGTGATGCAGGGTACAATGAACACCCCTGATGTGGATGTGATTCCTTCCAGACCAGGTGGCCACAGTGGAATGTCTTCCCACCCACATTGGCATTGTGTGTTGACAGAGGTTACTGACAGGTGTGGTACCCATTTCCATGAACACGTCCACCATGTTGAATGGATTACCACCACATGTTCCGCCCGGGGCAAACATGTCCTTCCACTGGGTAGGTCTGCACCTTCTGGCATGTAGCAGCAGGCCATGGCTCTGGCACCAGTTATCCATGTCTATGACGCCTAGGTGGATGTCCGTGTCAGATGGGTGTTGGGTATGGTGGCCAGTGCAGTCATCTGCATACCTTGTCTGCCACAATCCCTATGTTTGCATGCACATTGAAGGTCGAATGCCAACGGCAGGGGCCCAGGACGAGCCCTGTGGGCCTCCACTGAGACAGCTTGAGTCTGACACCGCACCAGGAACACAAACCCTGTGTCGTGTGACCTCCAACCATTCTGAGAACCATCGCAGACATATGTCCCCACATGTACGCTGGCAAGCCTTTCCATGAGTCCCATGGAGTGTGTTCTGAACGCCCCACCAGGTCATGGTAGAGTGTGGAAACCGACCTACCCCATCAATGGCCTTGATGACCGCCCCAGACAGGACGAGCAGGTTTGGGAGGCAGGATCTGCCCTTGACTAAGTGGTTGTGGGTATGTTCCGGCATTGGCTGTACACCACTGTTGTATTCATGGGCACCTGTATGGACCTCCCCGCAGCTTTGCAGACAAGGCTTGTCAAGCTGATAGGGCAATGTCTACAGTCCATAAGAGCACTACCCTGGCATAGTGGGACCACAGCTGCCGTGCCACATGCCATCCAGCGGGACCTAGCCCGAGTAGTAAGGCTAACATGACTAATACAGCAGCCTTATGTGTGGGTGAGGGCCTCAATGAGGTGGGTAGCACACAGCCAGGACACCATCGGGGCCCATTGGTGCTGTGTTCACCGCCTAACAGATATCAGATCACCCAGGGCATATGAGATGTTTGAGGCTAGACTCTGGTGGGATGGATATGTCCCTGTGGATGTATGCATGGAACATGTCCGCTGGTTTGTTGACAATGTCGGTGCAGTGACCGCTGTACCATTCTGGATCATTTCCGGCCATGACTGTTCCCACCCATGTCCCACAGTTAAGGAAGGCCCTATGGTTGTCTCATGTGCCCTCTGCAGTACCACCTCCCACAAGCTGCCTTGGATGATTGTATGTGTGGCAGCATGTTGACGCCATGAATGGGTGATGGCTTCCCTGGTACTGATATTGCCTGTCATGTATTAGCTCCAACTGTTGATGTACAGTTTGTCAGTGGCTGTGGTCCACCAGACCATGTGCCTACCTTGGTGGACAAGGTCCTGATGTTATCATGATGCTTGCAGTACATACCCTGTGCTCAGAGAAGGCATGTAAGGGAGTTGGCAGCGGCCTGTGTTCACCACTGGCATGTGAGGAGTTGTAGGGTACCACAGTCATGATGTGTGTGGTTTGCTGTGGAGAGGTGCCACTCAGGTCTCCCATGCCGGTGTTGGGTGCAGGATGTGGATTACCAGTGGATCCACTATATGGTCTGACATCACCATTGAGGGATGTACATCCTGTGGTGGAGCATATCCTCCCATGTGTGATGGGCAGAACATATGCCCCCATGGTATACGCCCCCTAGTGGTATGGTTCATGGCTGTTTCACAGCAGTCAGTCACGTATGAACACCCACCTGTGGCAGGGTGTGTGTGTCATGGGTAATGGGCCCATGGCAGATGGGTGGTTGATGTCACTGTATGGTGTGGTGTTGTGAGAGCATGCACACTCACCAGTGTCCTCAGGATGGCTGTGCAGGTATCCTGGTTTGATGGTCTGTAGCATGCAACAAACTGTAGGGCAGTCCACCCATGGTTAATTGCACCTGGATATTCCCGCTCCCAACGGCCAGTCTGTGGTGCATGGCAGTTGCTGTGTGAGTGTGGCTGCACATTCATGGTCCACATTCTGCACCCATGCTGTACCATGTGTGGTATGCATGTCTGTGTGTGCCAGTCTAGTCTACCCATGTCTGAGCATGCCCAGTAAGCAGTTGTGTAGATGGACACAGTACAGTGTACACGCACTGGACTGCAGTACCATACCCCGGTGCATGCCTGTATTCCGCAACGCCACGCCTGTGGCATGGCCGGTTGTTGTTTGTGGCTGGACACACCACGGTCCACATTCTGCCACCCATGCCGCCGCGACCACATGTGTATGCATGGTGCTCATGTGTATATGCATGCTGCTCTGTGCCGAGTCTAAGTGTCTGAGCATGTGTGCCCTGGTGAGTCATGTCTGAGCATGCCCAAGCAGCTGTGTAGATGACACACAGTACAGTGCACACCGTCCGACCGCAGTAATACCCCCAGGTGCATGATGTATTTCCCCACAACGGCCACGCCTGTGGCATGGCCGCCGTTGTTGTTGTGTGGCTGGATTACACACGACGGTCCACATTCTGCCACCCATGCCGCCGCATCTCATGTGTATGCATGCTTCTGCCAGCCGAGTGTGTGAGCCATGTCTGAGCATGCCCAGTAAGCAGCTGTGTAGATGACACACAGTACAGTGCACATGCGCTGACCCAGGCTGCTGATACCCCCAGTGATGCATGTCTGTTCCCCTTGCACGCTAGTGTGGAGGTATGTACACCCGTGGTGTGTACACACCTGCAGATGCCACCATGTCTGTACAGCATGCCATGGATGCAGGTATCCTGCATGCACAGCCATGGTGACCATCCAGGTGACACATATGTCTGTCTGCCACATTGGCTGCTCAGTACTCGCAGCTGTAAATGCATGTTCATACTGTATGTCATGTGGTGCATCCCCCGCCCCCTGTGTATGCTGTGTGTGTGTGGCAGTTGCAGTGTGTGTGATGCACAGGTGTATGCATCTGTTATTCCTGGAGCATGTCTGATGCACCCACCTGGGTGGCTGACAGCATTCAGTAACCCGATGCTCTGTACAGCTTCATGCTGCAGTGGCATGTGCAGGTTAGGTAGCCCCTGTGTGAGTCCCTCTGCATGACCATGTGCAACCACATACCTGGATGCCACATGCACGGTGATGTCACCCGGTATGTCATGGTGCTCAGTACTGCACCCTCTGTTGCTTCATGTGCTATGTGTATGGCATGGCCCTTATGTGTGTGCATGCATGCCCATTGGCATCCTATGGCCAGCTATTGCGCGCACCAACACATCCTTCCATTGCCAGCCATTCCGCAGATGATGTCACCCACCTAGAAGTATGCCTCTGACAGCTGTGCTCAGTAAACGCAGCGCGTTCTGTAAATGCTTCATACTGTAGTGAGTTCATGTAGGTAGGCGTAGGTTTGACTCCCGGCCTTTCTGTGTGTGTGTGTGTGTGTTTCCAGCACTCTCTGCAGATGAACATGCTTTTAGACGCCGCGAACACATACCTTGGCTATTGCCAGCTATTGTCTTACGAAAGTGATGTCACCCTAGAAGTATGCCTCTGACAGCTGTGCTCAGTAAACTCGTAGCGCTCTGTAAATGCTTCATACTGTAGTGAGTTCATGTAGATAGGCATAGGTTAGACTCCGCCCTTCCCGTGTGTGTGTGTGTGTGTGTGTTTCCAGCTGCCTCTGCAGATGAACAGCTTTTAGACGCTGCAACACATACCTTGGCTATTGCCAGCTATTGTCTTTACGTGATGTCACCCACCTAGAAGTATGCCTCTGACAGCTGTGCTCAGTAAACTCGTAGCCGTTCTGTAAATGCTTCATACTGTAGTGAGTTCATGTAGATAGGCGTAGGTTCACCGCCCTGTGTGTGTGTGTGTGTGTGTGTGTGTGTGTTTCCAGCTGCCTCTGCAGATGAACATGCTTTAGACGCCAACACATACCTTGGCTATTGCCAGCTATTGTCTTACGGTGATGTCACCCACCTAGAAGTATGCCTCTGACAGCGCTGTGCTCAGTAAACTCGTAGCTTCTGTAAATGCTTCATACTGTAGTGAGTTCATGTAGATAGGCAGGTTCGACTCGCCCTTCCGTGTGTGTGTGTGTTTCCAGCTGCCTCTGCAGATGAACATGCTTTTAGACGCAGCAACACATACCTTGGCTATTGCCAGCTATTGTCTTACGGTGATGTCACCCACCTAGAAGTATGCCTCTGACAGCCTGTGCTCAGTAAACTCGGTAGCGTTCTGTAAATGCTTCATACTGTAGTGAGTTCATGTAGATAGGCGAGGTTCACTCGGCCCTTCCGCGTGTGTGTGTGTGTGTGTGTGTGTGTGTGTGTGTTTCCAGCTGCCTTTGCAGATGAACATGCTTTTAGACGCCATCACATACCTTGGCTATTGCCAGCTATTGTCTTACGTGATGTCACCCGCCTAGAAGTATGCTCTGACAGCTGGTGCTCAAAACTCGGTAGCTGCTCTGTAAATGCTTCATACTGGGTCATGTAGATAGGCGAGGTTCACTCCCGCCCTTCCATGTGTGTGTGTGTTTCCAGCTGCCTCTGCAGATGAACATGTGACGCAACACATACCTTGACTATTGCCAGCTATTGTCTTACGAGTGATGTCACCCGCCTAGAAGTATGCCTCTGACAGCGCTGTGCTCAATAAACTCGGTAGCGCGTTCTGTAAATGCTTCATACTGTAGTGAGTTCATGTAGATAGGCGTAGGTTCACTCGCCCTTTGTGTCCATGTGTGTTGTGTGTGTGTGTGTGTGTGTGTTTCCAGCTGCCTCTGCAGATGAACATGCTTTTAGACGCTTCGCAACACATACCTTGGCTATTGCCAGCTATTGTCTTACGGTGATGTGACCCGCCTAGAAGTATGCCTCTGACAGCGCTGTGCTCAGTAAACTCGTAGCTGCTCTGTAAATGCTTCATACTGTAGTGAGTTCATGTAGATAGGCGTAGGTTCACTCGCCCTGTGTGTCCGTGTGTGTGTGTGTGTGTGTGTGTGTGTGTGTTTCCAGCTGCCTCTGCAGATGAACATGCTTTTAGACGCCGCAACACATACCTTGGCTATTGCCAGCTATTGTCTTACGGTGATGTCACCCGCCTAGAAGTATGCCTCTGACAGCGCCAGGCTCAGTAAACTCAGCCGCTCTGTAAATGCTTCATACTGTAGTGAGGTCGTGTAGATAGGCGTAGGTTCACGCCCTTCCGTGTGTGTGTGTGTGTGTGTGTGTTTCCAGCTGCCTCTGCCGATGAACATGCTTTTAGACGCCGCAACACATACCTTGGCTATTGCCAGCTATTGTCTTACGGTGATGTCACCTAGAAGTATGCCTCTGACTGTGCTCAGTAAACTCGGTAGCGCGTTCTGTAAATGCTTCATACTGTAGTGAGTTCATGTAGATAGGCGTAGGTTCGACGCGCGGCCCTTCCGTGTGTGTGTGTGTTTGTGTGTGTGTGTAGCTGCCTCTGAAGATGAACATGCTTTTAGACGCTTCGCAACACATACCTTGGCTATTGCCAGCTATTGTCTTGTGAGTGATGTCACCAGCCTAGAAGTATGCCTCTGACAGCGCTGTGCTCAGTAATGTAGCATTCTGTAAATGCTTCATACTGTAGTGAGTTCATGTATAGGCGAGGTTCGACCGCCCTTCCGTGTTTCCAGCTGCCTCTGCAGATGAACATGTTTTAGACGCCAAACACATACCTTGGCTATTGCCAGCTATTGTCTTACGTGATGTCACCGCCTAGAAGTATGCCTCTGACAGCGTGCTCAGTAAACTCGGTAGCGCGTTCTGTAAATGCTTCATACTGTAGTGAGTTCATGTAGATAGTGAGGTTCACTCCGCCCTTCCGTGTGTGTGTGTGTGTGTGTGTGTGTGTGTGTTTCCAGCTGCCTCTGCAGATGAACATGCTTTTAGATGCTTCAACACATACCTTGGCTATTGCCAGCCATTCTTTACGGATGTCACCCACCTGTACAGTATGCCTCTGCTGGTGGTGTGCTCAGTAAACTCGGTGGTCCACTAGCATTCCATACCTGTGTGGGTTGGGTATGTGGGTGTCATGCCTGCCCATGTGTGTGTGTGTGTCCATGCTCAGCTGCATGGGTTCATACGGTATTGCCTTGTGGTTTGAGAACACATATCCTGCCGCCATCCCTGTGTATGGTGCACAGCGTACTCTTGTCTGTTGCGGTCACATCGCCGAAGTGCACGTGGGGTGATGCTGTGCATGTGTCCTGTATCTCTGTCATTGTATAGTGTACCTATGTTGTGGCCGCAGCTGCTCTATGGACTGCTGTCTTATGTATCGCATATTTGCAGGCTGACACATATGACTGTGGTGCATATCCACATTGTCCATGCACTGTCCGTATTCCAGAACACGTATTGACATCTGCTGATGTCACCCACAGACAGCTATCCTTGCTGTCCTGACAGTGTACCCATAGCCATACACCTTGTGTGTACTTGGCTAGTTATGGTGTGTGTATGTCTACCTGTGCTGTATGCATGCCATACAGCCATCTGTGCATGTGTGCCACCATGGGTAATCCTTGTGGACCGCTGTTTCATGTGCACGCCTGCACATACCTGCAGACGTACTACCCCTACGCGCGGACTTAGATCGACTGCCCTAGGCTGTGGGCTCTGGCCACCACCACAGCACATGGTGCCCCATCTTGGTATACCTACATGACACCTACTGACAGGTGGTAGTGCGGCGCCCTGGCCAGCCGAGGATTGTGCCATGATGTGGGCACATCACAAGGCATGCTACATGTGTTTTACATCCAGGTTGTAATACCAGGGGACCTCATCAGCTATGCTATAGAATGCGGATCTATTTGGTTAGTAGGTGAGGGTTGGCCACACACCGCTGACCGATGGAACACTGATGAGGCCTCTTTTGTGAGAGGCAGGTGGAGCAAGCCCCCGTAACGGAATGTAGTTTGTACAGATGTAGGGTTAGCACATTTGTCCACTCTCAGTTCTGTACCTGTATTACAGTGATATGCTATGCATATCTGCCATATACATTGTTAAATCATTGGGTGAGTATTGGCATAGTACAATATCATATACAATGGGATGCCCTGGGCTTACAGCATGCGTGTCAGTGTTGCACAACACGTCTTGTAAGTTTGCGGTATTACATGGTTTTGTTGCTTTACAACTTCTGGACTTCTTGCTTTATAAATCACAATGTGGTATGGGTTGTACATGTTGATGTACATGTGCCGGTAATTCGTTACATTTATCTATATGTTGACATTTGTTGTGTCTGTACGCTAATGATGAGTATTCGCATAGTACAATATCATATGATACATGTGTTAATAGGATGCCTTCTGAGGTGTTGTGTCTACATGTGTGTGTGTTTGCAGCTGTGCTTTCTATGCTGTGGTTACATGTTCATTGTTTGCACAGAAAGTAACACATGGAAGTGTAAGGATATATAAAGCCAGCATTCTATGTTATGTGTCTGTCACGGAGCCGGTGATCATGTCTATGGAGTAACCTTTGGATACCACATGTGACCTGTCGTGCTAGTGACTGTTCATCTACCTATGTGTGATGTGTGCCATAGGTGCCGGTCTGTTATGTGTATTCCATGGTCAATTGACATTAACACTATTACTTCAGGATGTTCTTCATTGGTGGGGACGCCATAGTTTGACCATCGATGGCTTTCCTAGCTGACGCTGATATTGTGCCATTGGTATGTGTTCCACAGGTCACCCATTATTTTCCACTGAGCGCTGATCCCCATTCCGGTGCTGGCAGATTGACAGCTGTGTACGCCGTATTCACAGCGTCTGGCTTTGTATGGGGAGTGTCTACTGGTTTCCCCATCTGTATTACCTGTGTTATGCCTCACTGCAGCTGTGGTTACACCAGGTTGTGCTATGGGTGCCATCTTGTCCTAGCTTGTCCATCCTCATTGTCTACTGACACTGGTATGGAGCAGTACACATTTCACACCTGCATTCGCAGCCGGTGGATGCTTTCAGTGGGGAGTAAGGCATTCCACATCCTCCCAGTGCGGGACAACGTATCTGCCAAACAACACCGAGCCCCGTTACCCGCTATGCATACCCAGGATACATGGCTGCAGCTCGACGGTACCCATTACACATCCGCATGCGGAATGGGATGTGGACGACCTCTATGGACTCTACAATATGGGAATATCTGTACATATGTCCCGCATTCTGTGGACAGCTCGCCAACCCTGAACACGCTGGGGTGCATATGTCTGGCTGTACCGTAGACAGCTGTCAGTTCTTCGGTCTCCGATGCGGGCTGGTTGACATTGCGTACGGATGAATCTCTGGTGCCCTACTATGAACACCATTGTGCATATGTACAGTGTAGACCTTGTTGGACTGTGTCCATCTGGCTAGTGGTTTCGACCGCTGCTGTATGTTCCAATGCGATGTGTGGTTGCTACCCATATTATGTAGTGCTACGCTGACCAGGTATTCTAAACTGAAACCATGGTGTAGATCCAATGATGCAGGCTAGAAGAAGCTTTAGGTCATCCTCCAATGTCCCATTAGGATATGTCCGCCACAGTATTGTCAAACGGACACAACCAAGAATGTAGATCCTATTAATTCATTGACGGATGTTCTTCATGCTGAACGCCATAGTGTCAGGATCCTATGACTTTCCCACTTGACGCTGTTGGTGTGCCGTTAGTATGTGTTCCACAGGTCGCCATTTGTTCCGCTGGTATGGTAGCGAGTGATCCCATTCACCTTCTAGCAGATTGGGTGCTGTGTACGTATTCACGCGTCTGACATCGTATGTGGAGTCTCTACTGTAGTCCCTATCTGTATTCCCTGTGTTGTGCCTTACCACAGCTGTGTGATTCCACCAGGTTTGCAGTTATGGGTGCCATCTTGGCCGATTGTCCATCCATGGAACTGTCTAATGGACACTGGTATAGTGCTGTACACATTTCACAGCTGCATTTAGCATTCTCCGTGGTGATTTGCATAATTAGTGCGGAGTAACGATGTGCCATACCCACATCCCTCACACGGGCGGACAACGGATCATCTGCCAATCAACACCGACCCATTTCTGCATACCCACGATCCCATGGCTGCAGCCCTCGACAGTACCCCTTGCACATCCTCCACGCTGCGGAATGGGATGTGGACGACCTGTATGGACTGGACAATCTGGGGATTCATGTGCATATCACCTGCAGTTCATGGACAGTTGTCATTAACCTTGGACACGCTGGTGGTGCATATATGTGCTGTGAGTCACGGCTGCCACTTCATCTGGGTCTCCGCAGGTTGCATTGCACGGATAAATTTTGGGTCCTACAATGGACACCAGTGTGCATATGTAAAGTGTAGAACATATTGACTGTGTCCATCTGACCAGTGTGTTTGACTGCCGCTGCATGTCCAGCAGTCACGGATGTCTGTTTGAGTACCCATATTATGTAGTGCTACGTAACCGGTCTTCCGCCACTGAACCCAAATGGTGTAGTTCCCATGATGCAGGCTAACAATTGCTTTAACTAATCCGCAGATATCCCATTGGGACATTCCCATTCTGTATTGTCACATTAACACCAAGAAACCATGTAGATCCTATTGATTCATTGCAGGATGTTCTTTATATGTGTGTACATAGCTTAACATCCTATACCCTTTCTAGTTGACGTTGTTGGTGTGCCATTAGTATGTGTTCCGCAGGTCGCCATTTGTTCCGCGGTATGGCAGCGCAGTGATCACCATTCACTTGCTTGCTGGCAGATTGAGTGCTGTGTACGCCGGTATACACAGCGGTCTGACTTTGTATGTGGAGTCTCTACTGTAGTCCCTATCTGTATTCCTGTGTTTGCCTTATCCCGGGCTACAGCTGTGTGATCCCACCAGGTTTGCTGTTATGGGTGCCATCTTGGCAGTGTTTCCGCTTGTCCCCCATGGGAACTGTACTGGACACTGGTAGAGGGCTGTACACATGTCACAGCTGCATTTAGCATTCTCCGTGGATGATTTGCATTATTAGTGGGAGTAACGCATGTATACCCACATACTCCCACGATTATCTGCCAATACACCGAGCCCCATTTCTGCATACCCACGATCCCATGTCTGCAACCTCGACGGTACCCATTGCACATCCTCCATGTGTGAATGGGATGTGACGCCTATGGACTCGCAACCTGGGGAGTCCGATCCATATGTCCTGCATTTCATGGACACTTGTCATCAACCTTGAAAACGCTGGTGGTGCATATATGTAGCTGTGCCGTAGTCACGGCTATCAGGTCTTCTGGTCTCTAGATCCGCTGTTCACATTGCATACGGATAATTTTTTGGGTCCTACAATGGCCACCAATGTGCATATGTCAAGTGTAGAACATTGTACTGTGTCCATCTGGAAGGACCAGTGGGTCTGACTGCTGCCGTATGTTCAGCAATCACGGATGTCTGTTTGTGTACCCATATTATGTAGTATGAAACCTTATCCGCCACTGTACCCAAATGGTGTATTCCAATGTTGCAAGCTAACAATTGCTTTCACCAATCCTGCAGATATCCCATTGGGACATTCCCCTCTGTATTGTCAACTTTACAAACATGTAGATCCTATTAATTCATTGAAGGATGTTCTTTATATGTGGGCCATAGTTTGACCATCCTATAACCTTCCTAGTTGACGTTGTATGTGTGCCATCAGTATGTGTTCGGTCGCACATTTGTTCCGCTGTATGGAAGCGAGTGATCCCCATTTATGCTGGCAGATTGAGAGCTGAGGACGCCTGTATTCGACGGCGGTCTGACATTCTATGTATGGGGAGTGTCTGCTGTAGTCCCTATCTGTATTTGTGCCCCTGTGTTTTGCCTTACTACAGCTGTGTGATCCCACCAGGTTTGCTGTTATGGGTGCCATCTTGGCCGTACGTTTGTCCGTCCATGGGAACTGCCTACTGGACACTGGTGTAGGGCTGTACACATTTCACAGATGCATTTAGCATTCTCCGGTAGATGATTTGCATTATCAGTGCGGAGTAACGCATATGCCATACCCACATCCCGCACACGGGGTGGGACAACGGATCTTCTGCCAATCAAGTCCGACACCCATTTCTGCATACCCACGATCCCATGGCTGCAACCCCCGACAGTACCCATTGCACATCCTCCATGTGTGCGGGAATGGGATGTGGACACACATCTATGGACTGGACTATCTGGGGATTCCTGTGCATATGTCCTGCATTTCATGGACAGTTGTCATCAACCTTGAACACGCTGGTGGTGCATATATGTAGCCGTGCCGTAGTCACGGCTGTCACATCATCTGAGTCTCCCGATCGCAGCCGGTTGACATTGCGAACGGATAAATGTTTGGTCCTACAATGGACACAAATGTGCATATGTAAAATGTAGAACATGTTGGACTGTGTCCATGTGGCCAGTGATTGTTACCGCTGCTGTATATTCCCCATTCGCGGATGTGTGTTCGACTACACATATTATGTTGTGCTACGAAACCCATGTTCTACTACGATTAACCCAAATAGTATTGATGTACTGCTGCAGGTTGGCAACTGCTTCAAGTAATCCTCAGACAGCCCAGTAGAACATATACGCCACTGTATTGTCAATATGACACAGCCAGAACATGTGGACCCTATTGATTCATTGACGGATGTTCTTTATAAGCGGAACGCCATGTTTCAACATCCTATGACCTTCCTAGTTGACGTTGTTGGTGTGCCATTGGTATGTGTTCCACTGGTCGCCCATGTGTTCCGCGTATGGCAGCGTGATCCCCATGTTGTTGCTGGCAGATCGAGTGCTGTGTACGCCGTATTCGCACGGCGTCTGGATTTCTATGGGGTGTCTACTGTAGTTTCCATCTGCATTTCCTGTGTTATGCCTTACTGCAGGTGTGTGATTCCACCGGGTTTGCAGGTATGGGTGCCATCCTGGTCGTCTTGTCCATCCATGGGGATTGCCTACTGGACACTGGTTATGGGCTGTACATTTCACAGCTGCATTTAGCATTATCCGGTGGATGCTTTGCATCATTAGTGGGGAGTAGGTCATGTTCACCACCCACACCCTCCCACGGGCGGACAATGGATCATCTGCCAAACAACACCGACACCCATTTCTGCATACCCAAGATCCCATGGCTGCAACCTCGACAGTACCCATTGCAAATCCATCATGTGTGCTGGAATGGGATGTGGACGCATGTATGGACTCGACAATCTGTGGATTTCTGTGCATATGTCCTACATTTCATGGACAGTTGTCATCAACCTTGAACACGCTGGCGGTGCATATGTCTAACTGTGCCGTAGTCACGGCTGTAGTTCATCATCTGGTCTTGGTCAAACGGCTGGATGGAGTTCTGTTAGAAGGGATAAATTTTGGGTCCTACAATGGACACAAATGTTCATATGTAAAATGTAGAACATGTTGGACTGTGTCCATCTGGCCAGTGGTTGTGACCGCTGCTGTATGTTCCCCAATCGCGGATGTCTGCTTGACTACCCATATTATGTTGTGCTACGAAACCAGGTGTTCTTAGAACTTAACCCAAATGGTATTGATGTAATGATGCAGGTTGGCAACTGCTTTAAGTAATCCTCAGAAGGCCCAGTAGGACATATCCGCCACTGTATTGTCAATATAACACCACCAGAACATGTTGATCCCCTATTTATTCATTGAAGGATGTTCTTTATAGGTGGGAACGCCATAGCTTGAAACATCCTATGACCTAGTTGAGGTTGTTAGTGTCCCATTAGTATGTCTTCCACAGGTCGCCCACTTGTTCCGCAGTATGGAGCGAGTGATCCCATGTTGTTGCTGGCAGATCGAGTGCTGTGTACGCCGGTATTCGCGACGCGGTCTGACTTTGTATGGGGAGTGTCTACTGTAGTCCCTATCTGTATTTCCTGTGTTATGCCTTACTGCAGCTGTGTAATTCCACCAGGTTTCCAGTTATAGGTGCCATCTTGGTCGTACACTTGTCCATCCATGGGAATTGCCTACTGGACACTGATATAGGGCTGTACACATTTCACACCTGCTTTTAGCATTATCCGGTGGATGCTTTGCATCATTAGTGGTGAGTAAGGCACGTGCTATACCCACATCCCTCCCACGGGGCGGGACAGCGGATTATCTGCCAAACAACACCGAGCCCCATCTTTGCATACCCAGGATCCCATGGCTGCAACCCTCCATGGTACCCATTACACATCCTTCATGTGTGCAGGACTGGGATGTGGACGCACTTCTATGGACACGACAATCTGGGGATTTCTGTTCATATGTCCTGCATTTCATGGACAGTTGTCATCAACCTTAAACACGCTGGTGGTGCATATGTCTAGCTGTGCCGTAGTCACGGCTGTCACACCGTCTGGGTCGATCGCAGCTGGTTGATATTGCGAATGGGTCAATTTTTGGAGTCCTACAATGGACACCGATGTGCATATGTAAAGTGTAGAACGTGTTGGACTGTCACCATCTGGCCAGTGGTTTTGACTGCTGCTGTATGTTCCCCAATCGCGGATGTCTGTTTGACTACCCATATTATGTATTACTTGGCCTATCTATATCCACGTGCCAGTAAGCGGAAATACAGCAAACCTTGAGTCCTGGTCATCTTCATAAAAGACATTATTGAACATATATCAGGCCAAAACAGACAATGACAAAAACGATACACTCCACAGTCAAAAGATACTGAGCTCTTTCACCCACTAACATGGGGCATCATCGGAGTACGAAATACATTACATAGTCGTCCCTTATACACTTCCTTCAGAGTCAGTTTAAAGTCAATTAATCAATAAACCTGCTCATAGTTAAGTGGACAGTGCTCCAAGTCTTGATGATAACGTGACATATACAAATCAGTGTTGCATACATTACTTAATGGAAACAATAATACAACAACAATGTGTTAATATAAATACAATATTGGTCAATACAATCAGTATATTGAAACATAGTTGATAATTGTTGTGAGTAAACCTTAGAATGTAGTGTGTTGATCATGATATTGTATATCAATGTGTATAATTGTTGCATTACGATTCCAAAGCATGGAATCAATAAGTACAATTAAAGCATATATTTGTATAAATATGAATGTAAATGAGTCACAATGTTACATGTTACATATGAATATGACTGTATTATAACTATATCAATATGAAATGGAATAAACTGTAGTTGTTTACATCTTGTTTTCAAGTGACAAATCTATGTCCATGCGTCATATATACGGGCCGCCGGACTGCTGTGTGTAGATATATACATGTGAACCCCTCGTTTCATACCTTTCTTTGTTACTGTCTGTGGATTACCTGTGTACACACATCAATTACCATGCCATACCTTTCCACTGTACAGGTTCTGGCATGGTGTACGGCTGGTTGGCCCTTAATCTTGCTGTGTGTTACATTGACCAGTGTCTATCTGGCAATTCGCTGGCGTGTCATGTGTGACCTTCTTGCTTCTTTAGGGACCTGATCCCATAATTGTGACGTGCTTCCACTGGCCATATATCTGTCTGTCGTCTGGGATCTGTGTGTAACCAGTCCTTTCAGGACACTTTCTATTGTTGTTCTTTTTTGGTTACATATATGAGTACTTTGGTATGTTGTGCTATTATTGTGTGTGGAGCATTTCTCCACGGGCCTCTGCTGACACTGGACATATATCCAGCTAGCCTAGCCCGGTCAACAAGTGTGAGCCAACTGAACGCAATTCGTACGGGGGCACCTTCTGACAAGTGGGTCGGGTTACTGATGCATAACCGTCATCAATCCATACTACTAACACATACGTTATTCTATCCACATTCTATGTTTGTCTCATCACATAGCGTGTGTTTCTCACTATTTCTAACGGTACTTTACATGGCATTGCCCGATTCCATACTTTCAGAGGCTGACATTTCTGACACATGTCTGGTTGACGTGGAGGACACATCCTTAACCTGCCCTGCTTCGAGGGGATCACACACGCGCACTTGCATTTCCTAATTGTGGGTTACGCAGGCGCAGCGCTGCATATCCGTATTCTGTTTACATATGTTTACTGGGTCTGTGTGGTTACGTGGTCTGTGTTAGTTGTGACTATTCTGGTAACATATCTCTGATCCAGTTGACGGACGTGTGCAGAACGCACGTACACCTTTATACATGTAACAGTCTTTGCAGCATGGACGCATTACGTACACGTTCACATTTATATGTTCTATAGTCGTAATTCAAACGGGACTGCATTCACGTTTGCCGGTTACTGTGACCACTACACGTTAGCTGTTCGGTGTCATTAATATGCATACCCATGGTACTTAGCTACATTTACATATCCCCCACCCCCCCCCGCACTCACGCACGTCACAGGCATCCATTCTCCTGCTGGGAAAGGTGCGGTACTACATGTTAAACATTCCTTATTCCCTCCCGCTCATGGCCCAGGATGCATATGTCGTGACCGCAGGGATGTTCAGATCACAGGTGCTTATATCCCCTACGCATACAGGCCTTCGATTGTCAGGGTGTTCCTGTGGTGCTTTGGGTTTGGTCTTGTCCACCAGTGTACGGAACTGCCCTGACCGTGTACGAATGTTAGATGAGTCACATGGGCACGGTTTGTCCGTGTCTATGATACCATGTCCCCCCCCCATTATTCCTAACCGTGCGCTGATTGGCCGGTGTACCCATTGTAGATCTTGTTATAGTAATTGCACACGGTCTGGTCGAACGGACCTATTTCCATTACTAACCCTCGGTATTCATAACCTGTCTCGCTATATTACATGGGTTTAACATTGCGTGACGGCTTTCACTGAGCCACGGACATGTCCGTTGCTTAGTTTGGGCCAGTCCCGCTCTGCTACACACATTTAACATGGCGGAACAGGTTGAACAGCTCAGCAACGGGGACATCGGGCTCTCCGTCGCTGTTTAGTATTGAATCGCTATGTTGACTTTGTTTCACAGAGGGAGACAGAGTCGACATTGGTAAGGGACATCTCGCGAGTACGCACACCGCTGTGTGCCGTATGTCTGCGTTTGGGCGGCGGACAGGCATTATGCTGTGCCATTATGTCTGGGAATATATGGTTTCTTTCCATAGATGATATGGCATACTAGCAATGACCCGCCTGGGTGTGGGTACTGCTGTATTTACCCACGGCAAGAGTGGCCTTAGGTCAAGTGGTGCCCTAGGCAGAAGGACTCCATGGTGCCACCGCCACATCACCCGCTACCCCTCTCTGGTCTACCTACACCAAATAAAGGCTGGAAAGGTGCCCCCCCTTAGAGTAGAGCGCCCAGGGCGGCTGCCTAGTTGGCCTATGCCTAAGGCCGGGCTATGTGTGTGGTCCCTCGGCATCGGACTCGAACGCACCTCTGCCGTGAGTATATCTAGCATTACCCACATCCGGCGTGGTTTATTGCTATGATGTTCCATGTACGACACGTGATGTTTGGACAACCTACAATAGCTTCTGCTATTGGCAGTGGTGCCGGTTACCATACATATGCCTTTCTCAAAAGCCGAATTCACACTTCTGAACACTACTGTGGTCTCCTTTAAGGCCCCTGAGCCAGTGGTAAACATTACTCAAACCGCTGAATCACGTACATATGCCTTCCACCAGCACCTACAGGACTGCATGGATCAGGCAATCCCATACAAAACTGAGACTCTTTGTACCAAAGCCAAGCATCCAGTCTGGTGGACCCCAGCCATGAACAAGCTCTACAACGACAGGAGGTAGCTACTACAAGATAGAGCGGAATACTTGTAAGGTAAGACACCCTTGCTCATTATATGTGAAGAACTACAAGCTGTCATGAAATCATCCATGGGAAATTCAACAGAGAAATCTACAAGGACTTGACAGACAATCCCACATAAGGCCTTCTTCTTGGCTATGTTGGACACCTGGAGGACACTCCAGATAATAACGAACTGGATTCAGAATGATGTAGATATGACTGAACCAACACACATTGCCAACTTATACTGGCTGACAGGATTCGATTCTTCCCCCCTCCACATGGAGAGATATCTATACCAGAGGATTGCAGATCCTGGAACATCTATAGCACAGGTGGAATGCTCTCTCCAAGGCAGTAAACACAGCATCCATGGGACCAGATGGTGTCCCAGCTGTGTACTCCATGAACTCAATGGGGAATTAAACCCACAGTTAGGACAGCTGTTTAATCTTAGCCTCACCTCAGGATACGTACCCAAGTAGTGGCACAAGGCGACTGTAGTCCCACTTCACAAGGATGGTGCCTCCACTGACCCTGGTAATTACCATCCCATTAGCTTGACAAGCCTTATCTGCAAAGCCATGGAGAAGGATCATAATGGAACTCATAGATAAAGACATAGGGGACTTGCATACTTTGGATCCAACCCAGTTTGGCTTGGTCAAAGGCAGATCATGCCTTTTAAACGTGTTTGACTTTTTAGGATCAGTCACCAAGGCCATTGATGAGGGTAAAGCAGTCCATACAGCCTACCTCGACCTGGCAAAGGCCTTCGACACAATACCCCCCTCAGGTATCATTGATAAACCCGTCAGCTTGAATGTAAATACATACATCGCCAGATGGGTTGCAAACTGGCTAAGTGACAGAACCCACACGGTCATAGTTGCTGGCGCCATGTCATACTCACAGCCGGTCACAGGTGGTGTCCCACGGGGCTCAGTCCTGGGTCCACTATTTTTCAGCATCTACATTTCCAAAGTACAAGCAAACACAGGGGGGTTATGGCTGACAATGTTTGCAGATGACTGCAAACTGGGTGCCATAGTCGGACACACATCTGACACAGATATCCTTCAGAAGGGCCTCACAGATATGGATAACTGGTGCCAGAGACATGGCCTACAGCTAAATGCCGGGAAATGCATAGTCATACCCTTCGGGAAGAACAAGGTTACCCCTAGCTACCATATAGGTGGCAATCCACTGAGCACAGAGGGAGTTACCAGGGATCTGGGGACCCGGGTTGTCGGTAACCGTTCGTTCGACACACACGTTGCTAACGTAGTTAGGTAGACCTTCTACATTGCCCACCTGATCATGAAGGGATTCACATCTAGATCAGGGGAGGTCATTGTCCCCTTGTACTCATCACTCATTAGACCTATGATTGAGTACAATGCCCCGTTCAGAATGTATCTGACCCGACACCTGCAGCAGCTGGAAAGGCCCCAACAGTTCATCGACAAACGGATGCAGGGTCTCAGGAATATGTGTTATGCTGACCGACTGAAAGGATTCCAGCTCTATTCAGTCGCATACCACTTGCCCAGAGGTGACCTGTGCCTGGCATACAAGGCCATGTCGAACCCAGATTTGATGACTATGCTTCACCTAAAGAATCTAGATCCCTCAGAACCACAAGGGCAGGTGACGTACACCTTGACACTGTCATTAATAGAACGTGCTGGTGGGACAGATTCATCACCCAGACACTCACTATGCTGTGGAACAACATCCCAGTACATGTGTGAGGCAGAGCACCTCGCTGGCCTTGTTTTTAGTATTTTGACAAGGATGTCTGAATTGATTTATTTAACTAACCTTCTAAATGAATATTTACTTTACCACATTGTGAATCTTTACATTTCATTGATATATTTTACATTAGTCATAATCATAAGGTTTATCTCTATATATTATGGTTCATTTATATTACTAGGTGTCTCTAGTTCTTTTAATATATTGGCACAATCCCTAGAACATATATATGTAGCTTATACACTCAGACATTTGGAAAACATTATGTTGGTTCTTCTTTCATATATATACATATATTTTTATTTTTCTATGAAGAATATACTTTTGAAGCAATGTCTGATTTACTCACTGTGTGGAATCTGTAACCCAAGTAAAGTGTTTATTTTTCTGTAACCCAGCAGATAATTGATGCTGAGAGACATAAGCCTGCTGAACTGGTTACTGCCAGGGTCAGAGTTCGATCACACTGCAGCTAAGCTTCACCAATTACATGCATGATCATTTCTACTGCCATATTGTACAGTACAATTCAATGCATTATATAGTATTTTGCTTCTAAACTGGCACTTCATATGTGTTTCTATATATATTTTTCTAACAACATCCATCTGGCCATATGCATGTTCCGTCCTTTACCTTGGCCGTGGGTGTTTGGCCGTCCGGCAACGCTACACTCCACATGTGATGTCCCACCTTCCCCTTCTGAGGCTGTGGCACCCTGTTAGGACATCCTGTTTGGTAGGCACATGTTCCGCTATATGTGTTTGACTTGTCTGCATAGCTAATCATCAGTGCGGTGGTTCAACATCCCGACTTGTCCACATGTGTACAGTTATGTGCACCGTGGCGTGTGCAAGCCTATGGGGTTGGACGAGTGCATACCACATGCGGGATGTACACATTCTGCAGACACATTCACATGCAGCCATTTGCATATCTGTACCTGAGGTGGGTTTGTGACATGTGGGGTGCATATTTGCCCGCGTGGCACTGCCTAAAACAATACTTCTTACCACATTTCAGGTATGCCCATTGTGTGTAGGTGTGTAGCTGCACAAGGCTGCTAGCTGGGTTGGGTGCACGGTCGTACATGGGTGGGACTTACATGCTACAATGGGGCTATTGTGTATTACATTTGCATGCATGGGTTCTGCTTCTGGATATTACGCTTAGACATACGCCGTCCTGTGTATGCGACAAACACGTTGCTGGGTGTGGTACATGTTGCTATGCACATGTTTGCCTGTGTTTAGGGTATCTTGGTTCATTCCTGTTGTTATGTCGACACGGCTACCCGGCTGTGTACTCTCACTACTGCTTGTGACCATTATGGTTGCCACCTTTTCCAATGCCCATAGTGGGACATCTTTTGTGGAAACATCGGATTTTGCAGGACAACACATACCCACAGCAAGTACAGATGAGAGAACTTCACATTTTTGCCATAATATACGCTTATTCTTGTAGCATTTGGGTTCCTTATTCGGTTTCTTATGCCATGTATGTGTTTCATATACAAAATATATGTTTTATGCTACTTTTACAGGTATATTGAGGGAATATTTTTGCCCGGAAATCTCAGGTCATTTGCCATTTTTCGATATTTGGCGGGACACAACTGTCAAATGAGGGACTGTCCATAGCAATGTGGGACAGTTGGTAACCCTGGTGACCATGCCCATGTCGCTACTAGGGTTGCCACCTTTTCCAATAGCCAAGGTGGGACATTTTCGGGACTCACATCAGATTCTACAGGCCGACACATACCCACGGTCAGTACATAGCATAGAACTTAACTTGTTTGCCTAAATAAAAGCTTATTCTTGTAGCAGTTTGGTTGCTTACTCTGTTTCTTGTGACATTTAGGTATTTTAGTTACGGAAATAACTATTTTATGCGACCATTACATAAAATACGGGATATAATTATGTCCTACAATCTTAGCACATTTGCCGTTTTTAATATTTTTTATCGGGACACAACTGCCCATAGAGGGACTGCCCTTCGCAAAGTGGGACAGGTGGTAACCTTAGTCGCTACTCCTATGTCGGTGCGGCGCGCTGACATGCGGCGGTACACCTTCTCTGGGTATGCCCACTCACGGTGCATTGTGGGACGAACACGGTGTTACGCGTATCCTTTGTTCCTTGGACAGGTACACTTAGGGCTTCGTGGGTTGTGTTTGCTTCTCCTTTTGTTGGGCCGGGTACTATGTTGCATACTCTGCATGCGTTTCATTCTGCACGGGCCCTGGCTGGTGACATTACTATTATGGGCGGACTGTGGCAGTCAGCACTTTAGGTTGCTCATCGCCTGCCGGCTTAGCCACGCCTCTGGACGCATCCTACTTGGGCTCGCTCACGTACACTACGCACGTGTCTGTGGTTGCGGCGCGCACTCATTACTATGCATATGGTGCTACTACGCCGACTATTCACTGCACCGCCGGTGCAGGCCTTACACCGGCCTTACGCCGAGCTTCATGAATCCCGGGGAACATTTTTTCTACATAAGAACGTTGGTCCATAATCACAATTCCCCCTCCCTTGTCAAGTTTCATAACCCTAATAGTTTGATTATTCACAATCTGCTTAAGTACACTTTTGTCATCTGTTAAATTAGATATATAATAATGTTTCTTACGTTTCACTATTTCTCTAATCTGACTACAACACAGATTTTCAAATATATGTAGTATAGGGTGCAAGGGAGGATTAAAACTGCTAGATTTCTTAAATTGTATTTCATCAACATTCACCTGTTCATTTTCAAAATAAAACTAAAATTCAACTTCCTGACAAAAGTTTTAAGCTCTAATAACATTGTCACAATCACCAGAACTTTAGTAGGAACAGAATTTAATCCTTTTTGAAACAAATTTGCCCATTCAGTGTTTACATGCACTTCACAAAGGTTGAAAATCTTAAAGTTTCCATATGTGTAGGTAATAATTTGTGAAGACATTTGCATATTAACATCATTTACCATCTGTTGAATGCTCCCCTCCCCCATCCTCTGTGAAGGTAACCCCTGTTGGTATAAGAATTCCTGAAGTTCCCATTGTTCTCCGTTTCCCTGTTGTAATTCGTCTGCCTCATTCGATTCTGTAGGCGTTCTGACCTTCTCAGGGGTACTTCTAAAGGGACTGCTGATTCATCAATAGCTTAATTTCCCCACCACCAACATTCACACCATCATCGTTAATATCACCCCTGTTAACATCTGTATATTGTAATCTATTGTTAGTATTGAGCAAGGGATATGCTTTTCCAGATTCATATTCACTTCTATCTCTCTCAAGTTTCTTACTCTTTTTGTTAACCATTTTGTCAACCGTTTTGTCAATATTCACAAAAATTGCCCTATATTTATCTACTTTAAATGAAAAACACAAATCACTTTTTAACCCAACATCACATTCATCAATAATGTTTTCTAAACTATTTACTTTTTTATCATTATCTTTCATTAGCGATTCCAATAGTTCGCATCCATGCCTGTTGAACATTGCTATCAAGTCTTTGTGAAAGTCTGAACCTTGCACTGTACCTGTGTGATATCTGCAAGTCCTCAGTCCCTTTGGTACATGCTCTCTGGACAGGCATTCTCTAAGATAATTGTTCTCGACTTGCAGCTTCTTAAATTTAAGTAATTCCTTCTCAAAATATGCAAGTTGTTCATCAACAGTTCCAACACTGTTACTGGGAGTAGTGCTCTTAAACTCACGCTGAACGGCTTCATTCATCCATTCTGTCAAAGAGAAGGGCACCATCTCTGTTCCTGCTTGAGGCAAATTAGTAGACCTGTCCCCTGTTGCCTGCCAACCATTAGCAAAACACGTAGAGGGTGTTGAGGTGGGAATAGGACTCCCTTGTCCTGGGGGTATTATAGAATCCTGCGTTTCCGTAATTCTACTCAAGTTAGTGTTATGAGAGCCAAAAGTGGTAGGTAGGGCGCTAAGATTCCTGCCCAAGTCCATAATTTGTTCTGACAGCACTTGTATAAGTGCTGCAAGGCTACCTATTAACAAATTAAGTTCACTTAGGGAACCAGCTGAATTACGGAAATGCAGGATTCTATAATACCCCCAGGACAAGGGAGTCCTATTCCTGCCTCTACACCCTCTACGCATTTTGCTAATGGTCGACAGGCAACAGGGGGCAGGTCTCCTAATTTACCTCAAGCAGGAACGGAGATGTTGCCCTTCTCTTTGATAGAATGGATGAATGAAGGCGTTCAGCGTGAGATTCTGAACACTACTCCCACTAACAGTGTTGGGACTGTTGATGAACAGCTTGCATATTTCGAGAAGGAATTACTTAAATTTAAGAAGCTGCAAGTCAAGAACAATTATCTTAGAGAATGCCTGTCCAGAGAGCATGTACCAAAGGGACTGAGGACTTGGAGATATCCCACAGGTACAGTGCAAGGTTCAGACTTTCACAAAGATTTGATAGCAATGTTCAACAGGCATGGCTGCAAACTATTGGAATCACTAATGAAAGATAATGATAGAAAAATTAATAGTTTAAAAACATTATTGACGAATGTGATGCTAGGTTAATAAGTGATTTGTGTTTTTCATTTAAGGTAGATAAATATAGGGCAATTTATGTGAATATTGACAAAACGGTTGACAATTTGGTTAACAAAAAGAATAAGAAACTTGAGAGAGATAGAAGTGAATATGAATCTGGAAAAGCATATCCCTTGGCCAATACTAACAATAGATTACAATATACGGATGTTAACAGAGGTGATATTAACGATGATGGTGTGAATGTTGGTGGTGGGAATGAAGCTACTGAGGGATCAGCAGTCCCTTTAGAAGTACCCCTGAGAAGGTCAGAACACCTACAGAATTGAATGAGGCAGACGAATTACAACAGGGAAACGGAGAACAATGGGAACTTCAGGAATTCTTATACCAACAGGGGTCACCATCATGGAGGATGGGAGCATTCAACAGATGGTAAATGATGTCAATACGCAAATGTCTTCACAAATTATTACCAACACATATGGAAACTTTAAGATTTTCAACGTTAGTGAAGTGCATGTAAACATTGAATGGGCAGATTTGTTTCAAAAAGGATTAAATTCTGTTCCTTCTAAAGTTCTGGTGATTGAGACAATGTTATTAGAGCTTAAAACTTTTGTCAGGAAGCTGAATATTAGTTTTATTTTGAGAATGAACAGGTGAATGTTGATGAAATACAATTTAAGAAATCTAGCAGTTTTAATTCTCCCTTGCACCCTATACTACATATATTTGAAAATCTGTGTTGTAGTCAGATTAGAGAAATAGCGAAATGTAAGAAACATGATTATATATCTAATTTAACAGATGACAAAAGTATATTACTTAAGCAGATTGTGAATAATCAAACTATTAGGGTTATGAAACTTGACAAGGGAGGGGGAATTGTGATTATGGACCAACGTTCTTATGTAGAAAAAATGTTGTCACATTTGTATGGCGATAGCTATGAAGAAATATCTGTTAATGAAATTAACATTGCCTATTGGTATATTGACATCACCTTGAACGACTTACTGATAGATGGGCAAATCACAAATAGTGAGTATAATTTTCTCCAGCAAAGTGCACCGAGGACACTGACAATATTTGGAACCCCAAAATCCACAAAAACATAGTGGACCCCTGTCTGTGACCCATTGTAGATGCAAAGGCATCTAAGACTTATAATTTGGTAAAATATGTGGATTTTCATCTTAAAAAGCTTTTGGAAAACAACAGCATGTACTTAAGGATTCATGGGACTGCTTAAGTAAAATCAAAGGGAATTTATACAGTGAAAATTTAATTTTTGCCACTATTGATATCAAAGATTTGTTTACAGTCATCCTCCATGACACTGGCACATTGTGGTTTTATGACTTCTTATGTTCTAACATTTCTTTCAGTCAGGTAAGGATTTTATTGTTTAGAACACTAATTGATTTAATTCTTAATAACAACTTTATAATGTTTGATAATGAATTTTTTAAACAAAAGGTTGGAGTTGCAATGGGAGTGGCGTGCGTCTTTTTGCAAATATAGTTTTAAAACAATGGTAAATTAATTATGTGTTTAACAACGAGTTGCTCAAGTATTGTAAATGTTATGGTCAATTCTTGGCCGATATACTCATTTTCTGGGAAGGTACACAAGAACTTCTGGACAGTTTCTTCGATTACTTAAATGATAGTACAACTTTTTCATCTTTTACTATGGAGACTTCAATGGATATAATTCATTTTTTGCTTATAGAGATAAAGAAAGACAATAGTAATAAGTGTTTTATTTCAAGTATCTATATAAAGCTGACTTACTCCAACACCCTCCTACACTTTGATAGTTGTCACCCCTACACCAAAAAAGGTCTTTGATGAAAGGGCAGGGGGTGAGGTTGGATAGGATGGTGAGCAATTTAGAAACATTTATCGAACAAACTGAGAAATTGAGGGATATGTTATTAAGAAGGGGGTACCCTGATGCATTTCTTGACCCCATATTACAGGAAGTAAAAACAAAAAGATTTCAGGGATATTTTCCCCATTGTTAGGTGCAAGTTTTATTGCTACTGGTGTAGACACTGTGAGAGTGAATATTAGTAATATGAGTGACAATATAGTAAAAATGTTTAATCGGGCTACGACCTTAACATTTAGCCCAGTTTTTTATGACATAAAGGAAGTTATTACCAACAATTGGAGCCTTTTGGCTTGTGATTCTGAACATAGGGAGAAAGTGGGTGAAAAACCACTGGTTATTTATAAAAGGAACTCCAACACTAAGAATAAAATTGAAAGAAGTATTTTCGGAGAGATGGTAGGGCGGTTGAAAAACTGTGGGCAATGTGCACAATGTTGTTATATTTTGGAAACAGACAGTGTTCATATTATGGGATATAGGGACGTTAAATTGAGACAAAAGCTTAATTATCTCAGTAGATGTTTAGTTTACATCGCCATTTGTCGGCAATGTACACAATTTTTGCATTGGAAAAACAAAAAATGCTCTAAATAAGCGTATATATCAAAATACTTATGATATACATTGAGTTAATTTGAGGAATGCATTGGCCAAGCACATTTTTGAAGTGAGTGGTCATTCTTTTAGATTTGCAGGCTTGGAGCAAATAGTGGACAAGGAAAAAAAGGGTGGGGTCCAAAAGAAATGTACCTGGAGTATAGAGAGTTAATATGGTAGCTCAGGTGCAATGCAACAGTTCCCCCGGGTCTGAATGAGACTGTATTAATTTCTAGTTTGTTAAAACTAAGATCAGACTTTCATATGTAAATGTTCCACCAACAAAAAAAATTTATAGGTACTTTTCAGTGTCTTATGAACAATATTTCTTTCTTTCAAACAAGTTCACAAGGTACTTATATAAGTATTTATTTATATTTTTATATTTATATATTCATTAATTGTTATATCGTATTGTTTATATCTATTTATTCATTTAATGGTTTGTACAACATTATTTATGCCTCTCAAGTAACAGTGTTAAATCATTGTTGAGCAATTTACCATCTAGTATTGCATTTGAAGCATTATTTGACTAAATTAAATGAAGTTTCATAATTTTAAATGACGATAAGGGGAGGGTTTTTGGATGATCATGTGATGGGGTATGAGTATTTAAATATGTTCAATGGTACAATGTGTGTTTCTGATGATGTCACTGGCGTAAGGCCGACGAAAGCCCTAATATAGATCTGGCACTGGTCTTTGTTGCATCAACACTCACATAACTTAATTGCAGGGTTGTGCACTAACACTGATGTATTACACTTGACAGAGTGATGTGTAACACTATATACAGAATACAGCAGCATGAGTAATGAAAATCTGTGAAGGATCAGCCAAACTTGAACATACCGCAACACATGCCTGATATGGAGTTTCACACATAAGGCAACACTACAATGCACAGGCCATTGCTGCAACATGAGCTGGTTAGACGTAAAAATGCATTTGATTATGCAGAGCATCAATGGCAGTCATTACTGTCTCAGCCCCTTTTTGTAATATGTTGCTATCATTTGGGAATCAGTGATTGTTCCCAGTTTGCAATCATCAATGAACTTGGTAAGCTACTTTTATCTGGATTTCTGAGAAATAGATTCCAAACAGTAGAGGGCCCAGCACATATCCTTGCGGTATACCACTGGTCTACTGGTAGAGGTGGAATCCCCAACTTTGCCAGTATGTATTTTGTTGCTGAGTCAGTTGGCTACCCATCTAGTGATATATGGGTTATTCCCCAACTGGGAGAGTTTCTCAAGGATACTTAAGTGGAGAATTGTGTCAAAAGCCTTTGCTAAGTCAAGATGGGCAGTATGTACCATTTTGCCCTCATCCAGGGCTTTGGTGACATTCTTGAAGAAGTCCACCAGGTTCAGTAATTAAGATTGACCCTTGACAAAGCCAAGCTGGGTCAGGTCAAAAATTTGAAGGCCGCATATGTCCTTGTTGATAAGGTCCATGATGATTCTTTCCATGGCCTTGCAGATAAGGCTCGTTAAACATATGGGTTCATACATCCCGGGGTGGGTTGATGGAACCCCTTTGTGCATTGGGATTACTGTTGCTGTTCTCCACTCTGCTGGAACAAAGCCTGTGCTCAGGCTGAGGATAAAGAGATTGCCACATGGTTCTGCTGGGTCTTGTTTTAGATTATTTATTTATTTATTTAACATTTGTTTACCAGGATGGTCTGACTGTGATAGTGCCCATTTTCAGTGGAGGCCCGGGGAGAAAAACCTTCAGCCTAAGCTTACGTACAAATTCTTAAAACACAAGACACGAAGTGGTTAAAGCTAAGTACGGCCAAACTTCTGTTGCAAACAGTCACAAACGATCGCAAAATTGGTTTCCTTAACACAACTTTATTAGTGTTTTCAGACACGGCTGTGCGTTTCCTTCTTCAGAAACAAAGACAAAAACAATGTAGTCACATCCAGCCTGTACTTTAAAACCATTCATGGCGTCATGTGATGCTAATTGATTAATACACTCTTGATATTAAATCCCTAATCTACTTAAAAACCCTTTCTAAAACATGTTCTCATATCCTACAATGCTTCACTATATTTACATATGACTAAACAATAATTAAAATCACTTTCCAAAAATATACACTTACATTAATAAATATTATATAACGCTAAAAATGTAAATATAAAAATTCAATCCAGTTTGACCAATAGAACAAATGGCCAATACTGTTAAAAGTTTGATCACTATCTGGCCATCCTTTAAAGTCCTTAACGTTAGGGCATATGTTCCCATAGTTGCTACTAAATTCATAACAATATATCAAATCAAAGAATAAAAGTGTGGCAATCAACATGGGACAACAAAGAAAAAACAAAAGGAAAAAGGGGGGGGGGAGAAAATAAGGTAAAATAAAATAAAAAGCAAAAACTAACGTCAAATGAGACAGATACATCAAGGTAGAATATGTACTTTCACAGGTGCTCATATTATAGTATAAAAAGCTCCCTTATCTATTACAAGCTAACTTTTTTAATACGCAAATGATGGATACATGCTCGTTAAGGCCAGGAGAAAAAGTGTCCCCTGTTCCTATCTGCCAACATAATTCTTGTATCTCCAAATGAATTTGCCATGGCCCCACATAGGGGTCATTTTCTATCTTTTGCAATACCATGAATTCAAATTTGTGGTTAGGGAATTCCAGAATGTGGCATGCAAGTGCATTGTTTATGTCACCTTTGGAGATGGCATAATAGTGTTCGTAAACATGCTGCCTTAATTTACGCTCCATTTTCCCTATGTAGAATGCATGGCAAGCTGTGCAAATTGCCACATACACTATAGCTTTCGTATTACAATTATATTTACCCATGATTCTATACTGGATTTTATTAACCAAAGCTATATTACCTTCTTTAATATACTTGCATTGTGCACAGCTGCCGCATTTACTCATCCCTTTAATAGAACTCCTCGTCTTAGATTGCCCACTTTCCAACAATGTTTTCAAATTAACCCCCCGTCTAAAAGTTATAGCTGGTGGGCCACTACAAATGTTCTGAACCTGTTTATCATTTGAAAGCAATGTCCAATTTGTACTTAATATACCCCTTATGAAATGATGGTCAGTTGAGAAGGTACATAAAAACCTGAGATGATTATTAATTTGGCTAAATCCAACCCTACTTACAACATTGCTGGTTGATTGACTAGTTTGATTAACAACGCATTGAGAGGCTAGAATGGGACTGAAATGGCCCATTCTGCGTTTATATCCAACTTCATCTATGACTTCCTCTATCAGGTTTGATGGGTAGCCCCTATTACTGAACATGCCAACTAGATTTTTACATTCCACTTCAAAATCATGGTCATCTGTTACCATTCTTGCTGCCCGCACCATCTGCCCTTTGACAATAGCCTTCTTTTGGTGGTGCAGGTGACAACTGGAATAGTGTAGAAAACCATTGGAGTAAGTAGGCTTTCTATAAATGTTGCTCTTGAATCTCATGTTCGAGCAATCCTTCTCTAGCAAGATGTCCAAAAAGCTAATTTCAGTATCACTGAAGCTGAATGTAAATTCCAAAAAATTAGTTAAAGAAGTAATGGACTCAATAAAGCTAGGAATGAGTTCCGGTTGCCCTTTCCACAAAATAAACATGTCATCCTGGTATCTAGTATTCGTTATATAATATTCATTAATGTAAGTGTATATTTTTGGAAAGTGATTTTAATTATTGTTTAGTCATATATAAATATAGTGAAGCATTGTAGGATATGAGAACATGTTTTAGAAAGGGTTTTTAAGTAGATTAGGGATTTAATATCAAGAGTGTATTAATCAATTAGCATCACATGACGCCATGAAAGGTTTTAAAGTACGGGCTGGATGTGACTACGTTGTTTTTGTCTTTGTTTCTGAAGAAGGAAACGCACAGCCGTGTCCGAAAACACTAATAAAGTTGTGTTAAGGAAACCTATTTTGCGATCGTTTGTGACTGTTTGCAACAGATGTTTGGCCGTACTTAGCTTTAACCACTTCGTGTCTTGTGTTTTAATAGTTTGTACAGCTTTTACGTACAAATTCATCACATCAAATACCAGAAATGGTAGACAAAAAAATGAGTGTTAACACATCTACAGGATAAAAATGTAAAATAAAATATATACATAGTATCAAATAGAACAAGACTTTAAACACCTGAATGCAGATAAATATATGGTTTAATTTATATATGTGGAGGAGCATAACATTAGTTAGGAAATTAAGTAGTGAGAATCACTTAGACAAAGCAATGCATAGTTAGTAATACTTCTGTGGTGAGTGTTGCAGCTAGGAATGTAACTACTTATAGAGAAATAGTGTTGTTAGAAGGGATATGTTAATAGAGTTAGTACATACATCCAAATTGTATAAGTAGTGCTAAGTTAATTATTAACCTGCAGTGTTACATGTGCAAAGCCAGGATTCAGATGTGTCTTTTGAGAGATATTTTTAAATGATTAAGATTGCTTATGGATCTAATACTACGTGGAAGATTGTTTTAGTAAGCAGCCTGGGATGTTATCTGGTCCCATATATGCCTGTTTTTGGCATTGGGGAGCATGGGTTTGACCTGTTATCTGGAGATATTAGGTAGAGGACTGGTGTTAGGTATGCTTTGGGTTATGTCTGCTGGGGCAGGGGGCTGAAGTTTGTGCCATATCTGTCAGCTAGAAGGTTGGCAGTTTCCTTAGATTCAGTATGAGATGTACTGTCCACTATAAGTTATACAAATAGTTAGATTTCAGATGTAGCTAAAGAATGCCTGATGATTATCATTAGCTGTGGATGCTAATTTAGCTTCATAACTAGCTTTAGATGACTTTACTTGTTTAAGCAGTGGGGGGTATTCTCCTGCTGAGCAACTTCCCTCTTCTTCTTAAACATCAGGTTCTTTCTTTTGTTATATAACACACCTTACTTCTTTCACACTCGTTTTGGTGACTGAACATGTGGAAGGCTTATTGGTGACTGCACAGATGTCAGCATCTTCCAGGGTAAGGAGTGTTTCCAGGGAGTGCAGTTTCCTGCTTAGGCTCCTAGCATTAAACAGTATAACCTTGAGTTTGTCTCCAGTGTATCATTTTACATTGGAAATTTTGTTGTTTTGACATTGCTTAAAAAATGGCATTATGGAGGAGGCAAGCACCTTTGCCAGTAACCAAAAGCCTAGAGGAGACAGGCGAAGGCCATCTATGCAAAGCAATGTAAAGTAGTGTGGTCTGTAAGCCACGCCTTCCCAGGATGAGAGATACTGGATCCCCCTGGACTGACACCAAAAGCTAAGCCAATTGTTAAAGTCAATCATTTTTCGTCTATACTGTGGCATCTTTCTGGGTGAAGGTAGAAGACTGCTTATGGCTAGGGTCATACCTGCCTGGGAAACATAATCTGAGAGTTCAGTCATATCTCTCTTCATATTGCAATGACCATAATATTTACATTTTGTGTGCTTTGTTCCAGGTGTTCATTAGCTCCTTAGCACCTATGTGGTGTGGAATGCTGCACCTCTTACAACCTTTACAAATCATTGCATTCCAGAGTATTTTCTGAAAAATAAATTTAAAAAGCATAATATACTCACTACTGTAACGCATCCTAGATTAACAATCTTAATATTATTTAATTAATAAATCCTTGCCCTTTCTATTTCTGCACATTATTAGCCAGTCATTTTCTTAGTTAAAAAATCAGTCACAAAAAAGTTCTGGATGTCATAAGGAGCTGTGGGAATTAACTGGAATTATACATGCACTACGTATTAAGTGAATCAGATAATAGTAACATTAATGGAGGTCACCATGCATTTCATATGACTGAGTGTAGTAATGAGATTGAATATACCTCAAATGTGAAAACTTAAGCACTACACTGTGGCATAGATTATGGTTTAATAGTTTCTGCTTGTTTCATGAACTGCAGTTCTAAGTGATGAGGGTGTGAATCCCACTATTGTCTTTTAGTTGCTGTTATGGACATTCTATTTTTAAAAATGTCAGATGTGTTTTACTTGTTACCTATTTAGGTAATCTCTATTTGGTATTGCAAGAATCATTCATGTCACTTTATTTCATTATCCACAGTAATTTTAGATACTCCTAAGCCATTTATGTATAGCTGTGTATTGACTTTTGTTTCTATTGCAACTTGTATGGAAACAATCAGCATTATCAATGATAGTGATTGATAACCATGCAGTGTATAATGCTAATCTATCATGAAATGAAGTGTAGCTATCCATGGCATGAATGACTCTTGCAATACCAAACAGAGATTACCAAGAAAAGTGATGAGATGTGCATTAGCTTATCTTGCTGAGTAATACAGCAATGTGTATGGAGATAGGGAATATTGCAGTGGGCAGTGCATTTCATTTGATTGTGTGTTACAGTCTTATTTCATTTACAGAACATCTATTTGCTCCCTTGTCTGTGGCATATTTGAAGGGTTAACTTGAAAAGTCATGTCACTGACAGCAGTCCATATTACTTTTTTTGTGGGTTCAAATCCCCCACAAAACATTTATGTCTTTGTCTTATAATGTACAACAATATGTTTGCTAGAAAGATAGGCTTCTTTCTTCAATTGCTACTTCATTATTCATATTCTTTTGTTAGCTTACCTTATCCCCTTATTCCTTTGAAGATTATGTTTTTGTTCCTGTCCATACTTTGTATATTATGTATATTTATATTTCATGTACACCATCTATTTGTTCAGTAGTCTAGACATAATTGTTATATATTTTGCATATATGGTTGCATTGCTATAGTTATTGGTGTGCACATTATTGCACACTCATACAGCAGTTGTCCTTTATATGCTGTGCACTATATGACAGTATATACACATTTCATGTATTACCAGGGGATATATGCTGCAATTGTAAAGCCTGTTTCCCTTGACATTATTGTGCCTTTAGTACAGCGCATGTTTAATTAAAATGAAATGTGCACCATGGAGACAACATAATTCTTAGGGTGATACATCGGGACTGTCTCATGTTATCCAGAATACCTCATTTATCCTTAGTTATGTATAAGCAGGAACATGTTTCAACTGTATAGCCATAGATCACTGTAATTATACTTACATGAAGTTCTTCACACACATAGCAAAGATCAAGCTGCTAGGAAGGTAGAGTTCTAGAGTTTGATATGAACATAAATGAATGCAGTAGATCTGACTCCAGCTTCTGCTTGCTTCTAGTCAGTTTTCAAGTGTGTGATTCAGTTGCCCTCTGATATAAATGGCTGTCTATCCTAATTTGAGCTAGGATGGGATGACACTACTGAATAATGTGATTAATGTACTAAGAGTAAATTCAGAACTGAGCTATCTTAATGCTAAATGCTGTTGAACCTCATAAGGCACAAGCAATATGGACTTATCTTTGCATTTTATTCCTGCTAATGGGAAAGAATGCGAATGCAACAGGACATTGTGAATTGAGAGAATGCACAGGTTGGAGGAGCAATGGTGAAAGACGCATGTGTTACCATCTTCAACCTAATATTTGGATAGTAAGTCCATTAAAATGTGTCTATTTCCTGGATTCATATTGCATCTATACATGGAAATTAGATCTCCAGATTCCCATCATGCATCCACAAGGTATATATTGTAACTGTTAATGGATTGTGTATACCTTTTTGCTCAATATTTTTTCTTTATGACAACTGAAGGTGTACAAGTCCTTCAAATGTTAATGACTTATTTTGAGGTAAAAGGCTATTTATTGCCACAACCTAAGTGATAGCTTTTTTTAATATATTTGGAGAGAGCAGCTGGTATAATAACGTGTGTTTGCTGTCTTCATGAATATGGATGATAGTATGCAATGCACTTTTTATTGATTTAGTTGGTTGACAGTCTGAAATGAATCGTTCTCAGCTTACTGCATGGTATGTAACTTGCCAGTTTATTTGTTGGATGGCTGTCTGCTATCTCACAATATTAGCAATGTTAGTAGAGCTGTAATGCTGTGTTTTTCTTATATTCCACTGTATTAGCACCTATGTGCAGGTCCACACTATCTTTCATAAATATTTATACCCTATTTCATTCAGCGATCATTACTGTGATTTTTTTTTTTACTTGGGGTATTGTGCATCTTACTCCTATATAATTATGTATTGTAAATGGTAAATGGCCAACTTACAGGCACAATCAGGCTGAACCTTGGTCAGATATGAGCATATCCTTTTCAGTATTGCTTCTAGATGTGTCAGCCTGATATTTCCGAGTTCTTTGACATAACTATTAATTGATAAGAACATATTTATACATTTGTTATTTAATATAGCAAGGCCTAGGGAAGACCATGTGGATGTTTGACATGGCATACTGTACATGACTGACCCTTATATTTGAATCCATTCTGGATACAAGTATGTTGTGATGTCATCTGTTATCCATGATGCACTGCACAAGTCATATGCATTTGAATTTCAAATACAAACTTGCATATGTAGATATTGTGATATTCTAAATATCACATAACAGACAAATGTGATTATGTGGTAGACATTGCATATGTTACACTGTAATGATTGTGTGTTACTATTGTAATGTCACCTCAACATACATGTGTGTTCTAATCATTGCAGTGAGATCATCTGTACCTACTGCTGTATGTTTATACTGCTTTGCAAAATATGTACAAAGTGGTTTCTCCTAGTAGAAGTAGAACGTTTTTCATATATATGTATAACAGTTTACAGATATTGGGATGGTCATTATTGTCAAGTATCTACATGTATTAATGATTATTATTCTTATGTATTTTATTGTGTCTTGCAAATGTGATACTGTGTATTGTACTTTCTTGTACAACAGTAGGTTATTAATATGTATGTGTTTTGATGATAACATTAGTTCATACACCCTCACTTCAGCATGTGATGCATAAACATTTCTAGATTTTCTTCTGCATCCATCCATTGATGTGCCCTCTGCACTTAGATTACATTCTTCCATAACTATAACAATAGATAGATGACCATTGCCCCATTCATGTATAGGGTGTGTTAATGTCAGTTGTACATTTGATATATTGATTTTCTGTTACATTATGTTATTATTGTACTCATTACAAGGTGTGGCTATCATTGTTGTTTTTTGATTGTATATCCTTTGACAGGAACATATATTTATTGATGCAGTAGTTACACCTTGGCCTTTGATACTCCTTGCCATGTGGATTACATACTGATAGTTTAAGATATGTATGTGTGAGTGTTTCCTCCATTAAAGGCCATTCTAATGCTTCTCTGTCACATAAACATATGTCTCAAACCTCTGATCTGGTACATTTCAGATATTATTGGCATAATCTCTTATATTTGCATAAATACACTGGCATGTGACTTACACTGTATGTGCTTGTACAAAACGGTATGGATATTTTGTCGTCTTTAGTCCATTATGTCAGTGCATCACGTATGAAATGGATCCATTTCAAATGTGTTGCTCAGCTCAATCTGATTTGCATAATACAGGCTCAAAAGAGTAAGCGTTTGGTTTGGTGCAGATTTGCACAAATGCATAACTGATAGATTAATTGTCATGTCACTTATACATTACTTACATAACATTCAGTTACATTACAGGGTGTATGACTTGTATAGCTTACTGTACGTATTTTTTTATTTTTTTAATGTTGATGCTCTTTGAGGAATATGTAAAGATGTACAATTATTGTCATGGGGTAGATTGTGGTACATATGCCAGTCCATTGACAATGATATGCAGGACAACTTCTCGCGGAATCGGACTCCGGGGGCCAAGGTGGAACCAGGATGATGAGGGAACAAAACCAGCATGTGCCATCATTCCAGTGAGAATAAATGGCATATCAATGCATTTGCTACAATATTGACCTTCTTGTTCCATTGGCATTATGCTGTTGTGTGTGATGGTTAATGATTAGTTGTGTGCCATGCAGTAGACTGTTTCATTTTACTAACTTAATGCCTGCCTCTTCTGGAAAAATTTCCATAGTCTTGTCACATTGCCAGTGGTACTGACATGGATTGACATTCTCATCATCTTTCGGAATTCCATGTTGATATTATATTAATGGCACAAGTTGTGAGTAAACAGATCATATGGCCTGCTTATTCCGGCACACACCACTGTAGAGTACATATAGCCTATATTCTTTTTTAAGTCTAGTCAGTAATTTAAGGTCAGACCCTTACCTTGTATCTATGAGGTAAAGACCTTAACCATTATGCCAAACCCATCTCTGTGTTATTATGTATAATATGGCATACACACACACACACACACACACACACACACACACACACACACACACATATTTATATATATGTATATATATATATATATATATATATATATATATATATATATAGACAGATAGCTATAGATATGTACATATATAGATCTGTGTGTGTGTGTGTGTGTGTGTGTGTGTATATATATATATATATATATATATATATATATATATATATATATATATATATATATGGGTCTAGGACTATTCACTGAAAGCACAGTGGTAGGTCTTATCAGCAATGGTGACAAAACAGCTTACAGAGAGGAGGTGAACCATCTGATCAACTGGTATGACATCAATAGCCTGGCTTTGAATGTAAAGAAAACCAAAGAGTTAATAATGGACTTCAGGAGGAATCAGGAAGCACATCAGGAAGCACATCATGCACTCAGAATTAAAGGGGAAATAGTGGAGAGGGTGAAGACCACCAAATTCCTGGGGTTGCACATCTCTGAGGACTTGTCATGGTCAACAAACACTAACTACATTGTCAAGAAGGCACAACAATGTCAACAGTTCCTACGAAGGCTGAGGAAAGCAAACCTTACAGCTTCTGTCCTCAAAGCCTACTATAGAGGTACTATAAAAAGCAGTGTCATAGTTTGGTATGGGAACTGTAAGGCTTCAGACTGCAAAGCTCTCCAAAGGGTTGTGAGGGTAGTGGAGAGAAATATAGGGTCCCCGCTCCCATCTTTACAGGACCAGCATGAGGCTCGATGTCTAGGCAGAACCAAACAAATAGTCAATGACCTCATTCACCCTGCTCATGGACTGTTTTCCTGCTTGTCTTTAGGTAGGGGTTATTGCAGCAAGCATTGCAAATCATTCAGATTTAGCAGGTGCTTATTTCCATAGACAGTAAGACTGTTGAAGTCTAAGAACATACAGAATAACAGGACATCAGATCAATCAGTTACATAGCTAAAGGAAAAACTTCTCTGTGCGATACTCAATGGAAATTGCACAGAATGGTGCAATAGCTAGGCTGGTTCTTCCCTTATTGTTGTGAAATAATCAGGAGGCAAGATATCATTCTGTGCAAATAGAATAAGTGTTAAGTCTCATATTCTGTGCAATATATATATATATATATATATATATATATATACATATATATATATATATATTTATATATGTGTTCAATATTGACTGAGTGCTGCTACTAGTTATATGAGGAAATAACCTATATCATGGCGACTGTCTATGTTACTCTGCTGTTAAATAGTCATGTTGTTTTCCTGTATTTGTATAAGCTAGCTGCACTTTGAGACAGAAGCAATGAAATTTCATTCAGCATACACTGTTGTGTGGGTCTAAATACCAATAAAGTTTACTTTGACTTTGACTTTAGCTAATGTAGGTGTACTGAAACAATATGACATTGCGGCGTCACCATGTTGGGTATCATACACATGCAAGACAGATACAAGGTGGTGGCATCTGAGCAGATTCCATCAGTGTTTGTGTTTTGCTTGTGTGTTGTGCATTTTCCAAATATTTGCATTCTTCCTGCCTATTCACAGGCAATCCTTAGCTATGATTATTCATACAGATTCATATATTGTAACTAAGCTAATGACCAGGGGGTGGGGGTGCTTTCTAAGCCTATCCAAGTTTTCCTGAAAAAATAACAATGTCTTATATCCAAATTGGACATTGAGGGCCAGGCATTTATAAGCTACCTCTGTCCATAAGGCTACCTCTGTCCATAAGGGACATGGGAGCTAAGCCTGGTGTAAATCTCATATTCTGCATCCACTGGACTAGGTTGTGCTTAAACTGGATATTAGATTAACTCAACTTCACATGCATGGGAAGCCTGTTCTATAGGAAAAACAGTCTCTGGGACACATACCTGAATCTCCAGCATGTTCTGTTTAAGTCACAGACAAAACTCAGGTCCGTAGATCTTGTATTTCTGGTACTGTTTGACTTACAAATATGTAGGAGAGTCATACGTGGGGTTTGTAGATACCTTGTGAGCCAGACATTGATCATTCTTCAGCATTCCATAGGAGACTATATAATGTAATATATATATAAATATATATATATATATATATATATATATATATATATATATATATATATATATATATGTGTGTGTGTGTGTGTGTGTGTGTACAGTATATGTATATGTATATATATAATATATATATATATATATATATATATATGTATGCATAAAATATGCTCTTTCATGCTGCATATGTAAGATATACTGCATGTTATTGGTGAGTATATGTGTGATGAGCTTTTTTCAAGTGTTGCTTGTGTGATGTTGCTGCTTATCACTCATCTCTGTTGCATTCCTGAACACCATCTGTGTTGCCTCTGGCATGGGATGTGTTCTTTTAATATTTAGATCCCATTTTTTCTGTGTTTGTTGTGCGTATACGTATTAGTTTACTACACAGGCATATTACTCTTTTTCTGTAATACTGCTATTTGACTCTGTGATTATTTGAATTGTCTATCTTATGCAGGGTTGGCCTTCACTTGTCTGCTCCTTCATTTCCTTGGCTGGATTTGAACATCCATGCTGTTGCTTGACTTGCACTGCCAAGACCCTAGTAGATAATGGTGTTTCATGTCCATTGTGTACAACAATGACAGCATTCCCCATTTACTACTCTCTGACACATGCCTACCATCATTAATTCTCCTTTTGTATGACTATCACATAATTTGCAACATCTCAGCACTGCTTTGTGTATTGGTACATATCTATTTTTGAGGTGCACCATGGCTGATATGCATCCCTAATCTGTTTGTCATTTCTCCTTCACCCATGTTGTATAGTCAATATGTGTGCTGTCTGTGTACCTTAACTATCCTTTATATGTATTACCAATCTTGTTTCTGTCATGTCCTGTGATATTTCATTATAAGCTTGTACTTGCACCTTTCCACAGCTTCTCTTTCCATGTTTATTTTCATTCCTTCTATTCTCAATTAATAAGTAAATAAATAAATAAATGAAACACCCATTTTCCTCTCTCTCTTCCTCTTAACTTCCTATTCTATCATCTCTCTTGTGTGCCCCTCTTCATCACCCTCTCCCATATCTGCTTTTCTATTAATCAAAACAAAATTTAGAAAGAATCTGGGTTCTGGTACTAACAAATACAATAATTCCTTTGGGAACAGCATTAATGATTATACATGAGGTATTGGCTTCCATGGTTCTGCTCCTTTAAATCCAACAGGATGTTCAACAGTAAGTGAAGTCAGCCCCAGGGATTCTGGCTCAGAGAAGTGGCAACATCAGATGGAGACATCTTTGGAAGTAACAATTTTAACACAGATTTTCTCAAACTCCTGTTTTACTCTCCAAAGCACTTTTCTCCCACTAATGATAACTTTAATATTGAAGGCATTTCAAAAAACTTGGACCGAGGAAGAAACAAGAATTTTCCAAAGCAAAGTCCAGGAAGAAGCACAGGGAGGAAATGATGAATGTCTGCCATCCAACAGTGAGTTACAGTGATATTAAAATATTTAGCCTATTCAATTTTGAACTTAATGAATAGCATCGTAAAGTCTTGGAACTCGAGTTTAATTTCATACCAAGTCATAGAGCTAATTTAACCAAGACTATTTTAGATTTAAAGTTTTGTACAAGGACGATGAATTTACAGTTTTTATTAAGAGATGTAAACATTAAGAAGACTTTAAGCAAGCATTCTGTTTATAACACACCTTTTCACCATACTATTAAAATATTTGAACTGCTTTGGAGAAAGAAATCAGGTGGGTTTTAAATGGTAAAACTGAGCATCCTTTTTTAATTTATCTTTTGAAGAAAATAAATCTTTAACAGAATTGCAAAATCAGAAAGCTTTAAGATTTAAGAAAGCAGATAAGAGAACGTTTAGATCAATATTACGCTTCTATGGAGAAAATGCTAGAAAATACTGAAGAGTATGTAAAAGTTTATCCCTATGATATTTATAGAAGTCAGAAATTTATTCATCATTGTTTGTACAACTTTCTTAAGAATGGAGAGATAGATATTGAGCAGGATTCACGAAGGCTTGCACGGAGTGTAAGAGACGTGTAACACCCCATGCAAGCCTCGCGATCCAGGAACAGCCCTAAACTCCGTGTAAGAGACCAGCTAAAACATCTCTTACACGGACTGGGCGTGGACATGCTAAATACCTCACTTACAGCCGAAAGGTATGCAAATGAGGTATATTAGCAATCCACGAAGCAGAAACCAGTCCGTGTAAGAGACGTTTTAGCTGCAGAAATGTACTCAGTTAACAACTGAGTACGTTTCTGCAAATTCCACAAGGGAGCCATGTCAGCTCCAAATAAAGGGTGCATGTGTCCCAGGCAGCATGCCAATGGCCAAATATGTGGCCATTGGCAAGGTAACCCGATGCAAAAATAATAAAAATATATATATTTTTTTTCGGCGATCGCCGATGTTTAAACCCAGTGCAGCCCCACGCAAACAGGCTGCACTGTATAAAACATAAAAATGAAGGTTATAAACTCACACATGTGGGTTTCATGCAATACATGGAATGACAATGCAGGGACCAGCAGACCAAAAACAACATGGCCACCGTGTAGTGGTTGCTAAGGGGGGAAGCTGAGTCTAAGACATGTAACTAAGCATTAGTAGGCAATCTCATGTAAATGAGGGTGAGGATACTGAATCTCACAGTCACATAGCAAATGAGCACAGTCTGAGTAGTGTAAGAGATACATAAGGGGGAGGAATAGAGTAGGAGATAGGTGACATCACAGGGGGGAATGGTAGAAAGAAATGCAGTTCATTGGCGGTCTGTGTAACATGACAGATGACAGACACATATCATGGAAAGAAGTGTGTCACAAGATAAGTCATGGAAAGTCAAGAAATGGAAGGTGTACACTGTTACTTACACCAAAGTTTCTTGCTGGGCATGCATGCACACGTGTGCGCGCCATGAAGCGAGAGTAGGGCAGTGTGCATGCGTGTAAGACAGACTGAGCATGTGGGAGCGTGTTGGGAGATGTTTAACACTGTTTGCGCTGGTGTGCACGCGTGTAGGGCAGGCTGAGCATGTAGGAGGCTGTTGGCAGACTTGTAACACAGTTTGCATGGGTGTGCACGCATTTTAACCCCAATAAGTAGATTCTGAACCGTGTAAGTACGTGTGCGCGCATGTAAGCCACTGTGAGCGTGTTTCTGCTAGTATGCACGTTGCTCCCCCCTGAGGAAACAGAAAGGAAAAAGGAAGCAACAAAATTAGTAGAAGCTAGCAGGGATAACTGCTGAAGCTAGCAGGTGAAAACAATTAGAACCAGGCAATTATACAGGCAGAATAGTAGCCCAGCACAGCACTTAAAACTATGCAAACAGTAGTGCAGGATGTTTCTCTTAAGAGACACTGCAAGACAGGAGTAGGCTAATAGAAGTGAAAACTGAAAAAGCTTCACTCAGAGCAGAAATGTTAGGGGCTGCCATAGCTGTCATAATGAGACATAGGCGACTTGCTGAGGGTGGTGACAATGCAGACGGTGCCAAACAACCCACAGTGAGGAGACGGAGAAGAGTGTACAGGCCCAGGGTCACCTACCACGGGTTACATGAGCTGGAGATAGTAGAGCACTATAGAGTGGACAGAGAGCTCCTGCAGCAAATTGTTGAGCTGTGCAGGCCACGCCTCACACACAGAAACAACAGAGGGGAACCCATCCCAGTGGAAACCAAGGTATGTGTTGGCCTAATACTACCAACAGGTACCTTCCAGAGACCAATTGGCGATATGATGGGGATATCACAGGCATCAGCCTCCAGGGTACTGCACCAGTTCCTGGATGCCATGTCAGCACATGTCGGTGATCATGTATATTTCCCCAATGCCCGTGAGGTATTGGCCAGCAATATGCGTCTCTTCCAGCAAATAGCAGAATACACTGAGGTAGTGGGTCCAATAGACTGCATGCACATACGCATCAAAGCACCAGCCAGTGAGCGGGGTAGGGCCTACATTAACCACAAGGGCTTCCCCTCCATCAACTGCCAGGTTGTGTGTGATGCCCAGGGCATAATAATGAATGTGTGTGCTGGCTGCCCTGGGAGTTACCATGATTCCCACATCTGGCATTTGACGCAGCTGTACCAGACATTTGCCAATGGGGACATCCCACACGGACACCTAGTGGGGGATGCAGGTTATGCACTGGAGCCGTGGCTGATGACACCCATCAGAAATGCACATACACCTGAACAGGAATGCCATAATGAGGCACATGCACAAACACGTAATGTAATAGAGAGCGTGTGTTTGGGCTGCTCAAGTCATGGTTCCGGTGTCTGGACACATCTGGTGGAGCCTTGCAGTACACACCAACTACAAGTACCCAAATTTTCATGGTATGTGCTATGCAACATAATATGATCTTGCGAAAACAGATGCAGCAGGACCAGCAAAGGGCTGGGCCAAACAGTCTCCCACCATTGCCAAGGCCATCACAGGCAGAGCATGACTCGGAGGAGGAACAACCTGAGCCTGCCACAGTAGGCAGAAGGAGGCGTGCCCAGTATGCCCTGGCCTTGGCAAAGAGGCAACGCATAGCACATACACTGGCTCAGTAGGAACCCTGGGATTGATACCCCCTTTGACTTACTCAAATAATAACATGGATGCCTAAAATGACATGACCTGCTCACAAACATGTACAGGGAAGTGTCATATGTGCATCCGACAGAGGCAGCCCGCAGCACCACCTGAGGCATGAATGCCATGTGTTAAGTAATGTAACACCGTGTACTATATGCACACCTGAGCACCCTGACTAACATCCACCCTCACCAAGCATGAAGCCACAAAATGATGATGGGATGATCAAGTGCAATAACTGGCTGAAGTAATGCAGTAAGTCAATGGGGAGCCAATGTGTTTCAGGCTGGGAAGACATGTGGAGCATGACATGATGCACCACCTGCTAGGGGTGGTGTGCACCTATCATTCCATAACCCATGGATACTGGCAAAGGCTGTCAGTACCCACAGCATGCCCTGAAGAGGTAAGTCTCAAAATACAAACCCACCTTCATAGGTACCACAAGGGATAGGAACCTAGATGTAATGCTTCCCAATGCCAGAAGTCTAAACAGCAAGATGTGTGCAGTGTAAATGCACACAGTATTGATAATGTAGATATCAGTCCTGTAATAGAGAACTGGGTCAAGGCTCACATCAGCACCCTAACACTACCAGGTCACACCTCATACTGTGCTGTACAGCCGCAAAACATGGAACAAGCTACACAAGGAGGGTGACTAGCAATAAATGTCAAGGATAACCACACCCCCATGTTGGTACCACAACAAGAAGCAGCATGGATTAGCCATGGTCAAATACCAATGGCTAAAACCACCTCCCAGTATATAGCCTGCTGCAGACTACTGTCCTAATACCAGGAACTGCACCTGGCCTATGTTGGAATACATGAATATATCAAGCCCCCAAAACAACATTATATTGCTTCAATGAAAATACCCAGACGTACACTGGGAGCATTATACTAGCACTAACACAGTTGGAGAAAAGTTCCCAGAATCCATAAACAAAAATGCCCAGGAACAACATACCACTCCCACAAGAGGGGTAAGCATACTGGATGTGATAATCAGCAACATGTGTACTGGATGGCAAGATGAGAAGTGTATCCTTCACTGGTAAGACCAGACCGTAGAGTAATCACACTAGATATACACATCCCGACCCCAGTCCCTGGCCAGAATACCACAGTGAAAAACATGTGTAAAGCACAGGTTGCAGCCCTCCAAACTGATGTGGAATCCACGAAAGGCCCTGTGCAAGTGCAGAATATGGGACACACCGCAGAACATGTTATACAGGCATTCCATGAACACAGCCAGGAATGCTTGGAGTATGCAATCACAAATAACAACAACACACAATGCCATACACGCAGGCATCTGGCATGCTGGACTCCAGCCATTACCAAACCATGCAAGAGAATGAGGAAGCTACCACATGATAGAGCAAACATAAAAAGGGAAGTAATCACTGACCAGTAGTATGGCAATAACATATGTCCACACATACAATCCACTAAGTCCAGCCACAACAAGTAGAATCTGTGAATCCAGAGGCAATGTGACACCTGTCCCAAGTACACAGACAACCACAACTCCCCTTAATAAATACAAATATATGTGATAGATGCAACCATGTATCCAAACCAGAGGTTGAGCTCCCCCAACTCAGTACTGTCAAAACTAGTCAGGAGGAGAAGGTAACCACATACACCACAAACCCAGTCCCACATAGACCTACCACAACTGTAAACCAAACACATAAACACAGGAAAATATTCCCGGAGGCCCTAATTACAAACACACTACACCAACAGAAGCCTCCAAAGCAGATCACAAGAAACCACAACCTCCAAACATAGCACATGCAATGAATAGTACACATAGCTGGTGTGCCAAACAGTCACAGGCCAGAAGGAGAAACAACATGCCTGATACAGTTGTAATAGGTGTCTGTATAGGCAGACACACTGCTGTCCCACTCACCAAACTGAACAAGGGAAAGGGTAGAGTAAGCTGCCTGTAGGCTGCCACAAAATGCCACATAACACAAGTGCGCAGGTCACCCCAAAGCAAGCAGAAATATGATGCACTCAATGTCCATGCTGGTGTGAATGACCTGAGATGTACCTCCCTGGTCTACATGAAAAGAGATATGGATGATCTCTCTGAGTATGTACCCCAGGCCAGTATGACACTGGCTGTGTGCAGCATCCAACCCTCACCAAGAATGATGCCACAGTACAAACACAGAATGATCATGTTTAACAGCTGGCACAATTACAGCTGTCAGTCCAAGAGAGTCTAATGTCTGTCTGCTTGAGATGTCAAGCATGACAAGCCATGCTGCTGTTCCAGGGATGGCTTGCACCTGTTACCCCTGTGCGTCTGGATACTGGATAAGGCCTTTGCCACCTCCATAGAGCCGTATGTAGGCAAGGGCAAAAAGACTACCCACCACCCTAGAAAACATAAGTGGTAAGAAACATAAGGGTAATGCTGACCAATGCCAGATGTGTAAACTGCAATTTGCATGCCCCTGAGGCACTTCCCATTATGGAGAACATTGATGTCTGTGCAGTGACAGAAGCCTGCTGCAAGCCTAGTGATAGCACACCAGCACTACCAGGTTATACCACATATCATGTGTTATGGCCCCAACACCTGGACCAAAACATCAAAGGAGGGTGAGTATCCATATGCAACACAGACACCCATATGGCCAGGTAACTGACAATGCACAAAGCAGCGGAGACCACCCATGTGCACCTAAGTGTAGTCCAAACTGCTGTACAGTCTGTAGCATGCGACAGACCACACTCTCACACACAAGAACTCCACCCAGACATCCTGAAGACACTGGACAGTATGAATGTCCCACCAAATACCAGACAAGGTACACACAAATTACCACATAGGTAGCAAACCATTATGTATGCAAGGAGTAATCAGGGACCTAGGGACACAAGTCAACAGTAATCTCTCATGTGACATTCACAATGCCAATGTGGCTAGGAAGATTGTCGATATTGGACACCGTATCATGAAAGGATTCACATATACATCAACAGATGTCACTGTGCCACTGTACTATTCCCTTATCAGACCCATAATCTAGTAGAATGACTCATATGGGATGTACCGTACGTGACACCTGCAGCGGTTCGGAAGACCTCATAGTTACCCCACCAAGAGGATATAGGCTGGGAAATATATGTCATATGCTGCCTGGCTGTAGACACCCCAGCTGAATGCAGTCACAGACTGCCTACACAGAGACATTGTATGTCTGTTGTGCAAGGCCATGTCCAACACAGGAGTAATGGACATGCTCCACCACAGGAAATCAAAGCCATTGGAGCTGTGAGAGTGACAGATGTCAGCCTCAACACATAATGAAATAAGATGTGCTGGAGGGACAGATACATAACCCAGAGGCTCCCCACAGCCAGAAACAGGATCCCAATCCATGTTAGGCAGAGCCCCTCACTGACACCCCTCAACAGGAATATTGCATAGTGGATGGATGATCGTACATGTATACTGGGGGTCTTCACTGTGTCACGACAAGACAGAGGCACAGTAAAGAAATTCATAAATGGCCATAATAGAAACATAGCAAGGGGTGGCAAAAGACACACACACTCTGGCTAGGCTTACTAATGCCCTAGGGTGGATAGCCTAGTATGAACCCATGAACCTATGAAGATACAAATTGTACAGGACACTAAGGATAATCACAATGCTTACCTAACTGATGGTAGGAACCATGTTAGGCATCCACAGATATGCTCTGAATCACACAGATATTACAAACAACATACCAAACACACACACATATTGCTAACATACAACCTGACAGGTGCAGTGCAAACACCACCCCCCCCAGAGTGCAAAATATCTATCCCAGCAGACTGCTGGCCCCTGACATTGCAGATGCTGAGGTAACAGCCATCATCTGCAAAGCAAAACACACAGCAGCAAAGGTATGTGATGGTGTCCTGGGCTGAGGCCAACATGGACTCCAAGAATAATGGAATGCCAAATCACACTACTGCCCAATGTCAGACTTACCACAGGATATGTACCCAAAGAGCAGTGTACAACAACAGTGGTCCTTCACAACAAAGGTGTTGCCTGAATGGATATTGCAAACTACCACCCCAGGATCCTGACAAGCTTGGTCTGCACAGCTATGGAAAGGATCAGTATGTACCGCAGACAGAAGGCTATTGTGGACCTACTGATACTGGACCCTACACAGTGTGACAGTTGTAACTGCAGATCCTGCCCCTAAACATGTTTGACCCATTTGAAGCAGTCATTAAGGTCTTTAATGAGGGCAATGTGGTCCACACAGCGTAGCTGGACCATGCATATGCTTCTAGACAATACCGTACGAGTTCAGTATGGATATGTTCACCAGCTTAAATATATACCCCTATGTCAGTAGAGGGGTTGCAAACCAGACCAAGGACAGAACTGACATGGTCAGACATGCCGTATCCATGTCAGACTACAAAGCAGATATGAGTGGCATCCCTCAAGGCCTGGTCCTGCCCCCCCCCGTTCTGTATATATGTCCCATAGGTATAGGCCAACATGGAAGGACTGTGACTGAACATGTATGCAGAGGAGTACAAACAGCCCACCATATCTGACCCCCAGCTGACACAAGCAACCCACAAAAGGGCCACCTACAAACAGACAACTGGAGCCATAGCCATGTCAGCAAGCTAATTGCAGAACTGTGTATAGACAACCACCGTGGATATACAGTAAGTGCCCACAAATTACCACACAGGTGTCAACCCATGATGTACCTAACATGTAATGAGAGACCTGGGTACAAAAGGTGATAGATATCCTGCACTGGACAAACATGTGGCTGTAGTGTTCGCAGAAACATATACTATATACCCACCCAAACATGAAGGTTGGCAGATGTAGATAAGGGGATGTCACTGTGGCTCTGCAGTCATCCTCCATCAGCGTCACAATTGACTACAATAGCCCCTGTGGGATATACCTCAGCAGACACCTCCATCAACTGTAAAGTCCACAAAGTACCCCACCAGGAGTAGCAAAGAGCATGAACAGATGCCATGTGTTGCCTGAGTAAACAAACTGCAGCCCCACACACTGCCATACTGCCCAGCTACAGGCAAGCTGTGCCTGATGTATGAAGCCATGTCCAACCTGGAATCAATGAACATGCTGCACCTTGTACAATCTGAATGGCAGTGAGCTATGCACATGGGAGACCTGAACCCCAGCACTGACATGCATAGGACAAGCTGTACAGAATGATCCATAACACAGAAGGCACCCCCACTCTTCAGTAAACTCCCGGTACAGGTCAGCCAGAGAGTCACTTATCGACACCCCTCAAGAGGAATCCTGATGAGTGGATGGGAGATGGTAGGCTGACCCTGGGTATCACTGTTATGTCAGAGGTAGACGGAGGCACAGTATACTAACCATGACATATGTCATGGCAAACTCCAGTTACAATGTGTGTCGAAGGACAAACACACCCTGTGACTAGCATCAGAAATGGCCTAGGGAACATCGCTAGTGTTTGCCAATGTCCACCCATGTTGTGGAATACACTACCAATGTTGGACGAGCCTGGTGTAGGTAGTCCATATCTGAACATAATGCAACATGGTCATATGTGCACAACTGGCCCCTACAGAGTCTGTTGTGCTCACTATGAAGATGTCAAGCAGTCATAGGACTAAAGCCCAGGATACTGTCCACCACAGTGAAAGTACTGAACCAGTACACTATACGGTACTACAGTGTTAGGTCATTATGAAAGTATGTGGAGAACTGTCTGCAAAGTATCCCATGCAATCCCTGCAAGCGCAGTATAATCCCTGTTGTGGCAGACACGGAGCAGTTGGCCAGTTAGTACACAACATGACATCCAACACACAACCATAAATGTGAGATATTGTTGAAGTTCACACACACCCAAATATGTGGTGGACTTCAGAGTGCAACATATGGAAAGCTCACACTGGGCATGCTCGCACACTTTGATAAATGAGGCATATGTCAGACAACATGCCATGGGCAGGCTGAACTGGGCATGCTCACACACTTAGGCCATATCTCCATTTAGCAGTTGGCCACACATATCTCGTATTTGTACGTGTCAGTCCAGGAACCAACCACAACACAGCAATCTGCCCAGTGCACACAGTAAATGACTACAGAGACATAAGTGATATAGTGGATCGCTGTCATATGCAAACATCTTCCACAGATACACAAGTTGGTCATAGGAACAGGGAATGCTATATCAATAAAGACCTGCAAACAGTAGAACAGCACAACAAATATTGTGCATCCGACAATTGAACATATGGGTGTAGAGGTCAGTACTAGGCTTGTTGCCCTAGGGAATGACAGCTCAGCCAGAGTGTGCTTGGCATCTGCATCCCCAGTACAGTAGGCTACTGTGCCACTGTAAAGTAGGTCACATAAGGCAACATGTGAGTCTAGTGAGCTGTGCCTCTGTCAAGCAGGGGCACCGTGGAGGTCCCAGGGATTGAATGTGCTAAGCCACAGCCATGTTGTCAGTGTGTGCTGGAAGAGGGTTGCTGAGGATCTCTAACAGTAAGTGTCCTTCAATAACAGACTGAGGGGAGCCCTATCTGCATTCTCTGGACAATTCCACTGTCAACACTGTGTTGTGATGATTATGTGTGAATGAAGTGCCGTGCCGGAACTGTTCACAGATGTCCTCCCTCTGTGGGCTACAGCTCTGCAATGTATTAGCTCACTCTGTCTGTTGTACGGCTCATATATGGCTGGTGTACACCTGACAGGTGTCTTGTTGTGGAGCAGTCATGGCTATATGTGGGATTGCATGATCAATGCAAACCGTACACATGCTCATAGAATGCAATTGTCAAGGATTATGCTGAGTGGCCAGTATAGTCCCCCAGCATGGGTCCTCTGAAGTCGTCCACCCCAGTCTTCACAAGTGTAGAGTCTGCTTGTTCTAAATACAGTTTGTGTGCAGTGACAACCTTGCCTGGGGGTGGAGATGGGATATGGATGTCCAGGGAAAGGTGGGTATGGTCAGATATCAACAATGGTGGTCTACCTCTGGTGTGGAACAGTGAGTACCCACACTGCAGATGGACAGGTGCAATATGTATTCCCCCATGTGGCTGTGGTGTGTAGTTCTGCCATAGCACATGGACCCAAAAATTGTAGTGGTTGTAGGGTAAAGTGGTAGAGGCCTGAGTAGTTGTCACACACAATATGCCTGTACCTGATGTTAACAACTGGAATGGTGTATGTGAACACCTGCATATCCCGGCACTGTTCCCAGGAAAGCTAAGTGTGTGTCCTGGATGTGGGTGTGGTGTTCTGGACTGGTTGTGTTGTGTGTTACAGGTCCTGTGGTCACAAAGCATGGTATAGAACATAACCTGCCAGTGCGATGTGCATATCTGACACTGACGTAGGTGGCTGCAAATGCATATATATATGCTATCCCCCACCTGACAGGTAGTACTACATGTACATACCTCTGTAGAAATAAAGATGTCAGCACCCTATAAATACTGCAGGTGCAGAACAGATGCCCAGTAATTCAGATAGTGCGCTCTGCTAATGTGTCTCTCTCAAGTGTCATAATATAGTTAGATAGGGGTTTGAATCCTGCAAATGCTCAGTGTGTGTGTGGGTGGGTGAGTGGGGTTTGTGTGTGTGAAAGTCTGTGAGAGGGAAATGTCCCTTTTGGCAACTGGGAAAACATACTACAGGATGCACATTCCCCTTTCTAAACACTGATGATATCAGCACCCTATAAGTACAGCAGGAGAAGGGAAACTTTCCAGTAATGTGAATAGCGCTCTCTGCTAATGCGTGCATCTCGAGTGTCATAACATAATTAGGTAGGTGTTTGAATCCTGCAAATGCTCAGTGTGTGTGGAGAGGGTTAGTGTGTGTGCAAGTCTGTATGAAAGAAATATCCCTTTTGGCAACTAGGAGAACACACTACAGGATGCACATTCCCCTTTCTAAACACTAATGATGTCAGCACCCTATAAGTACAGCAGGAGAAGGGGAAACCTCCCAGTATTGTGAATAGCGTGCTCTACTAATGCATCCGTCTCAAGTGTCATAACATAGTTAGGTAGGGATTTGAATCCTGCAAATGCTCAGTGTGTCTGGAGGGGGTTAGTGTGTGTGCAAGTCTGTATGAAAGAAATATCTCTTTTGGCAACTAGGAGAACACACTACAGGATGCACATTCCCCTTTCTAAACACTGATGATGTCAGCACCCTATAAGTACAGCAGGAGAAGGGAAACCTCCCAGTAATTCGAATAGTGTGCTCTGCTATTACAAGTGTCATAACATAGTTAGGTAAGGGTTTGAATCCTGTAAATGCTCAGTGTGTGTGGAGGGGGTTAGTGTGTGTGCAAGTCTGTATGAAAAAATTATCCCTTTTGGCAACTAGGAGAACACACTACAGGATGCACATTCCCCTTTTTAAACACTGATGATGTCAGCACCCTATAAGTACAGCAGGAGGAGGCAAACCTCCCAGTAATGCGAATAGCGCACTCTGCTAATGCATCTGTCTTGAGTGTCATAACATAGTTAGGTAGGGGTTTGAAACCTGCAAGTGTGTGTGTTTGGATGTGGGGAGTTTGTGTGTGTGCATTTCTGTATAAACAACATGTTAGTTTTGGCAATCAGGAGATCACACTACCTGATGCACATTACCCTTTCAAAACACTGATGATGTCAGCACCCTATAAGTACAGCCAGAGAAGAGAAACCATCTAGTAATCCGAATAGTGCGCTTTGCAAATGTGTCTCTCTCACGTGTCATGACTTAGTTAAGTAGGGGTATGAATCCTGCAAATGGCAAGTGTGCGTGTGCGTGGGTGTAGTAGGGTGTGTGTAGATGCAAGTGTAAGAAAACAGATCCTTTTGGCAAATACTACAATACACCAGATGCTGCATATTCCCCCAGTAAACACAGGGGATGTCACCACACTATCAGCATAGCCAAACAGGGCTAGTTGGCCAGTAATGCCAATAGTGCGCTCTGCTACTGGGTCTATTACCATTGTCAGAGTACAGATAGGTATGTTTTGGTAACCCACAACTGCCACATGTGGTTGTGTCACACATTATGACCTTGTGTGGGTCTTTGTGCATAACAATGCATGCCATTGCCTAAACCAGCAATGGCATTGCACACATGATGTATGTGTGTGACACATACACATAAATACCTGTGACCTGCAGTAGTTACCATGTGTGACACATGCCTCGCGTGGATAAATGGTAATTGCAATGTATAACAATATGACTTTGTCTTACTGTGCAGGGGCCGCACGCGGTATGTGTCTATACAGTGTGGGTGTATATGGTAAAATACCTACAGCAGGGGATACACATCTGGTCTGGGCCATATAGTCTACATGTAGTCGATGTACAGGTGCTGCATGTTCCCACCTGTTGTGGGAGTGGTAACATGTCATTCCACTGCAATTCAATGACCACATGCTGTTGATCCTTCAACTAGTGTGTTGTAGCTACAGTAATGCTCACGCACAATGTTTGGCTGGATGCAGTCCAGCAATATAAAGACAGTTCTTGAGACTGTCATATTGCCAGTGTTGTTATGGAGGATAGGTGGTTTTCCTGTGTATGGGAGGGTTGTGTGGGCCAGGCTATGAACCAGATAGCAGTCTGACACACTGTTAGCTGCACATGATTAGGCCCTGATGCTTTGTGCTGTGCCAACAACCTGGAGGTGTGTGTATCAGTGGTGCCTTAGGATTCCACCCCCCTGTCCATGTGTGTTACATGTGTAGGGGATGACAGGCATGGTATGAGGCATAACCTGGCAGTGATGGGTTGCACCTGTGAGCCATGAATCAGGACTCTGCTACTGCACAGACATTGCAGTTCACCGTGCTGAGGACAGTGTCCAGTGCTTGCATCTTGCGGTGTACACTGCTGGTGTTGTGTAGCAGCACTGTTAGTGTCCTAACCTGTGTGATACCCGTGGAGGTGGCTATGTAATCCGTGCCCTGCAGAATAATGCAGTATGTGTGTATCAAGGAGCTTCACGAATATACATCGGGCCATGGGTGTCATGTGCAAGCTGACCCTTGAACATCATTGTGGCTTCCCTAGCATGTAAGCACATGTTGACAGCCAGTGGTTACCCTATGAATGACATTGGAGACTGAGCAGACTGTAGACATACAACACCCTTCCTACATATAGTGGTAGCATACCTGGTGAGGGTATGTTGGCAACCAAGATCAGGCTCATACTGGCCCGTGCCACATGCTGAGAGATCTATTCTATGTTCCCTATCATGTAGTCCAGGGAGGTATGTCTCAGGTCATCCATAGTGGCATGGTCAATGAGTGAGTCATATGTGTCCATGCCTCTGACTGACCTGTATGCATGTGTTTTGTGGTGGACCATAGTGCCCCTGAGGCATATCACTGTGACCTTCACCAGATACAGCCTGTTGAGCGGGACCCCAGTGCAGCACCCAAGACAGGTACCTGACACATCTGTAGCAGGTGTGTTGTGTAGCCCTACAGGCTGTGAGTGTGTGGCACATGGGATGTGTGTGCCATGTGTGGCATGTGCTCTGTTCTGACGGAACATATGCCTGTGTGCCAGCTGCGGAGGTGTGTGATGCTCAGGCAGGATGCTATTCTGAGTCCCCACATATGCCCCAGTGTGTTCAGCATGCTGTCAGTGTGTGTCTATGTCTGACTTGTATTGTAGTCACTGTAATATGACATGCCACCTGACAGGGTATGGCATTACTGGGTTCAGAGAGCTCAGTCACCAGACTGGCTATGTGGTGGCATCCCACACATGTGTTGTACGTTCCTGGCCAAGGCTGATGGCTGACTGCATACATGTGGCAGCTCTGACATTGCCACATGACTCACATAAACAACAACTGGACTATAGAGGTGATTCACAGGTTACCTTTGCACATGCTACCCTAGTAGTGTGATTGCCATGGTGAGTACCAACACATAGGGCCAATGGGGAACAACATACTGAAGGTGTGTATGTGTGGGTGTACTGCTAGTGTTTCATAGCACTGGCATATATGACTGCACACGTGGGTAAATGCCAGGTAAGAAATGTGCAATGTGTAACAGGCAACGTACATGTGAACAGGATGGACAGTGACGTTCTGTCATGTGTAAACTTGACATACGTATCATACGCTATGCAGATGTCACTAGGAGTCCACAGAAGCACTGTAACTCTGCATTGCAGGTGTAAGCAGTGTTCCAGGGAACCACAAGTGAACATGCATGCAAACAAAGCTGCAGTAAGCAGGGCTGGGAGTAGTTCATTGTACAACAAAGAAGGGATAACACTAACAGTAAGTAACAATGCAAATATGTAGGCACTATCAACATGTACCAAGGAATACACAGTGCAGATGCCCATGGTAGAACTGATATTATGTCATAGTTAATTGTGATTTGGATTACATTGGTACTGCACACATATCAACATGCGCAAACATCCACATTGCATAGTCATTGTGGGCAACTTGACACCATTACTGTACATGTCCATCATTGCATATCACTACTTGCATTAGCTTCCCCCCTGTGCTACCCATGTATGTGGCTATCTGTTGAAATCCTTACCACCGGCATGCAATTATGTGCAGCTATAACACTTTGGTACGTACTATGGGTGCAGATAACAATTCAGGACATTCATACGGTTGCTGCATCAGGCATGCTGGGATATACACACAGTCATATCAGCACACTGTACTGTTACCAACATGATACTACTAATACACTTCTATGTAGTCACCCTGTGCATCAGCAACGTGTTTACCTGTTCCCGCAATGATGTTGGAGATTGCAGGAGGTGGCACAGTGCCATCATATGCACAGGGTGTGAATTAGGTATGCCTGAGTCTGCCACTCATACCACCAATTGACATGTGTGTGTGTATGTGTGTTGGTGAGGGGCAGCAGTACAGGGTGGGGCACTGTTGGTGCAGTGTGTGCATGTATGTGGTCACCCTAGGTGTTAACATTTCGCATGTGTGTATGCACGCACACAGTTCCACCTCATGGCTGCCATATACAGGGGTTTGTGGACAGCCACAGACTGCACCTGGCAGGTCATACAGATCAGTATCTGTGGGCACGGACACGGTACCTATGCCTGGCAGGGGTGCTACAGACCGTATCCAGTACTAAGCCAGACTAGGTACTGTCATCAGAAGTGGGAGTGTGTTGACTGGACACAGGTCCCTGTTGGGACTGTCCCGAGCCACGTGCACGTGGTCTCCTGGGGTGTTCCGATGACAGCACAGACCCAGCATTGCTGGGGCTGCTGCTGGCACTATGGGGGCGTGCACAGGCCTGTTGTCATCCGCGCCGACTGCCAGCTGCTGCTGTTGCTGGCATACGGCCACATCAATGCCACAACCGCCCACCATTGCCCTGACTCATGGATATTTGGTTGTGGAACTGCTGTAATATGTCCCCACAATGTCTGTCTATGACATCGGTGAAATTACGGATAGCATCCGCAATGTCACGCATACTGTCAATCATGGCTGTGCGACATGCTCTCAGCTCCCTCAGACCCTGTCTGGTGTACCTTTCCATACGCGTCTGTGCCTGCATGACAGCCCGAAACATAGCTGAGGTTGACAGACCTCTTTGGGCATGTCTGCCAAAGGCAGTACGCCCACGAATGCTCCCACGAGAACCCATGGGCAACTGTCTGTGTGGTACCATCGCAGGACCCTGCCCATGGCTGCTGTGTGGGAAAGCATGTGCCACAGATACCACATTACCCTGGTCAATGCCCACTATATCCTGTCCATCACCTAGGGACAATGGTGACAAAGGATGTACTGGCAGGATTACTGTGCGCAATGATGAGGTTGACAGCTGTGTACTGTCAATTGGCTGAACAATGGCGGACCCTGACACACCTTCCTGTACCATTACATAGATATCATCATTACCAGTACCTGTGGCACCAGATTCAGGTTCCCTGCTGCAGGACACCAGAGCAGCACCAGAACCTGTGGGAGGAAGACAGGAAACACAGTTTACAGTGTCCACACAATGTTACCAGTGATGCACTTACGCACACATGCACACATGCACACATGGACACATGCACACATGCACACATGGACACAGGCACACATGCACACATGGACACAGGCACACATGCACACATGCACACGTGGACACATGCACACAGGCACACATGCACACATGCACACATGCACACAGGCACACATGCACACATGCACACATGCAGCCATGCACACGTGGACACATGCACATGTGGACACATGCACACATGCACACATGCACACATGCACATGTGGACACATGCACACATGGGCACATGCACACATGCACACGTGGACACATGCACACATGCACATGTGGACACAGGCACACATACACACATGCACACATGCACACATGCACACATGGACACAGGCACACATGCACATGTGGACACATGCACACAGGCACACATGCACACATGCACACAGGCACACATGCACACATGCACACATGCAGACATGCACACGTGGACACATGCACACATGGACACATGCACACATGCACACGTGGACACAGGCAGACATACACACATGCACACATGGGCACAGGCACACCTGCACACATGCACACATGCACACCCCGCAGTATACACACAGAGCACTACTGAGTTACACTAGTGTTACTAGCACTATCAGGACTATTAAAGGTATTGTTAAACACACTCACCAGCATGGATGGCCTGCCTTGCTGTAACCCCGGAGCGACCTGCAGAAATGATGAGGTTAATGTCAGCGAGCACAACTGTGCCATTGATACTGCATATGATACAGTGCAGTAGTACACCAGTTGCCTTTCACACGTCAGCTGCTGATATTGCCAATATCACACACGCACAATTACATACTATGATGACAGTTACATACCATGGACACACCTTACACATGCATAAACTAACAGTGTACAGAACAGTCAAGTGTACATATGGCATATTACCTGCACGCTCCATGTCGTGCTGCTGTGTGGATCCAGCCTCCATCATGATGCAGGTGTATTGCTGTTACTGTTCCGGGGCTGGAGCCACAACACTTAGGAGTAGCCCCTCCAGTCTGGTGAGGGGGGATGTGTGGCCACCCCACCTCCTGTGGCAACCTGTTGCCTGTGGATATCCGACGCACGCTGACGGACATTTCTGATTAAATCACTGCAGTGATGTCGTACCTGCTCATATGTTCTATTATGCGTGCCACTGTCATTTACCCTACGGACAAGGTCTTGCCACAGTGCAGCCCTCTTCTGCTGATTCTGACTGGTGCGGGAAAACAGTATGTCATACTCCCGCACCAGGCTCTGGTCTATCTCCTCATCTTCCGCTGCAGAGTAGGCGGGATTACGCTGACATGCCATCTCCCTGGAAGAGAACACAAACAGGATATCAGCAGACTATGTCAGCAATATATGGCACACATACTATACATGATACTCATGTGTAGTGATATACTACTACTCCCATATGTTGCATGTGTGTGTGTCTCGTGGTGGATACACAAGTACATGGCCAGATATCAGTGCTCAGCCAACACCTGTGCAACAATACCTGCCACATTCCACACAACATAGTAGCATGCCTCATCGGTCAGCACACACTGACAGGTCCAATGCACAACCTCACTCTGGGGGGTTCATCCCAAGGTACTGTATGTGGGACGCCATCCACTAGTGTGATGTGGACACAAGTTACTCGGCCTGGATATACATATCCCACCACCACTACCAGCACAGTAGACTACTTTGATATGTATGTGATTAGACAGTTATTCACTTGTTAGGACTGAGATGGAATCCATGCAGCACACTGGGCCAGTGGAAGCCATAACCCACACTGCTGACCCCTTTGCAAATGCTTACCACGGACATCCCACAGATTGCATGGAACTTGCACACACATTTCTAACCCAGACCCTATGCTCAAAGGTTAGGCATCCTGTCTGGTGGACCCCAGCCAGAGGCAGATTGTATAACAATAGCAGGAGGCTACTGCAGGACAGAGCAGATTCACATTAAGGGAAGGCATCTGTGGTCAGCACTCGTACTACGCTACAGTCTCTCATAACAACGGCCACGGCCTAGTCTGGAAGGGAAATGGCCACAAACACTATGGATAACCACAAGGCCTTCTTCAGTTATGTTACACATATGGAACAAATACCTCAGATATGCTCTGCGTTAATACACACCTACTTAACATTCACCAAACACACAGATATTGGCAACATTCTTGCAGACAGGTTCGGTGCACGTATCCCCCCTCCTTCTCCCCCACCAGTTGAAATACTTATCACAGCTGTATGTAACCTCCCTATCATCTCACATGTCCAGGTGTGGGCCGCTCTCAGCAAAGCAGAACACACAGCATCACTGTGACCTGATGGTATCCCTGGATGTGTGCTACATGCACTCAAAGAGGACATACAACTGCATATAAGACTGATAATTAATATTTGCCGTACTACAGGATATGTACCTGGACACTTGCATACAGCAACAGTGGTCCCACACCACTAAGGAGGCACCTCTACTGACCCTGGGAACTACCACATCATATGCATAACCGGCCTGGTCTGCTAAGCTATGGAATTATTCAGTATGGGATGCATATGCAGTGATATTGGGTACCTGCAGACACTTGTTCCCAGCCAGTTTGCCTTTGTGATGGGCTGATCCTGCCTTTTGAACCTGGCTGACCTTTCAAAACAGTCACTACAGCCATTGCTGAGGGCAACGCACAGACAACTGCTGCCAGGATCATGGCCTAACACTGATTGACATGTAATGTATAGTCATCCCCTTTTGTTGGAACTACGTACACACAACATATCACATGGACATATCTATAGATACAGACCTATGACACATTTGGAGGGTTCACAGTATGCAGACTATTAACATGCTACTTTACATTACCTGTGTTTGTCACAGCTGGTTGCGTTACCACTGCTTCTGCTTCCTGCTGCTGCTGGAACAGCTTGCTACTGTCACTGCTGACAGCTTAGACTAACAGTGTGTAGCGTGTGTTTTTTTTTTTTTTGTTTCTCTCTGTCTCTGTCTGTCTCTCTCCCTCTGTCTGCTTCCAGACAGTGCAATGAATGTATTGCATGTGTGGAGTTTTAGTACAGGATGCTTTTGTAGGTATCTGCATAGGTCCATGTGATGGCCTCTGCACCAGTTGTAAGCCAGCATTTGCTAATTGCATGCAGCCAGTTGTGTACTGATTGCAGTTCTCACTGAGATTGTAGGGCAGTGCTATAAAAGGGTATGTGAGGTAGGCGTTGCCCTTTCAGATTGTAAGGGCGGGGACCATGCTGGTATGCTGTGGACACTGTTCTGTGAGTGTAAAGGTTAGTATCTCTCTCATGATTCAGGCTGTGTTGTAGATTCACATTTCTCCATTCCTCTCTCCTGTTCCCTGTAGTAAGTGTGTATGCACAATGACACCTACAGCTATATATATATATATATATATATATATATATATATATATATATATATATGTAAATATACATACATTTATATATGTACATTAACTGACATTATTACCTACAAGCTACCAACTAGCATGGCTGTTTCTGTTCACACACTACTATTATGGGAATCCACTAGTTTTGACAGTAATTCTAAATGACATGCTTTGTGTACTACACATCCTATATTCCCTTTACATTCATCCCTACTATTACATGTTATATTTATTTTATCACAATGTTCTTGTATAAGAGTCATGGCTTAGTGATAGGTCATGCAGACTACTGTTTCCAAGGTCCTGGGTTCGGGACTGACAGTGGGATTTTATTTTGCTTTTGAACTGATTACAGGACCTGTCAATCAAGTGACTAAGGCACTTTTTAGCAGTTGTAACCGGGTTAGCGCTGATTTGCGCGGAGCTCACGCATGCGCACTGGCGTTTAGCTCCGCGCACACATGCGCACACCCGCTTACAACCGCTTAACAGTGCTTACTCTGCCGCACACCCACGCTATTTTCTTTGAAAGAAATGAAAATGGGGAGACAGGAAAGTGGTGAAAAAGGGGTCACAAAGAGGGTAAGACAGTAGGGAAACAAGCTTGGGATTTGCAGGAGGGATGTAGGTAAGGCCCATAGCTGCCCATTTCTTCATCAGCAACAGCTGTGCATATGTATGTAATTTGGTGTGACATTTGAAACCTTCCACCCCTGAGAGAGGTGTCAGGACAACAATAATACTTGTTGTGCAGCCAATTGTAATTGATAGTTTCCATGTCCAGCAGACATGTATGCGGAATGGGCAGCTATGTATGGGGCATAATTTTTTTGTGGGTACAGAGTGCCCTTTTTTTTTTTTCAGGTGAGAGTGGTATGTCAGCTGAAGGAAGTCGGTATAGCTGGGGAGGTAGGTTAGGTAGGTCAACAGACAAGACAAACAAGATGCATACAGGGGCGGTGTATGACACATGTGGGGGGGTTACACAACTGACGGGATGGAGGTTTGGATATCCAGAGCCCATGAGCCCACAGATGGCAACAGTGGAACTGATATCCTCACCCATAGGCAGTTGCCACTGTTCCATCACTGCCTAGGATGGGGCTGTGCTGGGGGCTGTGTAGGCCGGGCAACAGGCATGCCCATAAGTTGTGCCACCTGTGCCTCAAGCTGGTGTAGGGGCTCGAGAACAGAGTCCCGGATCTCCCTATGCACCACAGTCCGGACGCTACGGAGGGTGAGTGGTGGTTCTCCTCTGGCCATGCTTGCAGAGGGGGGACGAGCCCTATCCCCTGCAGCGCTTCCACCCACAGGTGGCACAGGGCCACCGGAGGAGGGTCCAGACTGGGCACTAGTGCCAGGTGCACTCGCCAGCTGAGGTGGGAGAGGTGGGTCCGCTGGAACCTGCCTTCCCTGTCGTCCTATGTTTTGCATTATGTCATGACAGTTTGGGTTAGTGACATATAATACCATTCACAATTAGTTGTAACAGCATGCATTAGTATTCCCATTAACCGAACACCCAGATATTCACACCATTGAACAGCGAGCATAACACATGCATAATTTGAACAGCAATACACAGTCCAACAACATGCAGGGTTGATTGATGGCAACAGGTCATCAGATTTGGATGTCTGAACAGGGCAGATGCATCAACGGACATGCAACTATATATGACCCAACAGGACAAATGTCCAAGGGTGTTAATTGTGATTGCACATACCATTTTCACGTGGAATGGGTTATATGTGGTTATAGGGTGGGGTGAAGAAAATAATATTAACACCTTCGAATACCAATACATATGCTGTACATTTCTAATAGCTGTGCATATATACACACTACTGTTCTAACTACAGTTTCCTATATGATAACTACTTCAACTTGGTGATAGGACTGTTACTGCAACATCAATATACATTTTATTGTTCTTCATACACATTCATATCTAGCTTTGTTCAGCTACATCATCCTGCTACATTTGCTTTATATAGCTATAGACAAGTGTGGATGTTTGGTATATCAGACAATCATACTATCTGCATATTGCAGACTGAGAGCAACATATCCAGAATTTCGGATACACATTCCAGATGCAGCAACACTTTGAACAGATTTCGCTGTTTGGTTTTGATTCTCACATGCATTTCATTCTGTACTGACTGCAGTATACTTTATTCAGAGGTTATTACTACTGTATTGCTGGATTCATGACACTTTCTCACACTCTCTCACTTGTTTTCATTTTACTATTCAGGATGGTACTTACTTCTAGCCTTTATTGACATGTTTTACCTGTAGTTATTACAATCCTTTCCAGCAGTCTCAATTCTGTCATGTTTCAGTATTTCAACAGGGATATATTTCACACATGTGATTTCATCATCTTCTGCAGATGTACTTTTCAGCCTGTTGCAGGTTGTGTACTATTTTCTTACAGGTGGGGCATCTTTATTTCAGAATTTATGTCAGACATTTTCATTTTTCTGTTTGGATTACAGACTGCAACACACTTTTGTAATCAAGCAATACTTGCAAACACTTTTACACTGTTACTTGCACATTTTATTACTTAGTGACTACACTGCACTGTTTTGCTAACTGTCATACTTTTATATTTTTTTACAGTTACTGGGAGTGGATTACTGACCTGCCTGGTGGCGCAACCGCACCAGCCTATTGCCATAGGCTCTGCGGTTCACAGAATGGACACCTGCAGCTGTAATATAAATGAAGTAATATTGGAATACATATCTCCATAATATCAGCTAGTTTAATTTCTTACATACATAATTAAATGTAACTTACTCAGTAGTGGGGCATTGGGCATTTGCCGGGCCTCCTGGATCCAAAGGTTCAATTGGTCCTGCTTGCATCTCTTCGGGTCCGCATGGTGGTGATGGACCTGCTCACCAGTCCTTGGAATCCCTGTGGCACTGGTGAGATCATGAGCCAACCAGTCCCACGCCTCAGCCCTATATGCTCCCCACAGGACCTGGCCCTGCATGAGTTGGGCCTCATGATTGTGGACTAGGAGCCAGACCATGTACCTGGACTCCTCAACACCCCACCTCTGTGCTCGAAAGCAACTACCCTCACCTACTCCTGTCATTCTGGCTGCAAGTCAGTTCTACAATCGTTTATGCTGTGTATTCCCACCTATGGGGCTTATATAGGCCGTTTTTCCTGCACATATCTGTGATTGGCCATTTTGGAATTGTATCAACTTCACTAAACCTGCATTGTCATTCTCCAGTTTGTATTCATTCCTATATATTTGCTATTATTGCATTTATAGGTACTGCTGTCATGGCTTAGTGGTTCAGTACCTTGACTATGGTGTATAGTATCTTGGGTTCAAACCTGGCCACTACTTTTTATTTTTTATGACTGTCTAGACAAGCTGAGGGGTGTGTCTGTGTAAAGGCAGTTTTGATACGGCTTGTTCAACATTGCCCGTCGGTTAGCTTGTTTGCGTGGTGCGCAGCACCGCACAAATGAGGTACGCTGGTTTAAGCCTCATTTGGCTATCAGCACACATATTACACTCAGCTCAGCTAGGGGCACATAGATTCAGCGTGTTAAACCACTGCTCACCTACGGGTACTCATTTTGCACCTGTTAAACCACTGCTCAACTACGGGCACTCATTTTGCACCAGTTAAACCACTGCTCACCTACGGGCAGATGCACTCACCCTGTTAAACTGTAGCTCAGCTATGGGCACATCTGGCATTTTTTATTGTTTTGTTACCTCACATTTCTTCAATATAAATGGGCTATTTCATGACATTTTACATAAAATGTGATTTCATGTGTACTTGTTTGTCAGGGACTTGTTTCGTGCTTATTTTGCTAAAAATAAAAATTGGTGTTGTGGGGGCTCGAACCATGAATGCCTGCTCTTCAGCCAACATCTCTACTGCTATGCTCTTGCTTCGTGGCTTACTTTGCATATTTAGTTCTTATATGCTTTCCCACTGACTGCTAACTGTGGCTGCGCTACGGGCACAGCCGCGCAAACGAGCGCACTCACGGGCAAACATCTTTACAATTTAAAAAAAAAATATGAGATGTTCATTTGTACATTTTATGTTCGTAGTCTGTGGGGGCATGTGTTGTGTTGTGTTTATTCACATTTCCATGGACTCTGTCGTGGGTGTTTACTTTGGGCACTTTTACTCTTCTGGGGACGTGTCCGCTTACAGGGCTCGGCCTACGGACACGCCCCCTACTGTCTTACATGGACCGTGTTAGCCTTAGATGTGATTCAGCATGCTCTCATGAATATGCAGAGCATGCTGACATCACTAAGTTTAACTGCAGCCTCCGTGTAAGAGTTATAACTCTTACACGGAGGCTTCGTGAATCCTGCCCATTAATTTGTACAATTTTTACTAATATATCAACCATGTAAAGAGGTATTCTTTCAAATACCCAAAATACATAAAAACATTACAGACCCTCCCATTTATACCGATTGTTTCTGTTCCTAGAGGGTTATGGAAGGAATCTCACTAGCCTTAGATTCTATTTTTAATCTGCTAATACATCAGCTTTCTTTGCATATACAGGATTCTTGGAATCTTTTTTTTTTTTTGGATAGTATTAAGTCATTTAGTTTGGAGTATCAGTATTAGAAAAGCAAGGATGTTATGCTTACAGTAGATGTGATGTCCCTTTTGACACCTATTGCAGAAGATGAAGTGTAGAATAGACTGTTCTTCACCAAGTATACTGATGTCAATAACAACTTAGTAAACTTATATTGTGCCTTATTAGAAATTCTTCTAAATAACAATTTCTTCCTTTTTAAGAACAAGTATTACCAGCAGAAAAATGGGTACTGAAATGGGGGGCAACAGTAGTCCCTGCTTATGTCAATCTTGTGTTTGACTGGTGGGAAAAAGAGATATTGTCTATTATTACTAAATATAAAAATTAATCTTTTGTGGAAGACCTTTGTTTTATTTTTGAAGAAGAAGGTGATAATTTAGAATTTTGTACACATTTGAACAAGCTTTCTATATTTCTTCATTTTACAACTGTAGAGAAAGGTCACAAAATTTCTTTTTTATATGTTCAGCTAGAATGAGATTCAATGCTTGGGAAGTTAACAGTTACAGCCACAGGAAAAACACCTTTCCCAATTGATATCTGAATTTTAAGAGTAATCACCTTAGTTTTATTAAAATAAATATACCTAGGGTCTAGTTTATTAGGACCTCTTGTATGACTAGTGATGACCAGTATTTTAAGAAAAAAATTAAGTTTATTACCTCTCTTTTTTAGGGCCAGCGGGTACAACACTGAGTTTCCGGAGAAAACAGCACAAGAAGTTTGTTTAAAAAGACAAGAGAAGAACAGTTTGGACCAATTCTCAGTAGGAGTTTTAGGAACAACAAGAAAGTACAAATGACACCAAATGAAGTAGATGCAGATAACAAAGCGACTCTAAGGTATAGTTTAGGTATGACAGAAAATGCTTACAGCATCAAGCAAATTATTAAAAACAATTGGAAAGTTATCAATGGTAATAGTGAACTTTATAGAATTTTTGGTGAATATCCCTATTTTGTTTATAAGAAAGACACTTGCATTAAACATATGTTAGACAGTGACAACTCCAAGATTTATCCATCGATTCCCAACAAAATCTTGGGGTACATATAGGTGTAATAGCTGCAGTGTGTGTAGATTTATTTATGAGGGACCATTTATTTCTTTAAAACATATGTCTCACACTATCAAAGTCCTAGCGAGGTACCATTGTGGTATGGTAGGGATAGTGTATATTGGAATATGTTCAGGTTGTTTTAGCGTCTATGTGGAATGACCACTAGAAGACTAAGAGAAAGAATAAAAGAACACATTTATGCAATAAAAAACATAACGCTTTGTTTAGGCATTCCCTTTTATGCGCCAAATTTAAAAGTTCTTATTTGCAATTCTACAACAAGTTTTTGAGGATAAAGGGGGATTTTAAAAATCAAGTTGAAAAGAATGAGACAGAATGGCAGATTAAATTAAGTACAGATTCTCCACCTGATTGAATGACATGATAAATATTTTCTTAGCGATCACAAGCCATTTGGATGCTGAAGAGTTAACTTTTATATTTAACTGCTCATTTTGTTTAATTCAAGATTATTTAATTGATTCTCCTATATTTTTGGATGAATTGTATTTTGAATTTGTACATATGACTATGTTTTTAAACATAAAGTATTTTCTGACAAAGTGATTTTTACATGAAAGTGACTATTAAACGCTAACTACACTAAGTCTCATGAGGTGTCTTTGTAGTGCATAAACAGTGTTTTTTTTAGTTTTAGCATTTGTTGTACCACTGCTTTAGGAAAAAGTCAATTTTTTTGATTAATTGTTTTATTGGAAATTTTGTGGATTATGACAGATTCCACAAATAATGATAATTGTGTTCATGTATGTCTGTCTACATCTTACAACAGTATCCAGAATTGTTCCCAGGTATTTGTCACTTTTCAGGACTGTGATATATATTTGTCTTCAGCTAGTTATTTTCACATATTACTGGCATGTTGCATTGAACTTGTACACCTTTCATAGTCATGCAATGATAATGCACATATATGACAAATAGCAGGATTTCCTTCCATATGATTTTGCCATGAGTGTATGTGGTTGTGTTGACATTGCAAGCTATTTGCTATGTCTGCATTGCACTGAAATATTCTCCATTGTTTGGGGCACATTTGCATATAACATTGGCTTGCAGCAAATCTTGCAGGAAATTTGGTGCAATTGGAAAAATACCATGAAGTTTATGGAATCCAGACTGTGTAGTGTGCCCTGTTAATTGACAAATTTTGCTTTTTCTTTTTACAAAATAAATGCTAATTTAAGCAGTGTTTTGGGGAAAAATTACTGTTTGTTCTTTAATTCGGCCCTCCTGAAAAAAATTCAAAAGTTAGTGTCATATAACCAATTTATTCACAAGTTACAGTTGTTACTTAATCAGTATTTATTGCTCAAACATTGTTAAATCTAAATAGTTTCCATATTCAAATATTTCTTGTAGAATTTAATATTTATAATCATCCATGTTATTTCCTTAAATAGCACATTTGCTCATCCCAGAAGATTAGACCTTTTGGTTGAAGGTTCCTAAATCCAGTTGTCATATTGCACAGTTGGTCTGCAACATCCATTTAATTTGTCCTAGACAATTATCCTTTTCCTTGGGGATTCATGGCCAGTTAATCCTGGACTGCTAGGATAAAAGATGTGTCAGTGAGCTTGTTTATTAACTAATAGCTTCTTGTTCAAAGATTTCTGATTCCAGGTTTATTAATGCCTTACCCAGCATTCCTCCCAATGGAAAGGTGTCACCTGCTTTCCAAAGCAAGGCCATAAATGGATCATTCAGTGCCTGGTGTTATTTCACAGTCTGGCACCTCTCAACTCTAAATTGAGCTGAAAAAAAGAAAAAAATATATTTTATTTCTAGAACTGGCTCTCCTTAACTTAGGAGAAAGCCAGGCAATGCCCATTCTTTCTGATCTGTACCTAATTGAAAAAAATGTACAAGAAAAATTTTCTACTTTGACAGCCATAGTAAACCGCTTGCTACAACATGTACCACACACAAAGCACTGAAATTCAGTCCTATGTACAGACCACAAAGGCATTATCAAAATTCATTACTCTACTGGCATTTGCAAATACCAGTACAGAAATGAATACTGGCACTACACTACCAATTGATCATTGTTTTCTTATTCTGTCCCCTAACTCTTTGTGCCTGGATGGCTGCCCCTTCTCCCAATCTTATCTACATTTCTGTTCCAATACACTAGTCATGAGGAACATCACTGAGCCTAATTATTTTAACATAAGTTCTCATACAAATTTACAGTTCCACCGTTAAGTCATCATATCTTCTACCTACAACACTTCAGAGTTGAAAATCCTTTCCTTCCTGTCCTGCTTATGTTAAGACATTTGGTCCCTTACTTAGGAAAAACTGTAGAGATTGTCTTTTACCTTTACCTCTAACCTGCTTTAATTGGCATGTGGTAGCTTCTGCTTCTGCTTGCTTAACTTATAGTGTGTTGGTCATGTTCAGAAGCAAATGTTAGATATGACCTCCTTTCCATCTACAATGCTGAATTATTTAGTTTTTGATTGAAATAGTATGTTGTTTTTACATTTTTCTGATAAGAACAGTGAGTTTTCCACTGAGATAAAAAATTCCTGCCATAACATTATGAAAGTCTGAACCCACAATGCCCCATTACTTAAACAGTTGCGTATGCATCAGTAGTAGCGTCAGTTTTTTTAAAGGACAAGTTATCAACTATTTTTGCAGTAGGACCATCTTACATTAAAAATCAACACATGATGATGAATTAGTAGAGAAACCACAATGTAAGTACAAAACTGTTCTTCTAAAGAAGTACTTTTTTTGCTTACCCATAATGCTCTTTGATTGAATGCAAATTAGTATCTCATGTCTACTGTGATACAGTATATGTCAGTCTGGTTCTAAAGAATACAGTGAAACTAAAAATAAAACAACACAAACCACAATCTTCTTTTATTACAAAATCACTTACAACTTTAACATGACTTGTGAAAAACAAAGGTGCTTCTTAAAAAGACTAATGCACTTTAAGATTGGTAAAATTCATGTCTATTCTTATCAAGCTTAGTGATTTGCACTCCTGTTGTTCATGCCATTCTCTTCTGTGATTTTGTTCTGTTCTTTACTGACAGCTCATCTCCACCTTGCTGATTCCGGGATTTCTCCCTTCTAAGTACCTTCACATTATCCTTCAAGCCTATATAGCCAGACTATCACAAGCATGATGGGGAAATAAGAGGGGGCCAAGATAAAGTAGTATATTCTTAATTTACATTAGAGCAGACAAAATCTCATGCATTTCAAAAGACAATGGAACATCATCTCAAACAGTTGTTGTTGTTGTGTCTTTCGGCTTTTCCCAGTTAGGGGTCGCCACAGCGGAACTCCGGTCCGCTAATTATTGGTAGTTGATTTTTACATGCAGAGTTACCAGCCCTGACACACAACCTTCAATGAAGGTACCCCCATTCATGCATGTCTCCACGCAGCAGACGCTCTAGCTGAGAATCGAACTGGACAGCGTCTTACCGTGATAGTACCTAGTACTTTATAGTAACACATTGTTTTTTTATGGAATTGTTGTCTGTATGCAGTGCAAACCATGTGTATTTCACTGAAGCAATTTATTTCTGCAGCATAATTTAATGAATTGTATGGTCTATTTGTGATAGTTTCCAGCAGTATCTGATACAGTGCACCAGTATTGCAAACATGCATTAAGATTATGTGGCAAAAAGAGGTACTAGAAACATCTTTCACAATATCATTTGTAGCATACACCGAAAGTTCATGACTAAAAACAAGTTGATAGAAAGTGATTATTTCAAAAATATATATGTATATGTATATGTGCTTATGTCTGTACATATATTTAATAAACAATATATGTAACTGAGTTCATCATTTCATGTTCTATAAGAAAAACTTTAATGGTTCCCTAGCTTTTTACAATGAAGTAACTTCTTATAATGTTCTTACTTTTTTAAAGTTAATTGGTTTCTATTTGTAAATAGTTCTGGTAACATTCCTCACAGGGGTCTAATGGAGTTCATCTACTGGGGGGAGGTTAAAACTTATTTTTCCTTGTTAGTGTCACCACAGTTATACCTATGTGTAGACAAGTTATCATATCCATTTTTCATGTCTGACACTGATTTATTACTAGGTACCTAACCAGGGACTTATAAATAATCGCTTTCCCTGTATGGCTCACATCATTCCACTTCATGTATCAACATAGTACATGATATTTGGGTGTGTGTGCAAGTAAGTGCACACACGCGAGTGTGTGTGTGTGTGTGTGTGTGTGTGTGTGTGTGTGTGTGTGTGTGTGTGTGTGTAAGTATGTGTGAATATGTATGTGCATATGCAAGTGTGCGTGTGTGCATCTCTCTGTATGTATGTGTATACACACACACACACACACACACACACACACACACACACACACACACACACACACACACACACACACAAACACACACACACACTCACACACATATGTGATATATGTATGTACATATGCATGCATGTGTGAGTGCTCATGTGTCTGTATTATGCTCATATGTAATCATTTAGAAGTATAGTATATTACATTTCTTGGCAAATGCTAAAAAAAACTCATTTGACACTTTGTGTTTATATGAAACCCTTTCATCTGATTAGTATGTGCAATATGTATTACAGCACTCAGTTGAGGAAAAGATATCCAGAAGTACTTATCAGTGAATTAAGTCATGAAAGATGTGGAAGAGACTGTTTTAAGGTCTAGCACAAGTCGTGGTGGGATTATTTTTTTTTTTTTTTGTAATGTAATGCATAAGTCCATTCTTTTCAGGTATATTCATATTCTATGCAGGCATTTCTTTCCTGATATTTGAGAATGAACCATTGAAAACATTTGTTTTTCACTTCAGATCATTGTATTAAAAGTTGTATAAAGGAACAAATTCTTTGCACAGACCCAGTTCTATATGACTCAAAATATAAGTTATATAGTAAATTCACACTAATGAATGACATTTCTGCAATGGTGCATTTCAGACTATCAAATGATGGGAAGACAACATGAGAAATGTTCTTCATTATAGATCAATATTCCACATATTTCATTCAAGTTCAGTAAGGCAAAATTGTAATTTCTCATATGGGATTTTAACATGTCTTGAATGATGCAGAACTACAATGAACAAATTAACGAATATGTAGTCAGCTTGTATAAAAAATAAGTATGAGCTTGTGTTAACAAAGAATGGGGACTATTTAGTACATTTTAAAGCATGGACAATGATGTGATCTACAACACTTCAATTTGAAATAACATATTTGGTCATAATGATATTTTATAGTATATTATGAAAAAGAAAACAGAAATATATGTGATTGCTAGGTTGCATTATAGTATATTAAAGCCAAATACTGAAATGTATGTCACAATACAGTAATTGTAAAGATGTATGGTTCATTGTGCTCCATTGATTTTTACTTTGCAAAATGCATTTGGGGCACATAAATTAATGAACAAATATCATTAAATGCAACAGAATAATAGAATTAATAAATTCTGTAATGGGTAAGGAGGTGAGAGTTAAATATCTATTTTTGATGTGAAGGACACATTTTCCAGTCAGAGTCAAAGAAGGGAGTAGGCATACAAATAAATCATTTATATGAGGCAAACTAAATTAAATTTCTGACTGATGTCCATTCAACTCCTCTATATTTTCCTAAAGAAATTGCAAAATGTACATGGACCAGAAATGTGAAAAGATTAAAGAGCAGATGAACGGGTCAAACACTAACAGATTCCCCACTTTTAATAAAATAAAAAAAAATGTAAAATAAAGTAGCAAACATTATCATCTCCAAATTTATCAGTAAGAAATCAAGACTTCATAACATCTCGATTCCTTACTGATAAGATAGGAAATGAAAGTGCTTGCTCTGCTTCTTTAGTTTACAATTTTTTTTTGTTTTGTTAAAAATGGTGAATCTAACAGCCTGTGTTTGATCCATTCCTCTGCTCTTTCATCTTTTTATGCTTCTAGACTATTGGTAATCAAAAACTGTGAAGTTTCTCTTGTTTCATTTTCATGTACATAGACTACTTTTTATATTATAGTGAAGTAAGTGAAATAAAATCTTACCTACTATCAAAGGCTTTATAGCAGTTTTCTCTTTGACATAGTCTTAGTTTTATTCTTGATGAAGACAAAAAAAATCATTGATTACCAAGTGGGATTAAAACTGTTCTCACTTAACTTCTCAGTTCTCATAGTATCAACAAATAAGTACTTTTCTATTTTAATAAAAAGACATCTTTTGCCTGTCAGCTTTCTTACAATGAAAACCCTGAGATCTGTAAATGACCTGAAGTATTTCTTTCATTCTTCATTTTTTAGTATAATGAAACAGTTGATTTTAGTAACTTGTGTAGCACTGATTGTGTAGTTGATATTCCTTTTGCAATATTTCAGCCAAACTTTACAAGATGCCACTTAAATATATCAGATTGAGAGCATTTATTAACTGTGTATTTCTAGCATTTATTAGGAAAACAACAGCTTGCCAGATTCTAAAAGATTAGTGTAACTCAGTGACTAAGCTCTGCACAAGATTTGCAGGAAAGCAGATAATCTGCTAATGCATCTTCTTCTGAAAAGTGTATCTCCGTGTGAGGCAGTCACAACAAATAATCAGTAATGTCAACACAATGACAGTCATAGTCAAAAATTGTACACCAGTGGAAAAAAAATGTCAATACGTAGGTATATACCCATTAGAACTAACATGTCCATAAAATGCGGAAACACTGACTAAATATAAAGGTGCATCAGTAATGCTCCCATTAAACTACCAATATACACATGTGGATACCTTTGTAAACCACAGTGAAGAATGATGTTGTACTATATAAATATATTAGCAGAATCTGCTATAATCTAAAAATAAATAGCAAATACTTTGCAATAGCATTCACAGCCATATCCCCAACACTAGCATTAGCTAATAATGGGTGCAGGACATGTGTGTGGAACAACCAAAATGATGAACAGGGTAAGGATGCATACCAGTGATGGTGCACCACAATAATACAGTGGGCACCAATGCACTAAACAAGTACCACAGACAACAAAAATAGGTTCATCTATGGAGTGCAGTTATGTGACTTGATATTACATCACACAAACAGAATATACAGAATGATCAGTACACTTACCCCCGCCAATGGTATGCTATGGTAAATTGCCATGTAGAAAGCACACGGTGATATAGATACATTACAAAATTTCATGTGAATATGAGAAATGAAAAAAGTAAGCCTGTGTGGTCACTGATATGCAAGAAGCATGGAATGTATGTCAGAGAAATACACAACATGACAGTAAAAATCACAAATACAAGTAGAAACATCACAATGACCATCAAAGTGTGTGGATATGAATTGCATGTGTATGACAGCCTATCATGGTGACAGAGAGTACTACAAGCACAGTGCACACAGGCCAATGATGATGCAGTACACAGAGGTGCATATAAACATATACATTCCATGTAGATGTGTAACACATAGCAAAAAGCTATAAGAGGGAATGGGGAATAGACAAACTATGTCCACTGTACTAAGGAAAGCCATTCTAGAAAAAGTAGTCACATAAAAATGAAGGGCATGCATGTCCAAGTAAAAACAGCTCACATGCACGTGACTCCAACACAATATGGACTGCAAGGGCAGCATAAAAAATGCTGCAAGGTGAATGCAGCAATGAGATTATATCTTACTTGTGTGCATCATGCATATATGATGGGTTTTAAGATGTTCATGTACAAATGGCACACGCCATACAGTAAGGTGCAAAAGGTAAACAGCAAGTAGTATAGGGAAGTACCAAAACGTAGGCTATCATATACCATTATACACTGTCATACAAACATAAGACAGCAGGTGGCATACTCACAGACAACGATAAGGCTAGTACATGCAACTATGCATTACTGATCAAATGACAAACAGGTGTACATACCTATAACACACCACATGCGAGAAAAATAACAACGGCCTATTTGTGGGTTGACATTCTTAAAGGCATACAAATGTATAGCCATACAAAGCAATGCAGGCATACTATGAAGAATGAAAACTGCTGTGGAATATAAACACATGTAAATGTGTAACATACAGCAAAGGCTTACAGATTTCAGGAAAAATAGGCTACAAGCACAATACAGTGGTGTTGAGCCATACAGTGCAAGTGTCATTAATATGATAGTGTTAGAACATGGCAAAATAAAAATGCTGAACATCAGTTGAAGCTGTTAATGCCATATAACACTGGTATAGCCTATGCAGAGGTGAACAAAGTAAGCATAATTGATAGGAATAGAAATGAACTGGATAATACAAAGTACACAGGCCAAAGGAACATTACACACAAGGGCAGATTGCACATGGGAGTCTGACACACTAACTTAACAAGTGTAGCAAACTACCTGAAAGAGAAGTACATATATCAAAAAAATAAAAACAGACAGGTCGCAAACAAGCCAACTAAGAAGCAACAAATAAACATTTAATGGCAAATTTACAAACTTGTTAGCGCTTTCATGTCTATCCAAGACACTTCATCAGACATATACCAAAAATGAGTAAAATATGTCTGATGAAGTGCCTTAGATGGACACGAAAGCGCTGACCATTTTTAGAATTTGCGTTAAATTTTTATTTTTTTACTCCTTACTTGCCTTGTTTGCGACCTCTCTGTTTTTATTTTTTTGATACCTTTGTTTGCTCATTGAGGCGCTTAATTCTCTGACTACTGTGCTGCTTTCTTACAAGTATATATATATATATATATATATATATATATATATATATATATAGCATGCCCAATACCAGAATTGCAACAAAGATGTGTGCAGTATGCACATATATCAACCATGTGCATATAACATCACAGGAGGATAACATCAATGTGGGATTTGTGTGGAATGTCATTAATGTTAGCAGGTTTAATGTACCACACATGTTATATGTCATCACCTTTCAATGCAGTCACTTAAACTCTTTCAAAAGAACAAGTGTGTGGCAATGGCAGTCTGCAGTTTAGCTGACAGATACAAGGTCATACAGGATTATAAATGACAGCATCATGGGACTCTTTTTGCAGATGAGGCATGCCACAGGCACAGGAGAGAAATATTTTTCCTGTGCACCTATAACACTGTCAGCATAAATGACAGCATTATAAGCTCACATGACATGATGGCAATAATGGCAGTGACATATATGAACAGCGTCTATATTACCTGATCGAATGTTTAGGTTAGCGCATACCTAAACGTCAATTTGGTAATATTGAAAAATTAAAACAGCGAACAGCCGATTTAATGTAGGGGATGAATTCCCTCAGCCACAAAAAAAAATGTTAAACCAAAATAAAGTGGAGGGCTTCGACTCCCACAACCCCTCTAGCTACATATACCAACTCCAAGACTGCTCTACAGTGGGGAAAGGGTCAAAATCCATATAATGGCCAAGGGAATTCTTTCCCTGCATTAAATTGGCCGTTCACAGTTTTTTTTGCTTTCGCTATTACCAGATCGACGTTTAGGTATTCACTAACCCAGACATTTGCTTGGGTAATAGGAACCCTATGAACATGTATCATAATGTAACTAAATGATATAGCCATATAAGATCTGGATTATGAAGTGTGCATCACAAAGTACATAATTCAAGCATGATCACATTATGGAAAGTGTGCAAAACAATGTGCATATAAGTGAAAGAACATCTAAGTGGGAATACACCATGGTGTCAGCATGAAATAAATGCAACATGTAGAGAATCGTTAGAGTCTGACATCATAATCTGAATGGGGAGGAACACACGTGATGTCCTTTGTGTGGAGGTGAAAGGTCTGTTAACATCAAAAGTGTGTAAGACAATCTATTAACAATATCATCCATAGTCGATGTGTAACACAGCAGACCATAAATAATTCATCATGTCAGAACAGCACCTAAAGTGGACTGGAAGCAAGCAAGCACACATCCACCAATACCTGACTACCTCTCTGTTTAATTCATAAGACAAGGAAAAGTATGGTCAGATGTATCACTACTTCATAACAATATGCAGTTAAGATATTTATTGAAGTATGAAAATATTACTGAATAATGTCAGCTGCAGTATATAATGTTTATAATGATATAATGTGTACACACATCAATATACTCACAAATATATGATGCTTACTTATCAAGAGCAATGATTCACATACATGAGTAGCATCGTTGTCTTGAAATAATGCAACTAACAGTGCTGTCTCATACAGATGAGTAGTGTGATCAGAAGAGATGTTGTCAAGAGATACACATCACAGGCCTGACACAAGTATATAGTACTGATACCCGTGTAAGCCATAAATAGGTCTAATGCAGGACAACAAGGAATGCCTGATTGAGGGAGCCCCTCAAAATGATAAGCCATTTTGTATAGTGATATGTCTTTATATAACATGTGTGAGAAAGCAGGATGCATTCAGTTGTAACATGTTCTTATCTGTCAACAACAATATGTTGTATGTCTAGATAACACCCACACTAGGGTACTGCACATCTATGATGAACAATGCCATGAGATATTTGTAAAACCAAAAAAAAAAAAAAACTCTTGAATGAGAAACACCTTCACATGCATTGAAGTGTCAACAATACATTACAATGAACTGATGAAACCATAAAATGCAGAACTTGCTAAAATATATTGATATATCCCAAGTATAATATGTGCTTTTGTGCTTTGAAGCAAATTCACACATGTAAACATTGCTTGGGATCATTGTGATATTTATGCAAAGTAATTTCAGTGCTCTCTGGGTAATATATATCCTGGCAGCATCTTAAGATTACTTTGGGAGTGGAATATACTGTATGGGTCCCATTTTTGCAGCTTGTCATAATATACAGCATAGCCGTGTTATGAATTATGTGAGTAGCATATGTACATACATATCATTGTCAGATCATATTTATACATATTTAAGTATTACTCAACGCACACAGATTACACAGTGTCATCCTAAAGCAGCTTATGCTCATATGGGACATCTTTGGAAAACCTCCATTAATGCAACACATATCAAAACTGCTTATTAATTCAGTAATGCCCAAAACAAATGTAACTCTGCTTAGTGTCCTAACACCCATACTGGTACACCTACATTTATGTATAGAAACAGCAGAACCCAACCAGTATGGAGTGTTACTACTCTGCAAACTACATAGACAGCACAAGATGACAAATACACATCCTACATATGAACAGGCAAAATACATGCATTAGAAGTGATCTAAGCCTCACTATCACACATATAAGTCACTTATTTACCACATGCTAATGAGGAACAATAGCTTATACTGTCAGCATAAAAAAAAAAAAAAACAACAAACACGTATAACTTTCACATCACAAATACCAACCTAGCAAACACAAACACATATAACTTGCACATTGCAATTAATGTACTACTCCCAGTAAAATTACAGCGCAGATGGCTATTATTGAGGTTGTGGCTGCAAACATTGGGCCGGATTCACGAAGGCTTGCACGGAGTCTAAGAGTAGAGTAAGACTCCATGCAGCCAACATGTCTGCCGAGTGATTCAGGAACAGCTGGCAGGGGCGTGCAAGAGAGCTCCTAAAATGACTCTTACATGGACAGGGTTATGCAAATTACCTCATTTGCTGCTGAAAGCTATGCAAATGAGGTAAATTTGTGATCCAGGAAACTCAAACCTGTCCGAGTAAGAGTTGTGTTATCTGCAGAAATGCACTCCGTTGTCAACTGAGTACTGTTCTGCAAATAGCAAAACGGAGCCGTGACAGCTCAAAATAAAGGATGCATCCAGTTGAAGAAGCATGCCAATGGCCAAATATATGGCCACTGGCAATTCTTCCCGTTGCAAAATAAAAAAAAATATATATTTTTTTTACCTCGATCTCCGAAGTTTAAGCGTAGAGCAGCGTCGTGCAAAAGTGCAGCGCTCTTAAAACCATGAAAAAAAAAGCCACAAATAGGGATATTAGACTAAATATTCAACTGCCATGCAAGTGAATGGCAGGCTGAAGACAACATGGCTACTGAGTAGAGGTTGCTATGGGGGGAAGCTCAGTCTAACAGATGTAACCAAGCATTAGTAGGCAATCCTATGCAAATGAGGGTAAAGATAGTGAATCCCAATTTCACATGGCATATGAGCAAAGTCCGTGGAGTGTAAGAGTAGGATAAGCGGAGTATCAGAGTAGAAGATAGGTGACATCATAAGGGGGTATGTATGAAAGAATGTAAGCTCATTGGAGCAGAGTGGCATGTGTTTGCTGTTAGTTACCCATCACTGGAAGAGGTGTGTCAACAGATATCCTAGCTAAAGTCAAGAAATTGAAGGTGTATGCCATGGATAACACTAAAGTTCCTTGTAGAAGTGCCTGCAATGTGTTTGCACACGGGTGCGTGCCTGTAAAACCAAGTAAGACTGTGTGCATGCGTTTAAGCCGGAGTAAGCATGTGTAAGGTTGTTGAAACCTGTGTAAGTGCGTTTGCGCCTGTGTGTGTGCGTTGAAGCAAGAGTCAGCAAGTGTTAGGCCGTGTAAGCATGTGTGTGCATGTGTGAGCTAGTGTGCACGTGTTTGCGCTTGTTTGCGCGGAGCTGCCCCCTGTGGAAACAGAATGGGAAAAGGAAGCACAACAAATAGTAGGAAGTTAACCATTGAGAACTAACAGAGCTAGCAGGTGAAAACAATCAGAATCAACCAATTACACAGGCAGTACACTAGCCCAGCCCAGCCCAGCACTTAAAACTCTGCAAACAACTTTCCACTATGTTTTTCTCAGAGACACTGCAACACTGCAGTAAACTAAGAGAAGTGAAAACTGAAAAAGCTTTACTGAGACAAAGAAATTTTAGGGGCTGCCATTGCTGTTATAAGGCGGCATATGCAACATGTTGAGGGTGGTGACAATGCGAATGCTGCTGAGCAACCCACAGTGAGGAGATGGAGAAGAGTGTACAGGCCCAGGGTAACCTACCAGGGGCTACATGAGCTGGAGATAGTGGAGCACTATAGAGTGGACAGAGACCTCATGTTGCAAATTGTTGAGCTGTGCAGGCCATGCCTCACACACAGAACCAACAGAGGGGAACCCATCCTAGTGGAAACCAAGGTATGTGTTGGCCTAAGAATACTAGCAACAGGTACCTTCCAGAGACCAACTGGTGATATGATGGGCATTTCACAGGCATCAGCATCCAGGGTACTGCACCAGTTCCTGAATGCCATGTCAGAACATGTCGGTGATCATGTATATTTCCCCAATTCCCATGAGGTATTGGCCAGCGATATGCATCTTTTCCAGCAAATAGCAGAATACCCTGATGTAGTGGGTGCAATAGACTGCATGCACATACGCATCAAAGCACCAGCTGCTAAGCGGGGTAGGGCCTACTTTAACCACAAGGGTTTCCCCTCCATCAAATGCCAGATCGTATGTGATGCCCAGGGCATAGTAATGAATGTGTGTGCTGGCTGCCCTGGAAGCTACCATGATTCCCATATCTGGCATCTGCCACAGCTGTACCAGACATTTGCCAATGGGGACATCCCTCATGGTCACATAGTGGGAGATGCTGGATATGCACTGGAGCCATGGCTGATGACACCCATCAGAAATGCACACACACCTGAACAGGAACGCCATAATGAGCCACACGCACAAACACAAAATGTAATTGAGCGTGTGTTTGGGCTGCTCAAGTCATGGTTCTGGTGCCTGGACACATCTGGTGGAGCCTTGCAGTACTCACCAACTACATGTACCCAAATAGTCATGGTATGTGCTATGCTACATAATATGATCCTGCGAAAACAGCTGCAGCAGGAGCATCATAGGGCTGGGCCAAACAGCCCACCACTGCCAAGGCCATCACAGGCAGAGCGTGACTCAGAGGAGGAACAACATGAGCCTGCCCCAGTAAGCAGAAGGAGGCGTGCCCAATATGCTTTGGCCTTGGCAAAGAGGCAACGCATAGCATATACACTGGCTCAGTAGGAACACTGGAAATGATACCTCTCTCTGACTCACACATATAGTAAAAGGGATGCCTAACTTGACACTACCTGTTTTCAAACATGTATAGGGAGTGTCCTATGTGCATCCGACATAGGCAGACCTGCAGCACCATCTGAGGCATGATTGCCATGTTTTAAGCAATATAAAGCAGTGCTGAACAGCTTTTACCACTATTTGGTATATGTAAACAAAATAGCTCACACTAAGTAGCACAACATTGGGCAATGTTGAGCAATATTGGGCAACGTTCAGCAATGTTGGTTAATGCTGAGCAATGTTTGGCAAGTTTGGTCAAAGTTGGGCATAGTTGAGCAAAAGCAGGTAAACATGGTCATATTTGCTTTACTGTTCCTTAAGCAGTCTGGTCTGCCCAGTATGAAAATATGAAGCAGTAACAGTGCTCAAACCCAGAATACTGTGCACTATAGTCACAGTACTGAACCACTAAACCATGACAGTATTTCACTGGTCAGCCTGTATGAAGAAATGTTGATAAGTCTATGCAAAGTGTCTCATGGAAACCCTGCAGGCACTGCATAATCCCTGTAGAGTTATGACACAAAGGTGAGCCCTGCAGTAAAAATACAACTTGATTTACAGCACACATATAGTATAAATGTTAATATTGTGCGTGTTCACACACGTCAACAAATGTAGTGGACTTCACACAGCAACATACTGAAAGGTCACACTGGGCATGCTCACACACGAATAAATGAGGCAAATGTCAGGCAACAACATACTGAAAGGCCAAACTGGGCATGCTCACACACTTAGGCCATGTCTGAGTACAGCAGTGGGCCACACATATCTGGCAGTTGCATGTGGTAACCCAGGAACCTCTCGCAAATCACCAATCCTGACTTGTGCACGCAGTGATATGACAACAGACACATATATAATATATTGGAACCCTGTCATAATCAAATATGTACTACAGATACTTAGGTTGTTCATAGAAAGTGGAAAAGCAAAGAAAATAAAAAGCCCGAAATCAGTAGCATCAATAAACAATGTGCACTCCAAACACTATCCAATCCAGGTTATGGACAGATTATCTGCGAAGGAGTCCATACAGAACCAGGATACCTCCTTCAGCTATGTCATAAATAGCAATGCACACTCATATATGTCCGGAGTCAGGTCCAACTGTAAATGACTGACAATGCCAACATCCTGTCAAACAGGCCAATACATACATATCCACCTCCCACTGACAAAAGGCCCTATCATCATACCAGGAGATATCACATGTAGAATGGGTAAACAGCTCCTTCCAAAGCTGAAAACATGGCATCAGTTGGATTACATTGTGTCCCTATATGTGTCATAAGTGAACTGCAGAACAAACAGACCCTGCACCTGAACAGTCTGTTGAGCCTCACCTTCTCTACAGGATATGAAACTGTTGAATGGGTTACAGCAACATATGGCACACTACACAAGTGTTGCTGCACAACAGACCATGGGAACTATAGTCTTATAAGCTTAAGAAGTCTGATCTGCAAGGCCATGGAGTCCATCATGATTGAAGTCAGAAACAGAGCTATTGGAAGCCTATAAACACACAACCCTACCAACTTTGGTTTGGTCATGGGAAGATCATGGTTACCAAACCTGCTAGACTATTTGCAAGGCAGCCACCCAGGACATACATCAATGAAATGAGCTACACACATCCCACATACACTTTGAATAGCCCTTTTTCAACATCCCAGACACATGTTGTATCCACAAAATCAACAACCTGTGCATAAATATGTATTGTCATCGGATGAATTTGCAACTGGGCCACAGATGGATCACACAAGGTAAGAATTGTGGAGTCCTGTTCAAGCTGGTAACACCTGCTGTCCCCCATGGCTCAGTCCTGGGATTGCATAAAACTAAGTGCACATACATTACCATGTCTAGTCTGATGATGTCAGCATCCTACAGATATAGCAGTGGAAATACAAACTCCAAGTAAGACATGTAGCGTGTCGTGTTAATGCGTATCTCTCTTGTGTCATAACATAGTTAGGTAGGGGTTTGAATCCTGCAATTGCTGAGTGTGGGGGGGGGGGCATGTGTCTGTGTGGTTTCCTTTGAGAGGTGTGCCCTTTTGGAGACTAGGAAAACACCTTAAAAGTGTTATATTCCTCTTTGGCAAGCCTGATGATGTCAGCATCCTACAAATATAGCAGTGGAAATGAAAATTCCCAGTAAAGCATATAGTGTGTTGTGTTAATGCGTATCTCTCCAGTATCATAACTTAGTGAGGTAGTGGTTTGAATCCTGCAATTGCTGACTGTGTGTGTGTGGGGGGGGGGTGTATGTTTCAGTGTGATTTCCTTTGAGAGTATTTCCCTTTTTGGAGACTAGGAAAGCAACTTAAAATTGTTATATTCCTCTTTGGCAAGTCTGATGATGACAGCATCCTATAAATATAGCAGTGGAAATAAAAACTCCCAGTAAAACACATAGCGCATCGTGTTAATGTGTATCTCTCCAGTGTCATAACATAGGTAGGTAGGGGTTTGAATCCTGCAATTGCCGAGTGTGTGTGTGTGTGTGTGTGTGTGTGTGTGTGTGTGTGTGTGTGTGTGTGTGATACTGTTGGTTAATGTGTTGTGGGTTTAGCTTTAACTACTGTATGACATATCAGTATAACAACAGTATGTGCTTTGCACACTTCAGGTATCTGTGTGGCAAATATATATATGTACATGTGACCTCAATTAGTTCATAGGTGTAAAGCCTGCTTTCTACATGAATACATCTGTTACCTTTGACAGATTGTGCTGCTGCTTCTCAGACCTTCGGTCACATATGTATGTCTGTGACAAGGCCAACCACTGTAGTGATCTGTGGCCTAGGTCATCTGTGTCACACACACCCATGACAGTTTCTATAGAATAGTATGAGTGAGGGTTCATGCCTGGGGTATATTTCAGACATGTTCAAACACAACAAAGTCTGTCAATAATGGACATTCATTATAGGTGTACAACAACTTTGTGGATATGCATACAGACCCCTTACTGCTTATGTAATACACCAAAGGACTTCAGAATACCTATGGAAATGTGAATACCAAAGGACAGATGACATAACACTTGGCTGTATGTACACATCGGTACCCGTTCTACATGTTGGGGGCTACTACCTATGTGGTACTGTCGGGATACTATGTCTAGTAAATGTGGATGACTATGCTATAGTTGGCTTATAGCTTTATAGCATGGGTTGGAGGACAACAGGTATCTGTCTGTATGATACCCTTGTGGAGGATAAGTGTCTCATCCAGAGAATGCATTGTAGGCCACTGTATGCATTCCCAGATGTGGACGGACATATCCCTAGTGTGTTTGCTTGTACCTAAGAGGGCTATATGCCAAACAGGAGTGGTCCCAGGAATGGGTGGCGGTCAATACCACTGTTTACTGGTATAGTATAGTATCAGAAGGATCCAAATGCTACTGAGTTTCCTACATCTTTGTGTCAGTTGTCAAGACATCATCTAACGATTGGTTATAGTCAGGCTGTTGAGGCTGTGTATACTACCAGAATGCAAACCAATGACAGACAGTAACAGTATCACCCACAGCATAGTGTCAAACCATGCCATACACACATGTGTACCCAAGTTAAAACATATGTGTATTAAAATGCATACTGGCCACCAATAGAAACTATGAAGTGCTGACACTGTGTAATACAGGGCATGTCACCCTTCCCATGTGTCCACTATGCATGTACATGCAGACAGTGCACCTCCACCATGTTTACAAATGTACACATGCAAATCTGTACTGCACACATCACACACGTACTGCCCACTCACCAACACATGGTGCCAAAACTACACATATCAGCCAAGTGGCACATTGGTGGACAATACATTTTTGGAAATAACACTGTTGTAAACAATACTACATTGATAATCATAGCTTTAATGCATCATGCCTGCTCTGATATACCTACAAGGATATCATTACACTGTACTGTTGACAACATGCTAACATTGCTACACTGCTATAAAGTCACCCTGTGCATCAGCACCATGTTAGCCTGTTCCTGCATCAATGTTACAGATGACAGGAGGTGGTGCAGTTTCATCATATGCACAGGGTGTGTTGTTGGTTTGCCAGAGCCCGACATTGACCCATCCAATTGACATGTATGTGTGTGTGTGTGTGTGTGTGTGTGTGTGTGTGTGTGTGTGTGTGTGTGTGTGTGTGTGTGTGAGGGACAACAGTACAGCATGGGTCAATGTTGATGTAATGTGTGTGTGTGTATGTGTTAGCCCTAGGTGTTTGGTTTATGTGTGTGTGTCTGCATGCATACAGTTCCACCATGTGGCTGCCATATACGGGAGGGTGTGGGACAGCCACAGACTGTACCTGCCAGGCTGTACAGATCACCGTCTCTGGCCATGGACACAGTACCTGTGCCTGGCAGGGGTGCAACAGACAGCATCGGGTACTAAGCCAGACTGGGTACTATCATCAGAGGCAGAGGGATGTCGACTGGACCCATGTCCCTGCTGGGACTGGCCAGAGCCACGTGCATGTGGTCTTCTATGATGGTCTATTAACAGCCCAGCCCCAACATTGCTGGGGCTGGTACTGCTACTACAGGAGTGGCTGTGACTTGTGTGTCATCCGCGACGACTGCCAGCCAATAATGTTGCTGGCATACGTCCACATCGACGTCTTGGCCGTCCTGCACTGTCCTGGCACATGGACATGACATTGCGGAGGACATCTAATGTCTCCTCCCAACGTCTATCAATGACCTCGGTGTAATGACGGATGGCACCGGCAAGCTCACGGATACTGTCATTGATAGTGGTGTTATGGGCCCTCTGCACCCTTAGTCCCTGTCTGGTGTACCGTTCCATATGTGCCTGTGCCTGCATTACAGCCCGGAACATACCTGAGGTTGTAAGACCTGTGGGGGCACGTCTGCCAGGGGCATTACAACCAGTAGTGCTCCCACGAGAACCCTTGGACATCCGCCTATGTGGTACTATTCCAGGAATCTGGGTATGGCTGCTGTGAGGGGATGCATGTGCCATAGTTACCACACTATCCTGGTCAATGCCTACTGTATGCTGTCCCTCAGCTAAGGCCATTGGTGATGAGGGATGTATTGGCAGTATGAATCTGCGCATAGATGGAGTGGAAAGCTGTGTACTGTTGATTGGCAGCCCAACAACAGACCCTGTCAAACCTGCCTGTGCCACAATACATGTATCATCATTTCCACTATTTGTGGCAGTGTCTTCAGGTTCCCTGCTGCACTCAACCAACACAACCTCAGCACCTGTGAGAGGAAGACAGGAAACACACTTTACAATCTGTACATGATGTTAGCACACATGCACACATGAACACATGCACACATGCACACATGAACACATGAACACATGAACACATGCACACATGCACACATGAACACACGAACACATGCACACATGCCCACATGAACACAAATACACTACTCACTAAAGTAGACACACACACACACACACACACACACACACACACACACACACACACACACACACACACACACACACACACACCAACAGCAATCCAGAACATACCCATTACTGGTTGATGGTGGAGTACAGTATCACAAGCCAAAGAGTCCTATCACACGTGTCAGCATGCCGGATGTGTGTTGCTCAACAGCATGCAATGCGAGTGTAGAGAGTCCTTGTTAATAACAGTATACATGTCTTTGATGCATGTGTGTTGTTTAATGATTGGCCTCACCCTGGAACACAATGTGTACATGGACACAACATTTCTGTGCAAGTATTAAATGCTTTTCCTTGTCCTGTGCACCATCACTCACAGGTATGCATAACATGGCTGGATGCACACAACTGTCAGGTGTATAGCAATGAATGCTATGTGTAGTACTGTAGTTACTGTAACTGGATGTAGTGTAGTACCATGAGCTATCATCAGGCAGCATCATGTGGTCACTCAAGGCCACTAATGTGTGCCACACAGGCAACTATCTTGCTGTACCTGAACTGAGGCACTGTGGCTACATTACCCATTTCACAGGCAGTTGTTACATGGGTATGTAAGGTTTTCAATAGGGAGCATTGCCTAACATGAATGTGTTGTTTGTTGAAGAGTTTTGCACCACCCCATGATAGGCCTCTACCTCTCAGGTATAGTATGTGTGCTGTGTGGATGACATTTGGGATACTGGAGTCTGACCTTACAGCAGGTGTCTAAATACGTCATGTGTATCATATTACCACGTACTGTGTATGACAAGGTGGTGTATGTTGTGTGCATGTGTATTGACTCTGCCTATACAATGTCCACTACAGTGTACCACAATTGTTTGGGATGCTCTGTGTATAGCATGTGTTTGAGGCAGCAACTCATGTTACTGGGATGTGCATATTCCCACAGAAAACATGCAGAGCATGCATTATGTGTAGGTATTTTACATGTGTATATGGCCTACAACTCACCTATGGCATGCACATGTTATTTGCCATATTAAATGTAGAACACTCACCAGCATGGGTCTGCTGACTTGCTGTCACACCAGAGGGACCTACAAGGATCTGAGACAGTTTGTCAGTGTCAACAACTATGGCATTGCTGCTGTGAGTTTGCAATTTTACAGTAGTACAATGGTTGACAGTCACAGGCATACAGAGTATGTTCCAAATTATCAGTATTGCACAACACCAGGCTCCACATCTTCCAAATACACAGTACACATCTGACATGTGCATGTTCTAACAATCGAGCTAACAGTAGTTTACAGATATGCCATGTTGCCTGCATGTTCCGAGTCAACTTGCTGGGTGGCTCCGGCCTCCATGATGACACATGTCTGTTGTAGTGGTTGTCCAGGAGCCACCACGCTGAGGAGCAGCTCTTCCACTATGGTGAGGGGCGGATGTAATACTGCACCACCACCTGTGGCAAACTGTTGTCTGCGGATATCGGTGGCATGCTGCCAGACATGTCTAATTAAATCACTGCAGTGATGGCGTACCTGCTCATAAGTCTGGTTATGCATGCCTATGTCATTAACCCGATGGACAACATCTTGCCACAGTGCAGTGCACTCATGCTGGTCCTGGCTGGTTCTGGAGAACAGCAGGGTGTGATGTTGTACTAGGGTGGATATAATGATTTCCTCCTCTTCAGGGGAATACGCAGGGTTACGATGGTGAGACATGTCCCTGGAAGACAATAAAACAATTACAGTGAGCAAGTCATGTGGCATACTTAACATTCTAAAGTACAGATGTCAATGAAATGCCATATATAGCAACCTATTGGCTGTCATTAGATACACACATCAGTGCTCAGCCCACAACTGCCTGACAGTGCCTGGCACGTTCTATATATTAAACCATGTTCTGCACAGCAACAAAGTGAAACCAGTATGTAAGACTATACAACAGCACATGGCACACTGTATGTGACACAATGCACCACCTAGCCACAGGAGGTATATATGAAGCTAATGCATACAGAAATATGTCATCCATTGAAATGATTGTAAAGTACAGTTACAGTACTACCAGTACACCACACTACTTGTTGATAGCAGACCCCTAAGTAACATATGTGCACATTCATCAATATAGGTGGCATACTGCTGTACTACACTATACATGTTGCTAGATATTCACTTATATCCTGTAACACACATACGACCGAGGCCATGTTACAGGCATACCCACACACACATCAGACATACCTACAAGACACAAAGGTATGGCAACCCAGATGAGCTTTACCTGTGTACCATACAGTACTGTGTGTCAGCACTTACAAAACCTTATGCCTGAGGTATGTAATGTGTGAGGACTACAGGTAACAAACAAAACAGTGTTTCCAAGCAATGTGGATAAACACCATACTGTGCTGTTTAGGCCTACAGCTTCAGGTAGTACTACAGTTCATACGGGATTTGTATTCACTAGTGTTAACAATCAATAAGCATACATGTACTGCTTTAGCCTACAATGGCACACTCCAGTCAACACTATGGGACTACGGCACACCGTATGCCATACTGCTTTTCCTGCCTAGCAATAGCACACATATCTTTTGCGGGGATCAGAGCTAGAACACTACATACCATGATATAAACAGTTTCCCACTAGGCTATCACACCTATACACAACGTTGACACATTCACCTACACATTCACCATTACACTCAGTCAACCTCACATAGCAATTAATGCAACATGTACATACATGTGTGTATCAGATTCTAGGTAGCTCATAGGCTATTAGCCGTAGGGCCTATAGAAGCCTAGCCATACGGTACCCTGCCCTTCAACACCCATGTAATTTAATTTCATGTGCCCCTGTCATGCAGAGCCACAGTGGTGATTCCCGGGTTATATTTCCTATCTCACATCCATTCATCATGATTATTCATGACGACTGCTAATGAGGACCTTTCTTTGCTTTTGATAAGTAGTTAGTACCAGAGTATGGTATGTGTCTGAGATGAGAATGTACCACTCCAGCATGTTCTGCTTTTTGACGTTACAAGGTTTAGATCAGTACAGTGTGTAGCTTGTAGGGATTTTGATCTGTTTACATGGAGCATGTCCAACACCTGTGGGTTTGGCATAGCTTTGTATGTTAGGCAGAGGTTGGCTCTGGGTAGGCGGTATGCGACACAGTGTAGCTGTGGTTTTGTAAGACAGTCTGCATAGGGCATCTGTTTGAGTCTGGTAATACTCTTTGTGAGGTTTGTGCCTGGCGTCTACAGTTGCTGCAGATGTCTTCTGAGGTACATACTTAAAGGGCCATTGTACTCTATGATGGGTTTTATGACTGATGAGTAGAGAGGAACACTGACCTCTTATTCCATGGATGACACACCCTTTCTGATGACATGTGGACTGTACATAGTTTACATGACTAGTGTGGCACTTTAATTATCAAAAGGGACACTACTGTCCACCTGTGTCCCATGGTCTCTTATCACACTTTTGGTGTTGAGTGGACTACCACCTATGTGGTAGTTCATGGCTACAGGGTTTTTAACAAAAGGGATAGCAATACATTTACAACACTGAGCTTGAGCGTACATATAAACATCTATTGGTGTACATATAGATTTACATGTAGGCACATATACAGTCCACCTTTAATGGTGGGAATATCAATTATGCAAAGGTTGAGAGGGATACAGTTATGTAATAATTTTGCACAGTCTTGTGCAGAATGCATTGAAGGTATTCTCAGCCCATGTATCTTTAGCAGGACTCCCTGTCTGGAAGACTAAACACTTAACAAATCATACCCACAGCGTTTAAACACCACATGTCATATACCAGCACGGTATGCTGTCTTGTTTGCCACACACTACAACCTACATGAAAATATGCACATAACAACCTTCACCAACATATATATGTCCACCCTTCACAAACAGTTGCAGTATGTCCCTTGCTCTATGCACATGTTAAGATGCTAATATATCTGACACATGAATATCTCTACATATGTGTGTGCCATACACACACAAGGTACACACTGTTGTGAGTCTGTAGACCTCACAGATGACCTGTTGGGCCTTGCTAAAACATGAACAGTTGTCACATGTGTGCATAACAGTAATATTACAGGGAGTATTTATAGCTGCTAATGCTACATTACTATACTAGACTGGTACAGCAGTTGCCAATGCTAAGCTACACATTATATGACTATCATGCATGTGTTACTCTGTCACATCCAGGTTTATATAGCTGTTTGCACTACTCCCCCAAACAGCCATTATACACAGTACTGTACAGAACATAGATGACATGATCAGATGTTTGACATTTAATGCTGAGCTACATATGTCACAGTTATGTCCCACTGCACACAGCTACACACTAATTTGCCCATGGCAGTAGTCATGCATGGCATCAGTGCATACATACCCACTGCTGCCACATATGCATCTTTCAAAGTATTTACAGTACTCTTCATAAACATCTACTACTTGCTGGTAACCACATATCTGTTACATACCTGTTTGTCACTTTCAGGTCCGTCTGTGTATGTTTTCACAATTTTTTTTTGTTTGATATTACTTAAGTAAAGATTGCTTTTACTTAATTTCTTTTTGTTATTAATTATTTTTTTTTACTTAATTAATATATTTGGTTAGTAATTCAGTCAACTCTTTTTACTTAATTAAACTTTTGTGTTATTAAGTAATAATTCTTTTTTACTCCTCCCCAGGTTCAATGCTGCTTTAACACGTGCAATGTAATGATTGCATGTGGGGATAGCAAGTACAGTGTGCTTTTATAGGTATCTGCACATGTGCATATGATGCCCTCTGCATCAATTGGTGCCCAGCATTTGGTAAATGCATACAGCCTGCTGTGTGGTAATTGCAGTACTCACTGTCATAGCAACCCAATGCTACAAATTGCTAAGTTTTGTAGGCATAGCCCTTTCAGATTTCCAGAGTGGGGCCCATGCTTGTTTGCTGTGGACACCGTTGTTTAAGTCAGAAGGTTGGTATACTTCTTATATTAGAAGCTAGAGGTGTATACAGTGATGTACATGTTGTACTCAGACCTGACTGTTGCCACTTCCAGTACAGAGCTATCAGTGTAGAGTTTAACTTACCCCTACAAATGCTTACACAAGATATGTGTGAGTATGTAGTTTCTTTTCTACTTATGTAATTAACTGCCATACAAATGTAGTTATTGAGAAGTATCCTTTTGGCACATGAACTGTTTGTGAACTGTTATACTGTGCATATTGATGTACTCACTTCTGCAGGGTTTGTGTATTTTTATTGTTGACATTAGCACAGGATTCTCAGGTAAACTGGAAAATTCCACTACTGAGTATGCCTACCTACATCCTTGGTAGACCCTAAACACACGCGTATATTTAAAATTTGGGGGGGATGCAGACATACAGAGAGCATTACATCTTATTGTGTGAGTGTTATCTTACTGGACTTAAAGGATTGGTGTGTACCTGTTAGTTTATCAAGGCAGGTGGTCTGTCTGCATAGTTCCCAGTTGTGAACTTATCCAGATGGTAGCCATATGTTAGCCTGTTATTATTTGTCTGTGCAACCCACAGGTGTTTCCAGCACTGGTACAATGGCATTGTTACAGTCAGTTGCTACCAGTACATGGCTACATCCTTTGGTATTTCTGTGTTGTACTCATACATAAGGGTATGCTTGTGGAAGTCCTCCCAAAGCTATTTGCAGAGTGTGTAACAGCAGATAAGCTGGTATGCCTGTGTGTTTGTGCCTCTGCCAGGCCTATGAAACACTCAGATACATATTTGCTTGGAGTCAGGGATAGGTAGTTAAAAGTGAGGTACACCTTCCAAATAATAGAGACAGTAAGTGTAGACTTGAGTGAAGCAGTGCATATGGATTAGTACATCTTTTATGAAGTACAAGCAGTGTCTACTGTTATTATTGTCATTATTCATTGTGTAATACACCACCTCTCTGACTAACGTCAGTACTTTTCAGAGGAATTCAGAGGGACACAGCTAAAATATGTTTCACAATCAGGGACATCCCTGAAAAGTAGTCACAGTTAGGAAGTATGGCCTCTGCCCTAATCAGATATGCCAGTGTTTGTCCTGCTATGATACTGTGTGGGGGTTGTAAAGTGCCTCTAATATTATTTGCTGCTAGAATGGCTGCTTCTCTTATCACAGTCATGCAATGCAATTCCACAACAATTGCTGGTAAAGATCCACAGAACAAGCTTTGTGTTATGGCCTTCCTATTTTTCCTTTACATTCACTCATTGTATTGCATGATATATTTATTTCAGCACCAAGTTATTGTATATCTGCTGTGGCTTAGTGGGACTTTATGTAGTTAAGTGTGTCCAAGGTCTGGGGTTCGAGACTGACAGAGGTGTTTTATTTTGCTGATGAGCAGAACAAGGGCCCTGACATACAGAGTGACTAAGGCACTTTTAAGCATTTGTGAGTTGGTTTGCATGGGTTTGCGCGATGCTTAGTGATGCTTAGCTAATCGCACACATGCGCACACTCGCTCAAACCCACTTACTACTGCTTAAAAGTGCTTACTCCCTCTAACCCCCGCGCTAATTTCTTTGAAAGAAAAGAAAATAGGGAGATAGGAAAGTGGTGAAAAAGGGGGCACAAAGAGGGAAAGACAGTAGGGAAACCAGCTCCGGATGTGCAGGATGGGTGTAGGGAAGGTCCATAGCTGCCCATTTCTTTACCAGCAACAGCTGTGCATATGTTACATATTTGGAGTGAAATTTGAAACCTTCCACCCCTGAGAGAGGGGTGAGGACAACAAAGTATGTTGTACTGCCAGTTATAATTATCAGTTTACATGTCCAGCAGAAATGTGTGCGAAATGGGCAGCTATGTATGGGGCGTAATTTTTTTGTGGGAACAGACTCCCCTTTTTTTCTTTTTTTTCAGGTGAGAGTGGAATGTGAGGTAAAGGAAGTAGGTATATTTGGGGAGGTAGGTTGGGGAGGTAAACAGACAAGACAAACAAGATGCATACAGGGGTGGAGTATGACACATGGGGTGGGTGAACACAACTGACAGGGACGGATGTTTGGAAATCGCAAGCCCATGAGCCCACAGATGGTAACAGTGGAACTGAGATCCCCACCCATGGGCAGTCACCACTGCACCTTCACAGCCCCGAGGGTGGCAGTGCTGGGGGCTGCGTAGGAGGGGCAAGCTCACCCGTGAGTTGCGCCACTCTCGCCTCGAGCTGGCATAGGGGATCTGCGACTAAATGCTGGATCTCCCTATGCACCACAACCTGGACCCTTCGCAGGGTGACAGGTGGCCCTTCTCTGCCCATGCTTGCAGGGGGGACGAGCCCCATCCCCTGCAGCGTTTCCACCCGAAGGTGGCACAGGACCAATGGAGGAGGGGAGCCCGGGCTGGGCAACGGACCTGCTGGTGCCAGGTGCAATCACCAGCTGAGGAGAGACAGTTGGGTCCACTGGGACTGGCCTTCCCATATGTTTTGTGATTAGGTGTGTTTAATTACAACATAGACAACAGCATTCCAAATTAGTTGTAACAGCATGCAGTAATATTCCCATTAACCCAACACACCAGTGTTCCAACAGTTGAACAACAAGCATAACACATACATATATTGAACGACAGTAGACATTACAACAGCATGCAGGGATGATTGGTGGCAACAGGCCACCAAGATTGTGGTGTTTGAACAGGGCACATGCATCAAAGTAAATGCAGATATTTATAGAACAATAGGACATATGTCCCAACAAATGTTTTGAGATTAGACATACCCATTGAGGTGTGGAATTGCATTGTTTATGCACATACAGTAGGGTGTAAAAAGAAACCTCCATTAACATCTTATAAGTACTTTTAGTCTACACTACATTCCTATTGACTGCAGGTGTATATCCCCTACATGTATTATTACACTAGGCAACATGCATTAGGTTGTGTAATGGATTTGGCTAGTTCATTATATACCTGACCTGTATCTGACATACTAACTGTCCAAGATGCAGACGTTACTGATACATAGTTGTATTTTTATTTATATTTATATATTTACATATCTGGATGTGTTCACGTGACATTTTCAGTTAAATTTCTACAGAACCCTAGATTTCATGTAGCACACTCACATTTCTGGGGAACACATTGACAAGCTACACGTGTGCCAGATTTACCTATGCATGCCAGCCATTAACCGACTGTTGAGGACTGTATATATGCTTCACAGCTACTGGCACTTCCTTCATCCACTTTATATGGGACTGCACAACTGTGGGTTGACAGCACTTAATACAACAGTACTATTTATATAATGCAAGGGTACAACAACATTTCAAAGTAAGTGACACAGACACACTCCAAGTATTATACCTTTATTAATTACATTACACACTTTTCTACAGGCTTTCTCCTTTATTTGATATTACAGTGCATACAGAAGACTTATTCAAGACATATTATACCTTTATTAATAGGTTACAACACTCTTTTTCAGGCTCGCTCACTTATTTTATATGACAGTACATGCAGAGATATTATTCTGGACTTATTTTACCTTTATTAATGGGTTACTACACTCTTTTTCTGGATCTCTGACTTATTTTACATAACAGTACATGCAGAGAAATTGTTCAGGGCATTTTATGGCTGTATTATTGGGCTACAATACTTTTTTCAGGCTCTCTCACCTATTTTATATAACAATACATGCAGAATAATTACTAACCTGCCTGGTGGCGCAGCCTTAGCAGCCTATCTGCATAGGCTTGCTGATTCCCAGCATGGAAACCTGCAGCTGTGAAGTAAATGAAGGGATATTGAGACATACCTATCCATTATATAGACTATATTAGCATGTCTTACATACTGCATTCCATGGCTACCTACTCAGTAGTGGGGCATCTTGCATGTGACGGGCCTACTGTATCCATTGGTTCAGTAGGTCCTGCTTCCATCTCTTCAGGTCTGCATGGTGGTGTCGGACCTGCTCACCAGTCTGAGGGATGCCTGTGGCACTGGTGAGATCATGAGCTAACCGGTTCTAAGCCTCTGCTTTGTACTCCGTCCCTTGGAACTGGCCCTGTAGGAGTCTTGACTCATGACGGTGGACAAGGAGCCAAACCATGTATTTTGACTCCTCGATACCCCAGTGTTGTGCTCAAAAGTGAGTACCCTCTCCAGCACCAGCCATTCTAACTGCAGATGGGAGCTACAATCAGTTATGGCTTTAGGTTGTGTAATGGGTTTGGCCTATGGAGCTTACATATGCCGCATTTCCCACACTTTTTTGTGATTGGCCATTTTTGAAAATTCTCGGCTGACTGCAGACCTGCTTAGCAATGATTAATCTACCATTTATAAGTATATGTAAGTTAACAGTGGATGTTTATCCTAAGCTGTCATGGCTTACTGGTTCAGTTCTTTGATTATGGTGCACAGTGTCCCGGGTTCGAACCTTGTCATTGCTTTTTATTTTACTACTGTCCAGACAGGCTAGGAAGTGTGACTGTGTTTAGGCAACTTTGCTCTACGTTGCTCCACATTGCCCCACGTTGCCCTACGGTGCGCTGGTTAGCGCAGTGCGCAGCTCTGTGCAAACCTATTGCGCTGGGTAAAGTGCTGCTTAAGTACAGGCAACTGTATTGCGCTGGGTAAAGCGCTGCTTAACTATGGGCAACTATATTGCACTGGGTAAAGCGCTGCTTAACTACGGGCAACTATATTGCGCTGGGTAAACCGCTGCTTAGCTACGGGCATTTATATGTCAAGATCCTTCTTACATTTCTCTATGTACATTTTGTTCACTGATACATAGGCCATTTCAATGCTTTTTAGTAAAATATTAGTCATATATGTCAGGAATTATTTCATATACTAATTTAAAGCATAAAATAGTAAGGGGAGTGGTGGGACTCGAACCGTGAATGCTTCCTCTTTGTGCGAAGGCTCTACCACTATGCTATTGCTATTTGGATTAATTTGCATAAACATTTCTTATTATGCTTTTAATGACGAAATTGCTAACTGCAGCTAAGCAATGGGAACACCCGCTCAAACACGTGCAAATACAGGCAGCTATATCAGGAATTATAAGAAAAAAATTAAAAGTTTTACATTTTATAACTGTACTGGAGGTTTACAATGTGAGGGAGTGTAGTGTTGGGTATGTAGACATTTGAGCAGACTCTTGCAGGGGCGTGGACCTTTGGACTGCTCGGCAGTCAGACATGCCCCCTGCCTTCCTGCACGGCCCATGTTAGACTTGGAGTGGAGTCAGCGTGCCCTCAAGAATATGCATGGCACGCTGACGTCATACCGTTCAACTGCAGTTTCCGAGTAAGACTTATTTAGTCTTACACGGAGGATTCATGAATCCGGGGGTCTATCTTACCTCACTATACATACTAACAGATGTTTTAGCACAGTAAAAATGCAGGGTTACACAAACTGATGAGTACAAGTAATGTGATACACATAAAATTAAGACACAGCAGATATATCTTGTTGTTGCATTATGGGAAGCCAGAGTGTACATTTGCTTTCAGTGATGCCATCTGTATAAGCAATGCTAAATGGAAGCAGTGAAAGGCCTTTAGTAATAAATGTTACAACTTAGCCAGATTGAACATAGGGAATACATACATCTCTCCTGTAATTGCTGCTCCAGTCTGTGTATCTGCTTGATGCACATATAATGATTACACCCTCTCTCCTCAGCATTTGTAAAAATAAAATGAGTGTATATATTACACAATAACAATGGCTCTATGTTATGCAGTTTTACATCATTAAATGGTAATTACATCATTTTATAACATTGTCATAATATATAATCAAGCAATTTGAAACAAAACCATGTGTCATTTCTTATATGTGGAGGTATACTTGTGAGTGCATACTTACTTTTCACACTAGGCAAGCTGATTCAACCTAGACAAAACTAGATTCAAACCTACAGAAGTCACTGATATCTACACCAGAGTCTGCTACTTTTCTTGCCTAGTTAGTTTTCCTCCACTGTATGTTACTTTTAGTTAAACATGTCTTGAGCTATAAATACACAGTTACAGCATAATCTTTTGTCCTCATGGAATGTTCCTTCCAAACTTTATGCCAAGTACAATGTTCTAAGGTCCCTATGTAGTATATGAAGAATGATGTGATCACCATTAGTCACAGTGGATTGTACAACAAAACAAGGATAATGGTATATGGACAGCAAGAACTAGGGGACTGCATTAACTGTGGTATCATGTACCCATATTAATATATGAGAGGTACTAATATGGCCATATACGTAACAGCACAGATATTTATGTATGATACATACACAGACACTTTTAGAAATATATAGACATGTGAATGCTATTTGTGTGTACATATGTAGAGATTTGTACATATATATCCATAGGTATACTGCCATATCTAAACACATATTATATACATATGTGCGCATGTGTGTTTATGCATATTTACATATCTCTGGAGATATATTGATATCTATATCTCTATCTATCCATCTATCTATGTATCTATGTATCTATGTATCTATGTATCTATCTATCTATCTATCTATCTATCTATCTATCTATCTATCTATCTATCATAGGTTCATAGGTTCATAGGTAGGTACTAGGCTATCTGCCCAAGGGCATTTATAAGCCTAGCCAGAATGTGTTGGCTTTCACCTCCCTTTTAAATTAGATTCCTGGGCCTCTGTCTAGCAGAGTCATCAAAGTGATCCCAGGGGTAAATTTATGATTTCCCATCCACTCGTCAAGATTTCTCTTGAAGAGTGTCAGTGAGGGGCTTTGCCTAACATAAACTGGGATTCTATTCCCGAGTGAGGGAAGTCTCTTGGACAGGAATCTGTCCCTCCAGCATGTCCTGTTTATTGTTGTGCTGAGGTTTAATTCACTCAAGCGTGTGGCTATAAGAGATTTGGTTTTCTTGAGGTAGAGCATGTCCATTAATTCCGGGTTGGACATGGACTTATACGTCAGGCAGAGATCACCTCTGAACAGGCAGTATGCAACTGAGTAGCGCTGGAGTTTCTTTAGTCAAGCTGCATAGGGCATCTGTTTGAGGCCCATGATTCTCTGGTGATTTACTTCTGTGGTCTTTCCAGCTGTTGTAGGTGTCGAGTAAGGTACATTCCAAATGGGGCATTGTATTCTATTATGGGCCTAATGAGTGATGAGTAGAGGGGCACAATGACCTCTCTTGATCTAGATGTGAACCCTTTCGTGATTAGGTGGGCTACATAGAAGGAATTTCTTACCTCTTTGGCAATGTGATTATCAAAGGAGAGGTTGCTATCTACCTGGGTCCCCAAGTCCTTAATTACATCTTCCGTACTTAGTGGATTACCACCTATGTGATAATTCATGGGCACTTTGATTTTCCCAAAGGGGATGACTATGCATTTTTTGGCATTTAGCTTGAGGCCATGGTTCTGACACCAGGTGTCTGTCTCTGTGAGACCCTTCTGGAGGATGTCTGTGTCAGCCAGGGAGTGGATTATGGCCCCCAGTTTGCAGTCATCTGCAAACTTGGTCAGCCATAGTCCTCCCATGCTTGCTTGTACCTCAGAGAAGTATATACTGAACAGAAGGGGTCCCAGGACCGAGCCCTGTGGGACACCACTTGTAACTGGTTTAGAGTTAGACATGGCACCCGCAACTCTGACCATGTGTGTTCTATCCGTGAGCCAGTTGGCAATCCATCTCTTGACATAGGGGTTAATGTTCAAGCTGGTGAGCTTATCTATGATGCCAGAGTGGGGAATGGTGTTGGAGGCATTAGTGAGGTCCAGGTAGGCTGTGTGGACTACCTTTCCTTCATCTATGGCCTTGGTAACTGATTCAAAAAAGTCAACTAGGTTTAGGAGGCAGGGTCTGCCTTTAACAAAGCTGAATTGGGTAGGGTTCAGTGTCTGGAGGTTCCCAGTGTCACTGTTTATGAGATCCATGATGATTCACTCCATAGCTTTGCAGACCAGGCTAGTCAGGCTTATAGGGTGATAGTTCTCAGGTTCTGTTTTGGTACCACCTTTGTGGAGCGGGATGACTGTTGCTGTACATCATTCTTTGGGTACATAGCCTGTGGTAAGGCTGAGTTTGAACAGTGGATTTAGGTGAGGGTTTAGTTCATTTTGGAGCTCGTGTAAGATGCAGCCAGGGATACCATCTGGTCCCATTGATGCTGTGTTTTTAGCTGTGGAGAAGGCTGTTTTTACCTGCGTGTCTGTGATGTCTGGGGCTCTGCATTCTTCATGGATGGACATGGACCCTTTTTGGGGTGGGGGTGGAGTAAAGTTTGCACTGAACCTGTCAGCTAGGATGTTGGCAATGTCAGTTGGTTCAGTGTATTTTTTGCCATTTTGCACTAGCTCAGAGCATATCTGAGAGTTGCCACCTAGATTCTTGACATAGCTAAAGAAGGCTTTGTGATTATCTTTAGAGTCTTTGGCAATTTTTCTTTCAAAACTGACCTTGGATGATTTTATGAGGGATCATAGTTTCTTGCTAATATCGATCAGTGATGCCTTTCTTTTTTGGGATTTTGCTCTATCATGTAATACTTTCCTCCTCCTGTTGTATAGCTTATTTATGGCCAGGGACCACCAAACTGGCTTCCTCTTTTTGGAGGAGTAAGTCTTGGCTTTACTTGGGATGGCTCAATCCATGCATTCCTGTAGGTGCTCATAGAATGCATTTGTAAAGGATTCTGAGGTTTGGGCAGCATTATCCTTTAGCAAGGGGGCTTTGAAACTTTCCACCTCGGTTTTGAGAAGTGTGAAGCTGGCTTTTGAAAAGTTTTTCACAGTGGTTTCCTTGACCAGGGATGGGGTCAGGATGTGGATGTCCAGTGTGATTAGTTTATGATCTGATCTTACCAGTGAGGGGTTTACCTCTTGTGTGGAGCACTGATCCCCCATGTTGGTGATGATCAGGTCCAATATGTTGTCACCTCTTGTGGGTGTGCTGACCAGCTGTTCCAGGGTGTTTGAGTTTATAAACTCTAGGAAGCATTGGGCAAAGGAGTTTGTACTTGAGTAGTTATCCCTGTCAATGTTTGGGTAGTTGAAATCTCCCAATATCATGGTGTTAGGTAGGACCTTTATATTTTCCAATGTTCTCAGGAATGCTGAGTGGGGGTCCTGGGACAAGGTAGGTGATCTGTAGCAAGCTACGATCTGAAAAGCAGCTTTTCCCACTGTTAGTTGCACATGGATGGTCTCCAAGGCCTTGTGCTGTGCTACTAACTTGGAGGTGTGGGTATCCTTTATGAAAACGGATACACCCTCTCCTTTTGTATTTCGGTCTGGGTTCTGGGGCCGAAAGGTATGGTATGAGTTGTAGCCTGGTAGTGCTGGGGTGCTCTCTGGAGCCTTGAACCAGGTTTCTGTTACTGCACAGATATCGATTTTCTCCATGCTAAGGAGTGCCTCGAGTACGTGCATTTTGAGGTTTAGACTTCTGGCATTGAGTAACATTACCCTCAGTTTGTGGTTACTTGTGTTGCTTATGGAGGTGGGTTTGTCTTTTGAGCCTTGCTTAAAAAAGGCACTATTGGGGTGGCAAGAGCCTTGGCCAGTATTCAAAAGCCTAAGGGCGACAGGTGCAAGCCATCTCTGGTGAAGCAGCATGGCTTGTCGAGCATGTCTTCCCAGGCTGACAGACACTGGTCCCCTTTGTATGACACCAATAACTTAGCCAATTGTTAAAACTGATAATTTTTTCTTTGTACTGTGGCATCATTCTTGGTGAGAGCAAGATGCTACTCAGCGTCAGCGTCATACCGGCCTGGGCTACATGATCAGAGAGCTCCTCTATGTCTCTTTTCATGTAGTCCAGGGAGGTACGTCTCAGGTCATTCACACCAACATGTACTTGTTTTGGAGTGACCTGAGTGCTTGTGTTATGTGGTGGATCATGGCACCCAACAGGCAGCTTTCAGTAACCTTCTCCTTGTTCAATCTAGTGAGTGGAAGTCAGTGTGCCTGACTATTAGTCACCTATTACTAGTGTATTGTTAAGCCTTAAAGGCTGTGGTTGAGTGGCACACTGACTTTGTGAAGTATGTGATACGTGGTTGTTACATATAGATATAGGTTAGTACTAAGCTAACTGCCCTTGTGAGCCATTGTAAGCCTAGCCAATTATCCCTTGTCAGGCTCAAACCCTGCATGTTGTGTTTGTAAGGCAACCACCTTAACCATTAGGCCACCCTCCCAACCTGTTGCTGTTTGAGGGTGGAGGTTGCTTGGATGTCTGCTTTGGAGGTCTCTGCTGCTTAGGCACATTTTTATTTAGAGCCTCCGAGTATGTTTTTGTGTATTTATGTGTGTTGTTTGCTGGTGCATGTATGACTGGTGTATGTGTGACTGGAAGTGTGGTGCAAGTGTTTCCCTTCTCCTCCTGACTGGATGTTCCAGCCTTGGGTTGAGAGAGCTTGGCCTCCAGTTTGGCTGTATAGTTGTATCTCTCACATACATTTGTGTTTGTTGGAAGGAGGAGAGGGTTGTCTGTGTACTTGAGGCAATTGTAACATTGCCTCCATTCCCAGATTCACCAGCTGGACTGGAGAGTATACTTGAAACTGCCTATCTATCTATCTATCTATCTATCTATCTATCTATCTATCTATCTATCTATCTATCTATCTATCTATCTTTCTGTCTGTGTGTGTGTGTGTGTGTGTGTGTGTGTGTGTGTGTGTGTGTGTGTGTGTGTGTGTGTGTGTACGGCATTATGTGCTGTGTGTCAGAATATGGTGCCCTAATATTTAAAAAGAGCACAATCGGTATTCTGCAAGGCATTGCATATGCTGACAAGATACTTTGTCATCTGAGACCAAAATAGAGTATGGATTACAACACAAAGATGTCCTTACAGATGTTCCGTTGCACAAAGCAAACATAAATATCTCAAATAAGCAAAGGAGAGCATTACAGAGAACTTATGTGGGGACAGAACCTTCAAACACACCATTAGTAACAATGCAACTACCAACTGTACCTGAACACTATCCCTTCAGTTATACTCCAGTCTTAGCACTAAATATATACTTTTGCTTTAAAACATGTACATTTGCATAACCAGTCATATTTAATGCCTGTTGTTCACATATCTCTAATTCAAAAATAGTGTATGTTTGCAGTCATTAGTAAACATTTAATACTGAGCTTAGTCAGTTACATTTTTTCCATCACTATTTCAATTAAAGCACAACATGATTTTAGTCAATAAACTGCATAATATGGAATAATCTGTAAGTATTGTGGATAACAAAGAAATGCGCAGTGATCCACTGCCTGCATGCTGTAAGCATTAATGCACTCTGACAGTAAGACACGTATAGATGTTTTAATACAGTATCACCTAACCGCACCACATAATTATAGTTGTTGAATTAATGGCAGTCACTCAGCTTCACTCTACAGTGCTACATTGCTTAACCAGTTCACCTAAGGGGCAAAAGAGGGCTTCCTGGCTGTACTAGGGGCTATTACTAAATACTGCTGTAAATTAGATGCCTCAAGCACATTCAGTCATGAATGAGAAGTGCTGTTACAATACATTCCTGCATACCTGCATTTCTGGCTGTGCTTTTCTACGTATAACTTTGGAATGCACAGTCATGTATACATTAATGGTGTATTCCTCAGTTGTATTCTGCATTGCAACAGACTTAATGATTGTAACACAGAAGAAATATTGTATTACTATAAATGCAGCATAAGCATTAAACATGTGTGTGCACCCCATTCCACTACCCCTTTAGATATCTTTACAATTGCCTGAATATTATAGGATCATAGGATCATAGCAGATTATTAGGCTATTGGTCCTAAGGCCTCTACAAGCCTAGCCATGTTATACCCTTGTTCTGTTATGGAACAAGATATAGTCTATGTTTGTGTGTGATTCTAAGATCAGCACTGAGTCCCTCTGACTAAGACAGACATAGGTGAAACCCGTGGTGTAAATTTACAGTTTCCAATCTAATTGTCCAGGTTATGCTGAAATAGGGTCATTGAGGAGCTCAGTTTGTTCCAGAGGAGTGGCAACCTCTGAGAGACACATCTGTCTCTTCAGCATGTCCTGTTAATATCACAGGCTAGGTTAGGATCCCTAGACTAAGGGAATCTTGTCACATTTGATTTGCAATTGTGCAGCAGCTTCATCAAGGCAGGGTCTGAGACTGCTCTGTAGGCCAAGCACAAGTTCCCCTCTAAGTAGTCTATACAATACTGAGTAAAGTAATAAGGCCTTCAGCCTGTCTGTGTAGGTCATGTGTTGTAGACCCTGAATTTTTGAGTCTATGTTCACTTACAAAACTGAAAAAAAAATGCAAACAGCTAAACTGCGAATGGGCGACAGCGAATACGGACATTAAGGAATGACGTCTATGAAAATAAACACATCAAATTGCCATTCTTGGCCAATAATCAGAAAGTAATGCAATGCACAAGGTAAGTGAAGGGAAACCTTGTAAATTTGCCCTATTCCCCACTGTAGTGTGATGTTGGAGTTTGTATATATAGTTGGGATGGTGTAAGGGGTGTAGCCCCCACATCAAGGGATGTCAGGGCTGAAGCCCGCCACCTTGGTTGGTTGTTTGTGATGTTGGCTGACTATGGCCATTTGATGTGTTTATTTTCATAGAAGTCATCATCCGATAATGTCCATATTTGCTGCTTAGCATTTGCAGTTTAGCTGTTCGCATTTTTTTCAATTCTGTAAGTGAACATAAACCCAAATTTTCTTGGTGAGACACCTTTGATGTCTCTCCAGTTGCTGCAGATGTCTGATGAGGTACATACAGATGGGAGGATTGACTCTATTATTGGTCTGATGAGTGCCAAGTACAAGGGAGTTATAACCTACTTAGCTTTGGATGCAATACCCTTCCTTATGAGGTGTGCAATGTAGAAGGCCTTCCTTACTACTGTGGACATCTGATGATCAAAATTAAGGCTGCCATCAACTTGCATACCTACATCTGTCATCACTGGGTTTGAACTTAGGGGAGTTTTACTAATGCTGTAATTAGTAGGGGTTTCTCCTTTACTGATGGGAATGGAAATGTATTTTTTGCATCTATTTTAAGTCCGTGGCTTTGACACCAATCATTTGTCTGTACAAGCTCATTTTGTAGCATGTTGACATCTTTGGGGGATTTGATGATTGCACCCAGTTTGCAGTCATCAGCAAACTTGGTAAGCCATAGGCCATCTATTTTCACCTGGACTTCTGAAAAATAGATACTAAACAGTACGGTGCCTAGCACAGATCCTGTGGTACACCACTGGTAACAGGTCTGCTAGTAGAGATGGCATCCCCAAGTTTGACTGCATGTGTTCTGTTTGTGAGCTAGTTGGCAACCCATCTATTGACATAAGGGTTAATCCCCAGCTGGATGAGTTTCTCAATGATGCCTGAGTGAGCGATTGTGTCAAAGGCCTTGTCTAGGTTGAGATAGGTGTAAACTGTTTTGCCTTTATTCAGGGCTTTGGTGACACTCTCAAAGCTAAAGTCTAAAGACATGCTTCTGGAGCATTTCTCCCTGGGCCGCCACTGAAAACAGGATCTGTGGAACCTAGTCGGACTTTCCCGGTCAACAAATGTTAAATAAATAAATAATAAATAAATAAATAAGAAGTCCAACAGGTTTAGCAGGCAAGATCTGCCCTTAATGAAGCCAAACTGGGTCGGGTCAAGAGTTTGAAGGTCACCTATATCTTAACTCCAAATACATATCTAACTGACTTACACCTTGCTTGTTCTCACTACCACGTATACTACTCACTCAGTCTCCTCTATCTTCCCCTTCCATCCCATAAACCCTTTTAGCTTGTTTCACCTTCTTGTGGAGCTCCTGCTTTATATCTGCCTGAGTTTAGTGCAATACTTGTATATACGATTTAGGTATATGAGTTTAGAACAGTATCTGTTTGAACTTAGTACTATCTGTACATACATCCTACCTTTATTCCTAGCATTTAGCTAGATATTGGTATATCTGTTCATTACTATGTTTCATATTGTATGTATAGCTAATGTTTGCTGGAGTATGTATTATGTGCTATTGTATGTACATTCAATTGTTTTTCATGTACTCTGCTGCTCATTTATTGTTCTGTGGAGCTTTTTTTCCCCTGGGCCTCCACTGAAAAAGGACCTGTGTCCAGTTGGAATTTCGCAGTAAACAAATGTAAATAAATAATAAATAAATTGCTGATAAGATCTGTGATGATTTTTTCCATGACCTTGCAGATAAGGCTAGTTCAACTTATGGGTCTATAGTTCCTAGGTTCGGTTGGGGGAACCCCTTTGTACAAGGGGATTATGGTTGCTGTTTTTCACTCAGCGGGGACAAGGCCAGTGCTTAGACTGAGATTGAAGAGCGTGCTCAGCAGTTCCACTAACTCCTGTTTTAGACCATTTAATAAGCCAGCTGGGGTGTTGTCTGGTCCCATAGGGGGTGTTTTTCTATCCTTGGAGAGTGCAGCTATGAGCTTCTCTCTGCAGATACTAGGCAGAGGACTGGTGACAGGTAGGTTATGGAGTATGATTGGTGGAGATGGGGGGGGTGAAGTTTTTGCCAATCCTGTCCACTAGCAAGTTGGCGATGTCTACAAGTTCAGTATAAGTGTTACCATCCTCAGCTAGTTCAGCACGAAGCTGGGTCTTCCCTTTTAGATTTCAGATGTAGCTAAAGAATGCTTTGTGATTTTCATTAGCTAGGGATGCTAATTTAGTTTCATAATTAACTTTAGAAGACTTTACAAGATGTCTAATATGCTTGTTTATGCTTCAGAGGGGGAAGTTTTCCTTTGCTGGGAATGTTCGCTCTTGTTTTTTGACAGCAGTTTCTTTCTCTTATTGTATAACTTGTTTACACTGGATGTCCACCAGGGTGGCTTATTTTTTCATGAAGATTTTGATTTGATCTGTTCCGGTATGGTTGAGTCTATACATTTATATAGGTGTTTATACAGGACATTTGTGTACACCTCAGTGTAGGGGTCATTGCTGTCAGTATTGGCAAGGGGTTTGAAACTATTGATGCCATCGCTCAGTAGGTTATAGTTTGCTTTGGAGAAATTTTTTAACCTTTTTGCTCCTGAGCTTGGGTCAGGTATGATTGTTACTTCGAATGAGACTAATTTATGATCGGACTTTACCAGGAAGGGCTTACCATACATGGGGTGGTGCAGTGTTCCCCCATGTTGGTAAGCATTATGTCAAGGATATCAGAGCCTTTTTTGAGGGTGCTGACTAACTGCTCCAGAGCATTTGTGTTAACAAAGTCCAGAAATCTTTGGGTGACTGCATTTGTGCTTATATATTTTACCCAATCGATGGAAGGATAGTTAAACTCACCCATGACCAGGGTATTTAGTTGTCCTGAGAGTGACTCAAGTAGGTCCAGGTAGGCTGTGTGTTTTTTGTGGTTCATGGTGGGGGAACCTATAAACAATGACATGGATGAATCTTTCTTACAGTTAGCTGGACTTGGAGTAACTCTAGGGTGTTGTGCTGTTTAACCAGTCTAAAGCTGTATTTGTCTTTAATGAAGGTCGATACTCCTCCCTTATTTTTTTTTCAGGTTCATTGTATCGTCTGAATATGTGGAAGGGATTATAGCCCTGGATGGCTGGGGTGCTCTCTTAGGCCTTGAACCATGTCTCTGTCACTGTGCAGACATCAGTATCTTCCAGAGTGCTTCAAGTAAGTGCAGTTTCTGATCTAGACTTCTAGCATTAAGCAGCATATTCCTGAGTTTGTTTCTGGAGGATATTACATCTGGAATTTTTTCTTATGACATTCCATAAAAAAGGTACTATGGAGGACGCAAGTATCTTTGCCAGCAACCTAAAGCCTAGAGGTGACAGCTGAATACCATCTCTGGCAAAGCAGCATGGACTGTCAACCATATCATCCCAGGATGTCAGATACTGGATCCCCCTGGATTGACACCAGAAGCTAAGCCAATTGTTGAAGTTAATCCTTTTTTATTTGTATGGTGACATCATCTTGGGTGTGGGAAGAGTCCTAGTTAGGGCTAGGGACATACCTGCCTGGGACACATACTCTGAAAGCTCCATTGTGTCTTTCTTCATATAGTCCAGTAAGATACATCTCAAGTCATTCACTCCAACATGGACTATGACAAAGTCATATCAGTTCTTGCTGAAAAAATTGAGTGTGTGCTTGATTTGGTGGATCCTGGCACTAGACAGGCAAATAGCCATGACCTTCTCCTTGTCCAGCCTAGTGAGGGTTACATCTGTGTGTCTCACTATGGAGTTGCCTATGATTAAGACATTTGGTTTAGACATGTTCTGCCTTAAGAACTTATTGGGTGAAACACTGATGAGGGTGTTATTATGTGTAGTGGCTGCTGTTGGGACTGTCTTGTGTCTAGAAGTTTTGCGCTTGGGAGGTCTTTGCTCTTTTGGTATATTTCTAGTAAGTACCTCCACGTATGTGGGTTTATGTGCTGTGTACTTGCTCTGTGTTGGTGTATTGTGGGTACTGACAACCTGCTTGGTATTTGGTATGTTATTATGTGAGACAGAGAGCATTGATTTCAGATTCATAGTATAGCTGCATCTTTCACATATTGTATTTGCATGTTTTAGGAGTAGTAGGTTGTCTGTATACATGAGGCAATTGCTACATTGCCTCCAGATGCCCATGTCAATCAGCCTGGCTCACGAAACTGACCTTCTATTATGACAGGTGTATTCTGTCATAAGTGGTGGAGGGTGGGCTAGATGGACTAGGTTCTGCTGTAGAACTAGTAAAATCTGTTAATCTATGGGAGGTTTGGGTTAGAAACCTGCACTGGTGCCTCATAAAACACAGCTGGGTTGCTCTCTGGGCAGCAATGCACAACTGCATTGCATACCATGAAACAGGAAAGTTTATGAGGGTTCCCTAGGAGCTATCTAGGGAAAATTTGACATTTTTAGCAATTGCATCTATACATGGCAGTGCTAACCCTTATTGCTAGTCGTACAGTTATGCACAAGCACTGTGTTTAAATACCGGCTAAGTAAAACTGTTTTCAAACAATACACCCAATAAGAAAGCCAAAGACTGAGCCTTGTTCCAACAATCCCCAACTCAGATGGGTCCTTGACTACACTCTTCCACCACAAGGGTGCAGGAGGTCCCTCTTATTTTAAGATGGCTGGCTTTAGTACTCACAAAATGCCAAACAGTCTAGATTCAGGAAGTCTGAAACTAGGCTATGTTATAAATTGTTCAAATACTGTAAATAGGCAGTGCAGAATACACAGTCGCAAACAAAAACAGTTTAATGTAGGTGGCAAAACAGTTGTAAACAGTTTAAAAGTGCAAAGAAGGTTATAAAAATATTTATTTTTCAGTAGAATTCACAGGATGCCCTGGATTTCATTCAAATTGACTTCAGATCTCTGGCTAAGGATGCCAAACTTTGAGCAGCTCTGGTAAATTGAGCACAAACCCCAGCAAATGCTGCACTGGAATATCAGCTAAGTAAAACAATTTAAAAAAATCAAACCAATAGGGAAGCATGACTGAGCCTTGTTCCAATAATCCCGAACTCAGACGGGTCCTTGACTACACTTTTCTGCTGTTAATACTTACGAATGACAAACATTACTGCACAATATCTATTCAGTAAATGATAACTATATATAATAGGGGCTAAGGTATGGAGTATGGCATTTACTGTATGGAACCAGAGGCTGTTAATGAACTTTGGCAATCCTCTCCAGTAGTTGCTCTCATACCCTATGATGGTGGTCTTTGTAGTGGCGGTGGACTTGTAAGCCAGTCCTGAAAACAGAGGTGCATCCGCTTGCTCAAAATCCATAACCACATTTTTGTTTGGGTTATGTTCCTCTGCCATGTCTGCATCTTCACATCATGTAGAACATACATTACCACCATCTGAAGAGTCTCCTTATTCCTTTAGATGAGCACTTGGACATGCTGCTACTGCCTCTCTGTCGATGTCTCCTTGGTACTGATAAAAATGCTGATAAGAAATCCCTTGAACCAATTGTTTACTGAGGTACCACCCATTTCATAAGTAGCAAAAGAATAATCGAAAAATGTATCATTAACACATTTTAAAAGTGATGCACATAGGGTGGTAGCACTCTATTGGTGAGCACTGAAGATGTATTCTACATGTACACATTCAATGACAGCTATTGGCCATTTGTACTAAGCACTGTATACTTATGCCAAGCTATTGGTAAATGTGCTGAGATTCAAGAACTACATAGATGTTCGCAGTTATGATTCCTAAATATTTTATGTTAATGAAGCTCATTAATTTTGTATGGCACAAATAGCACTTAATAGCTGTCTGTGCTGAGATACCCTCACTTTCAGGTATACCTGTCTGACATAAACTCCCCATAAGATAAATTTTCATTGATTCAGTTGCTTCTGTTGCTGTTGTGAATGACTGTACTTAGTATCGGTCTATGATGGTCAGAAAATCCTGTGCGTACCTTGTAAGTTATTTAACACAGAGTTTGCACTGTGAATCATCCGCACATAAACATGGCAGCTACATAAAGGGTAGGAGTCATGTTCCCTCATATGCGTGTTTATGGATACGTCCATTATTGCCAATGAGGTTTCACCCATATGCAGGTGTATGGATACATTTTCATTAGCCTCTCTGAACTGCAGATATGGACTTATTCCAACCATATCCACAGGGAATACATTTCAACTTGTTAGCCCATAATAGTGTTTGTGGAATATGATGATCTATGAGACTTTACGCAAGTCAGACATAGTAATCATGCTCTGTGGATATCTGCTGATGCTGGGCCTTACATTGTAAACTCCCATGCTATTCAATGAGAGTGGCCGTACATCTGAAAGGTTAAGCCTGTTACTTTCTTTCCTTCTGTGTCACATTGAGCTATCACAGCTAAGAAGTATATCTTCAATTTAATATTCTGAGTTGCTGTTTGACCAAAATAGCTACATATGTTAGCCACATTTGGGTTGTTGTTGTGTCTTTCGGTTTTTCCCGGTTAGGGGTCGCCACAGCGGAACTCTGGTCCGCTAATGATTGGTAGTTGATTTTTACATGCCGAGTTACCAGCCCTGACGCACAACCTTCAACGAAGGTACGGCCATTCAGGCATGTCTCCACGCAGAAGTCGCTCTAGCTGAGAATCGAACCAGACAGCATCTTACTGTGAGGTGACAATGCTACTGCAGCACCACCACCGCGGATGTTAGCCACATTTGGGTATGTTTCACAATTCTGTATTGACATTGGTTCAATATTCCCATTACTATATTTGGAGGTCACATAGTAGGGACAGTTGGCTCTGCATATGACTATAGATGTGAAAAAGCTACAGATGGCCTTGTTGAAGTGCTGAAGAAGTTGTTATATTAAAAGTTCATGATTATCAATATTCCCACAGAACTGGGTTCTAAGCCCATCTCAGGATGTGTGATATATTTGGAAGAGTGGAGTGAGGGATGTGTGTTATACATGTATGCTTTATATTCAATGACATAATCAGTACTTGCTATGTATCATATATGTTTATCATGCGTATCTGTTCATGATGGCTATATACATATTGTCACCTATTCTTTCTCATAGTAGTAGAATGTATATGAGGGACATTAAACTGTCCTGTACTTTTAATGCTGATCTGACAATAGGTGTTCTTTAAGTATACCTCCTGATATATCAACCATTAATTTTTCTAGATGTCTTCACAAATTAGACATGATAATTTTTCCCACCTGCTACAACATGGTAGGAATTTACCTGAACGGATGGGTAATACATTCTGGAGGAACCAGGTATGGAGGGACATCATCAACATGGTGAATGCTATGTGTAGGAATAATTGCTCACAGTATGCCTGGTACCACTGCTCTGACTTGATCTTCCATGCATCCAACAGATTCCATTATTATGAGAGAGAGAGAGAGAGAGAGAATGCTACTGCTGGTGGACCATCTGTACCTGCCCTGGATGAAATAACTCTATTTCTGTCTTCTACCATACAATCAGTTAGAACAGTTGCATTCCTGTGACAAGGACAAAGGCTGGTATCCGAGGATGTACTATGCCCACTATTCACATACAGAGCCGCATTCTGCATTTAGATTCATGGGCATTCATTCACATGTCTTACCTGTTATTATGCATTTCACAGTGACACAACAGCATCATGCATGGCATGACACAGCTGAGGGAATATCAGTTAAAACTTATTGCATGTTCTGTTAAATAAACACTGTTTGAGCGACACTATGAGCACTATGTGTGCTGATATTCTCTTCTCCTGCACAGTATTATCACAATCAGCATATTGTCATCGGACATCAGGTATGTGTTTCTGTACTCAGAGACACTTGAGTGTATCCTTTGCTTGCATTACCTGATGTTAAGTATGACATGTACTTATTTGATGCTAATGTTCCATTTTAATCTACAGGTTCAATACAACAATGACAAAAACTGGCCTCCTACAAGGATATCAGACTTGGTAAGACAGATAGTGGCCATACTGAGATATTCTTACATTTCAATGTGACCATATGTGAACTGGGGTCCCTATCAGGTGATCAAGTTTTCAGAAACTTGAAATTCATATGGTTGCGACCATATGACTGAGTTTTTGAAAATACAAAGCTTTTGAATGGAGATCGCAGTACAGTGCGGATCAGAAAATTTACCCTTTTCCTCAATGTAGTGTGCTCTCGGAATTGGTATATATAATTTACAGGGGGTGTGGGGGATGCAGGGGGGCTTGTAAAAAAAGGTAGATTTTTGTGTTCTTTTGAGTGTTTTTTTTTTTTTTTTTGATGTTTGAGTTTTTGGAAACTCGATCATATCGTCTTGACTGTAAGAATTTCGAGTTTCTGAAAACTCACTCATCTAACATAGACCCGTGTAATGATTCTCTATTCACCTGCACAGGACCATCAGATTCAGCACATCATGATTGGATTCAGGTGCTTGTCTCTGCACTTAGACAATTTGTGTGTATCCTTTATCTGCCACTGCCTGATGTTTAAGAGTGATACATACTCATATGTTCATCACATTCCACATTAACCTACAGAGGAAGTGTTGGCCAACTATTTACTTTCCTCATCTCACAGGTTCAATGAAGTGCATGTTTGAAGAATGGACTTTCAATGATGTGCTTTTGCTGTTTTGCCTTTCGATGTTTAGTCCGCTCGACAATTAAACATAGACTCCACTACTAGAGGTGGAGTCAGAGAAGGACATGTTAGTTACATCAGCATGTATGTGCAGTTTTACACTGGCCTTCATGTGTGTTTGCCTTTAACTAATATGGCTTTTCACTGCTCTCTAGGGGCATTGCACCACCCACATCCATGCTGACTAGGTTAGTGTTGTTAGATATTTGTCAAAAAGTATGACTCAAATCCTGTCTCATCTGCCCTCTGTCAATGCATACAGCAGGAATCATCTTTGTATTTGCAGCACTTCCATGTCCTACCTCCTGCACAAGCCTGTGCACTTATCATGAGGTGGGGTGTGGTGTACCTCAATCTGATAATATGGTCAATGGCATAAAAGACACTGCATTGGGTTTGGTGCTGCCCTATCCTGGAGGGCACAGTCCTGTGGTTCATAGTATAGCCTCCATTCAGGAGGATCGTATGGTTGGGCAGTCTGATAACGTAGGAACATCAGATATTGGCCATAATGATGACTGTGATCTGCTATCCCCAGATAAGTCTTGTAATAATGGAGAATCTGCCCCAAAATGGAGTGATACTGTCTGTCGGACTCCATGTGGGAAAGTAGCTGATGTGTGTGGATGCATGTCAGATGCTGTATGCCTACTCTTACAGGTGCAGGAATGTTCAGAGGAATATTGTAGCAATGACCTGCATACAATTGCTCATGCTACTGACCATGTAGTACACAAGCTAAGTGTGTTACATAAGGTTCAGGGGCACAGGTATGGGGGCACATGGAAAATTTGGCTGCACAACATGATGATTCTTTCTATTGCAGCCGGCTCTTCATTATGTCATTGCCTATGTGTAGCAGGACAGGACAGACATGAAAAGTATGTGTATGTACCTTGTCAGGGTATGTGAATTTGTTGTCAGGCCTCATCTTGTTGTTAGTATTGCTGTTGCTATCTGCTGTTTAGGCTGTTGTCCTATGGTATTACACATTCTTATGATGTGTGTACTGTAACTCAGTGCTACTGTGCAATGCTCTAAATGTAGGTTCTGTTATTTATGGTAAATTATCCAGCGGACATTCCTACAGGCATTGACACACTGCCAGAAATGTTGCCTCCCTCTCAAACTTACGATTACAGTCTACCTTGCCATCAATACTTTTGAAAAATCCATCTGCTAAGCAAATATCATTTATAGCAGTCTTCTCTTACTCAGCAAATTTTTTTCTGATATTTTAACAAGGCTTGCAATTACAAATCATGACAAAAATGATAACGTAGGCATGACAGCAGATCATAACTGAAAATTGAATCAGATCACATATATAACTGAAATCATTCACAGTATAAGGGAAAATGAATATTAACAATTTCATGGTACTTGCTTGATTCATTTTTGGGTCTTTGGGAACAAATGTCTATTACATCACTCAGAAGATACACCACAATGAAGCTAAAATACCCTGGAGAGGACACCAATTTATTTCAAGATGCAAATATACACACACACACACACACACACACACACACACACACACACACACACACACACACACACACACACACACACACACACACACACACACACACACACGTGCGTGCACGCACACGCACACACGCACACACGCACAGACAAACGCACACACAGGTAGGGCAAGCATACTGACAGTTTAGAGGATCACAAGGACACCTATCAGATGTATTATAGATGTGGAAACAAAGCTGACTACATATTAAGAAACATTAAGGACTGAGGGAATGATAGCTTTTCAAGTTATGTTGCAGCATAGTCGGTCCATCTCTATCCATTTCCAATGTATATGTTTGTGGATGCTCCTCTTTCTATCATGTAAGTGTTCATATATTCCAATTAACTTTGTCAAAATACAAAAAAAAGTATGGTTTTACTCACTTTGTAAAGGACTACAGCTGTAGATTTGTGGTATTTTCCTTCTTGCAGTTTATTATGCAGCAGTCAGAGTCTACCATCTATTATGTGCAGACATTTGTCTTTGAAGGTCAGACAGCAGCTGCAAAGATTTACAGGAAGGAATGGAATCTTTGCTTAAATATTTAGCTTTATTTTCCTGGAATTAATACAATATTTTATTCCCTTTGATTTGCCTTCGTGCTTGCAGTCAGACATTGAAAGGAATTAACATTGGAAGCACATGTATTTCATAGCTTTATCTCCGTGATTTCAAATTATTGCAATTGAAGAGTTCTTGTCCAGTAGCTAAAATGCTTGGTAGTCACCCCAGATGTTTGACTTCCCAACCTCTATTTGCCTGGTGTAAGACAATGGGCAAGTCACTTAACAAAACACTGTTTCTACTGGTCTGTGGAAAAGTGTATAGTACAGTGGCATGTTAAAATGCAGACATAAATGCTTAAGGAATGGAGTTAATTGAAAAATTCATTATCAGTGTACCCTGGCACCAGACACAAATGGCCATACCATGTGAAAGACATTTAAATAACATTCAGTACCAATTTGCATACATTAAGCAATATAGGTAGCATAAAGCACTTTTCAACAATCAGGAATTAACACTAAACACAACGCAAAATAAATGAATAATAGGTAATATTACAGACTGCTCACCTCAAATGATATGAAGTCTAAACACTGTTAGGAAACCACACATTGCATTTGATCCTATCCCTACCCAGTGGGCCATAAAAAAACACTTTCTTCAGAAATTAGGCCAATGAAGGGGAAACTACCTATCAGTACCCTCCAAATAGCTGCAACCATTGAAATGTTTGCATAATACTCTGTCAATAAAAGGGGGAAGAGAAAGAACGTGTTCACCTAACACCACCAGCAAAAGGGGAGGAACATTCTCTAACCAGACCTTAAATCCATGTCCTTATACTGCCCTTCACCTCTTATCTCACTTTCTTTCCTTTCTACCCTACACTCTGACCTTTCACTTCCTTTTCCTACAATGCTGTTATCTTACTTCTTGCCTAACCTAACTTTTTCACTGAACCAAGGCAGAAGCACATTAAAAAATCCATCTACTAAACAAATTGGATTTATAGTAATCTTCTCTGACTAACTCAGAAATGCATTCTGAAAACTAAACAAGGCCTGCATTGCTTCCAAAGTACTAACAAAATCATAAAGTGGGTTTGAGAACAGCTCATATCTCACAATTTACTCAGATCACATATGACTGAAATCATTTGCAGTATATGTAAAATGAATATTAAATTACTGTACCTACTTAATTCATTTCTGGATCTTCTGAAACAAAAGCCTATTTCAGTACTCAGCAGATGGAGAAGTCATCAGTTTGTTGCAAGACAGAGACAGACAGACACACACACACACACACACACACACACACACACACACACACACACACACACACACACACACACACACACACACACACACACACACACACACACACACACACACTCATATAGGGCAGGCATATTGACAGGCAGTTTTGAGGATCGCAGGGTCACCTATCAGATGACTCAGAGATGTGGAAGGAAAGCAAACTATCCAGTAAACCACAATATGGACAGAGGGAGTGGCAGTGAGCACTGCTTCTTCATGTCATGCTGCAGCATGTTCAGCCCATCACTCCCCATTTCTCATGTGTACATTTGTGGGCGCCCCCTTCTCTATCCTGTAAGTGTTCACATTTTTTGCTTGCTGTGAATCAAAATCCAAAACAGTGTTTGTTTTTTTCAGTTTGTGAAAGACCACAATGTGTGGTATTGTCCTTCTTATAGTACAAAATGTAGCAGTCAGAGTCTGAATGTGAAAGTACCATCCACTGTGAGCAGATAATTGTCTTTGAAGGTCAGGCAGTAGCTGCAAAGATTTACAGCAAGGAATGTAATCTTTGCTTAAATTGATAGCTTTATTTTTCTGGCACTGATACAATATTTTCTTTGGTTTTTACTTCATAGTTGCAGTCAGACAATAAAAGGGATTAACACTGGAAGCGCATACACTTCTTAGCTTTATCCCTGTAATTTCAAACGGTTGCACTTGATATATCCTTTGTTCATTAGCTAAAATGCTTAGTAGTTACTGCAGAGGTTTGATTTCCAAGTTTCTAGACAGTGTTTCTACTGGTTTGTAACAAAGTCTATAGTTCTGTAATATGTTAAATGTAGACATAAAAGCTTTAGGAATGGAGCTAATCCAAAAAAAATATTATCAATGTAACCTGACACCAAAAACAAATAAACACATCATGTAGCAAGACTTTATTATAATTTTCAAAAATCAGGAATTAACAACAAACACAAAGAAACACAAACAATTAACAGGCAGTGTTACAGACTGATCACCTCAAATAATATGAAGTCTGAACACTATTTGGAAACCACTCACTGTATTTGATCCAAACCCCTACACAGAACAGCATAAACAACACTCTCTCCACAAATTAGGCCAACCAGCCTTGACCAAGGACTGGGGAAAAAGTTGTTTCACTTCTTAATGAAGTCATCCCCCCCCAGCACCACCCTTCAACACCCTGCAATCACTGAAGGGTTTACATAATACCCTTCTAAAAAGAGAGGAGGAAGGAGGGGAGGGGTTTACACCAAACACCATCAGAAAAAAAAAACAGAACATTCTCTAACCACACATTAAATACCAACTTCTAGTTTAGCCTTCTCCTCTTGTCTCACATCCTTCCCTTTCCACTCATTACTCTGACATTATACTTTCCTTTCATACCACTTCCCTCTCTGTCAGCTTGCTTAATTGCCTTGGGTAACTTGCTCACTGACCCAAGGCAGGAGAATACTGAAAAATCCACCTGCACAGAAAATTGCATTTATAGTAGTCCTCTTACTAACTCAGCAATACTTTTTGAAAAATACACAAGGCTTGCATCACTACCAAAGCCATAACAAAAATCACAAAATGGGCATGAGAACTGCTTATAACCCAGAGTTCAGATTGCATATATTACAGAGATCATTTGCAGTATATGTATAATGAATATTAACAATTTCAGGACTATCAATATTTCAACATGATCCTTTATTTAATCCAGAAGTGCTCTCTATAGTGGTCTTCTTGCTATGTAGTTTGTGATTATTCTAAGAGTCACAGCCTGAATAAACATCTCAGTGAGGCTACAGCATACTGTGTCTGCTTCTGTTAAGAATGTCACATAGCTGAAGAAGTGAACAAAAATGTTTTATAGGTTCATAGGTTCATAGGTAAGTACTAGGCTATCTGCCCATGGGCATTTATAAGCCTAGCCACAGAGTGATGGATTTCCCCTCCCCATTAGATTAGTAACCTGGGCCTCTGTCAACAGGGCTCCTGAAGTGATCCCAGGGTAGAACTTACGATTACCCATCCACTCATCAAGATTTCTCTTGAAGAGGGTCAGAGAGGAGCTTTGTCGAATATGGATTGGGATTCTATTCCAGTGTGAAGGGAGTCGCTGGGACAGGAATCTATCCCTCCAGCATGTCCTGTTTATTGTTGTACATAGGTTCAACTCGCTAGAATGAGTGGTTCTGAGGGATCTCATTTTTTTGAGGTGAAGCATGTCCATTAGTTCAGGGTTTGACATGGCCCTGTAGTTCAGGCATAGGTCACCTCTGAGCAGACGGTAAGTGACTGAGAAGAGCTGGAGCTTTTTTAGTCGTGCTTCATAGGGTAATTGTTTAAGGCCCTTAATCCTCTTAGTGAGGCACTTCTGTGGTCTTTCTAGTTGTTGCAGGTGTCTAGTGAGGTACATAACAAATGGGACATTGTACTCTATTATGGGCCTAATGAGTGAGGAGTAAAGGGGCACAATCACCTCCTTGGATCTTGATGAGAAACCCTTTGTGATCAGGTGTGCCACATAGAAGGATTTCCTGACCGTTTTGGCTATGTGGTTATCAAAGGAGAGCATGCTATCTACTTGGGTATCCAGGTCCCTAATTACTTCTTCTGTACTTAGTGGATTCCCATCTATGTGGTAGTTTGTAGGTACTTTGTTTTTCCCAAATGGGATTACTATGCATTTTTTGGCATTTAGCTTGAGGCCATGACTTTGACACCAAGTGTTTGTCTCTGTGAGACCCTTTTGCAGGATGTCTGTGCCAGCTGGAGAGTCAATTATTGCACCCAATTTACAGTCATCTGCGAACTTGGTTAGCCAGAGTCCCTCCACCTTTGCCTGTACTTCAGAGAAATATATGCCGAACAGGAGGGGTCCCAGGACTGAGCCCTGTGGGACTCCGCTTGTGGCTGGTTTAGAGTCAGACATGGCGCCTGCCACTCTTACCATGTGGGTTCTGTCTGAGAGCCAATTGGCAACCCATCCCATGACATAGGGGTTGATATTTAAGCTGGTGAGTTTGTCTATGATTCCTGAGTGTCGGATGGTGTCGAACACCTTAGCAAGGTCCAGATATGCTGTGTGGACCACCTTCCCTTCATCTATGGCCTTGGTGACTGTTTTGAAGAAGTTGACCAAGTTCAGGAGGCAAGATCTGCCTTTAACAAAGGCGAACTGGGTGGGGTCCAGTGTCTGGAGGTTCCCAATGTCCCTGTTAATGAGCTCCATGATAATGCGTTCCATGGCTTTGCAGACCAAGCTAGTCAAGCTTATAGGGCGATAGTTCCCAAGATCAGTTATGGCACCACTTTTGTGGAGTGGTACGACTGTTGCTGTACGCCATTCTTTGGGTACATAGCCTGTAGAGAGGCTGAATTTGAATAGTGATTTGAGATGGGGGTTAGTTCATTTTGAAGCTCGTGTAAGACACAACCTGGGATAGCATCTGGTCCCATTGATGCTGTGTTTTTGGCCTTTGCAAGGGCTGTCTTTACTTGTATGTCTGAGATATCTGGAGCACCACATTCTTCTGGGATGGGTGCTAGCCCCTTTGGTGGAGAGGGGGGGGTGAAGTTGGCACTGAACTTGTCAGCCAGGATGTTGGCAATGTCGGTTGGTTCAGTGTATTTATGGCCATTATGCACTAGCTCGGAGCATATCTGAGAGTTTGCCCCTAGACTCTTATGATAGTTAAAGAAGGCCTTGTGGTTATCCTTAGAGTCATTGACTATTTTTCTTTCGAAATTGGCCTTGGATGATTTAATGAGGGAGCGCAGTTTTTTACTGATGTTAATCAGAGATGCCTTCTTATTTTGGGATTTTGTTCTATCTTGCAGGAGTTTCCTCCTTCTGTTGTAAAGTTTATTTATGGCCAGGGTCCACCAGACTGGCTTCCTCTTTTTTGAGGAGTTGGTCTTGGTTTTACTTGGGATGGCTCGGTCCATGCATTCTTGAAGGTGTTCATAGAATGCACTTGTAGAGGATTCTGCCGATGCGTATCATTTTCCATTTGATTTGGAGCTTTGAAACTTCCCACCTTGGTCTTGAGGAGTGTGAAGTTGGCTTTAGAGAAGTTTTTTACCTTGATTTCCTTGACTGGGGGCTGGTCGGGATGTGGATGTCCAGTGTGATTAGTTTGTGATCTGATCTTACCAATGACGAGTTTACCTCAGGTGTGGAACCCTGTTGGTGATGACCAGGTCCAGTACGTTGTCACCTCTTGTGGGAGTGGTGACTAGCTGTTCAAGGGCATTTGAGTTTATAAACTCAAGGAAGCATTGGGCTAGGGCATATGAACTTGAGTAGTTTTCCCAGTCAATGTTTGGATAGTTGAAGTCACCCAGTAGCATGGTGTTGGGTAGAATCTTCATACTTTCTAATGTTCTCAGGAATGCTGCGTGAGGGTCCTGAGACAAGCTGGGAGATCTGTAGCAAGCTATAAATTGAACAGTCAATTTACCCTCTGTCAATTGCACTTGGATGGTCTCAGATTCCGTGTGCTGTGCTACTAACCTGGAGGTGTGGGTGTTCTTGATGAATATGGACACACACCCCCTTTTGTGTTCCGGTCCTGGTTTTGGGACCTAAAGGTATGGTAGGAGTTATAGCCTGGTAGTGCTGAGGTGCTCTCTGGAGCCTTGAACCAGGTTTCTGTCACTGCACATACGTCGATTTCTTCCATACTAAGGAGAGCCTTGAGTGCGTGCATTTTGAGGTTTAGACTTCTGGCATTGAGTAGCATTGCCCTCAGTTTTTGTTTATTATTGTTGTTTATGGAGGCGGGTTTCTCTTTTGAGCCTTGCCTAAAAAAGGCAGTATTGGGGCGGCAAGAGTCTTGGCCAGTATTCGAAAGCCCATGGGCGACAGATGCAAGCCCTCTCTGGTGAAGCAACGTGGCTTGTCAAGCATGTCGTCCCAGGCTGACAAGTACTGGATCCCCTTTGAATGACACCAGTAGTTTAACCAATTGTTGAAACTGATCATTTTTTTCTTCGTATGCTGGCATCATTTTGGGTGAGGGCAGGATGCTACTCAGAGTCAGAGTCATACCAGCCTGGGCTACATGGTCAGAGATCTCCTCCATGTCTCTTTTCATGTAGTCCAGGGAGGTACGGCTCAGGTCATTTACGCCAACATGTACAATGACAGAGTCATATTTCTACTTGTTGAGAAAGTGACCGGAGTGCATGTGTTATGTGGCGGATTCTGGCACCTGACAGGCAGCTTACGGTAACCTTCTCCTTGTTCAGTCTAGTGAGTGGGACGTCTGTGTGCCTCATGATAGAATCACCGATTACTAGTGTGTTAGGTGTGTTATTTAGCCTTAGGGGCTGTTTTTGCTTGGCACACTGACGTTGTGACATATGTGTTACCTGGTTTCTGTTGTGGGGTGGGGCATCTCAAAGGAATACGTACTAATTCTCAGTAGAAAAAATGTCACAGTTGCAACCACTGGGAATCATTTCTCTTGAAGAAAAATTGGTAGGAGTTAAAACTTTTGATACTGAAAGGTGCTGTATTATTTACTTGAGTAAAATAGCTAAAAATAACAGAAAATAGTCAAATGTGTTGAGTTACTATATGTAGATAAATAGAAATACTTAGAATTTTGGAATTATTGTTATCCAAAAAAGAGATTTTAATTGATTAGGTACTTATTTTTTACAAGAGCACAAAGTTCTATATAGATCTTAGATGCTTTTTTAATGAGTTGAAGAACAGAGTCAAAGATTATGAATTTGGTGAGCTATATGTTTAACTAATGAGAGACACAGTGATATCTGGTATAAAATGATTAATTAAGAAGCAGGCTTGGAATAAGAAACAGACTTGGGGCTGGATTTATGAATGGCTAATCTCCATTGGGCTATTGTGTGCACATCACAGCGAGCTGCCAATTAGATGTAAATAACAGAGTATGCTAATGAAAGCATATCTGCTGAATTACATGCTAACTAACCAATTCAAGATGGTGGACCCATTCAGGAAGCTATAAAGTAATTGTGTAGAGTTGATGTAGCTCTTTGCCATGAACTCCAAAACCTATTAGAATAGTGCCACCCTCACACTTAGAAAAAAAAAACAATGGTAGGGGCTACTACAGCTCTCTTGCATGTAAATGTGCAACAGGATGAAATCTAGCCAAGGAGAAGGGTGTTCAGACCTCATTTAACATATCTTGGACTTCATGATATTGAAATAATAGACTGATGTGGGGTTCATAGGGAAATACTACAGGAATTCTGTAACCTCTGCTGTTCCCATCTAAGACTAAGATAAATCAAGGAGAATCTATGGTATGTGTAGCATTAAGTATATTATCTACTGGTACATTCCAGAGACTCACAGGGGATATACTATGGGTGTCATTCTCGTAAGCCTCAGCCTCCAGAATACTGCAATAATGTCTTAATGCTATGTTAGAACTTGCAAAGGAGTACATCGATTTTCTACCCACACCAGAAGAGAGAGCAAGAACAATGCAAGAATTTTGTGCTGTAGCACATTTCTCTGAAGTGTTGGGGGCCATAGACTGAACTTGCATCGAAATAAAATCCCCACCTGGAAAACAGGGAAGGACATACATCAGTAGGAAGGGGTTCCACTCATTCAACTGCTAGGTTGTCTATAATGTCCAAGGGATCATCTTCAATGCGTGTATAGGCAACCCAGCAGTTACCATGACTCACATTGATTGGACACCTCACAGCTTTGCACAAGGTTTGCTAGGGGTGATTATCCAAAAGGCAATCTACTGGGTGACACAGTTTATGCACTAGAACCATGGCTCATGACACCCATCAGAAATGTACACACACCTACAATGGTACTCACATTCAACCTAGAAACATCATAGAGTATGTGTTTGGCATGATGAAGTCACAGTTGAACTGTCTCTTCAGGCAGTGCCTTGCAGTACAATACAGGCATGTGCACAGAAATTTTCAGTCTGTACCATGTTGCTCAATATCTTCTCGAGGAAACAGCTGCAACAGGGACATCGAGGGTGAAGACCACACATTCCTAGATCACAGGTAAGGCCAGCACCTGCAATACGGGCAATGATTCTGACAAACAACCTCCAGCTGGAGAGGGAACCGGCAGTTGTAGGCATGCACAATATTCCCTTGTCCTGGCTAAGAGGCAACATCAGTGGTTTGAATGCATGACTTAGAATACTAGCTGAAAAAAAAAAACTTCTAAAATGAGTAGACACAAAAATATCCAAAATCCTGTTGTGTAATAAATATGCATGAAATCAAAATAGCGAGAGAGACTCTTTTAGCTACCCCCTCTGTGTATCAGACACATATGCAACGCTAAGGTAAACCCAAGTGAATAAAGGGCATGGCACTGGTATCATCATTTACACAGGGTATGGGGGGGCAGTAAGCCAAGGCTGACAACAAAGTAGTGAGTGTGTGTGTAAGTAAGACTCCCAAAGCCATCTGTGCTTGTGCTAGCACAGCTTCTCTCCTGCATGCCACTGCAGGTGACATCAGTGGTGTGGTGCCGTATCTGCTTATAGTTTCTGGTATGGCCACCTGCTGTGTTTATGTCGGCAAGCACCTGCTAAAATATGCTTTATCTGGCAGACATATCACTTCTGTGTCTGTCGAGCAGAAAGGATCCATGTTGGCTTAAGGCTTCAATGATGACTTCATTCTCTGCATTACTGAATGGTGGCTCATGTGGAACAGATGGCCAGGGGGCCATAATCCTGTATTATATGAAGCAGAGAAAAACACAAAACACATGTATGGCACATACAGAAATAATTCTCTTCAAAGAAAATCTGTGCATAAATCCTGAACACAAAGCAATTGAACATGCACACCTCATTTCAGACTACATACAAACTAAGCAGCTCTGCCCCCCCCAAAAAAACAATGTAGTACATTAGCATTACATCCATTTTACTAACATTTCTGTAATGAGGACAGCAGTTGTGTAAATGACTACTGGATGGCAGGATTATCAATAACTAGGCAAAAATTCAACATTGAACTGCCCGGACAATTTCTTTTGTTCTCTTCACCATTGTGTAGCTCTCCACATGACATCTGAGAAGGCTAATACCTCCAGTAGCTACATATGCACAACCTCTTGAAGATTATAATAAACCCAATACAGTTTTCTGCAATAACTTGCTTAATTCTAAGAGCAGATGGTAACATAATACTGTGATGTAACTTTACCATTTATTAAACAACTTGGAAAGTAGAGCAAGAACTGACATATGTGCAGTATACCAGCAGTGAATGAAAAAAAAAATGCATACATATATAAATTCTTTTTTCTATTTCATATTGAAATACATTCCAAATATGAAAATATAAGTAGTATATGAAGAGGTAGCTTACATCCTTCTAGGTTGGGAACTGTTGATTGAGGGCTCAGTGTCTGTTATTCTAAAAGTGTATTAATTCTGGTTTAAGCACTTGGGCTTTCAGGCCAGTTATTTTACATTAAGAGGGTTCGTGGTCTGCACTCTTGTGGGAGGAGAGGCTGGACTCTGCCCTTCTGAGCTGGGAATTTCTGGTTAAAGGCTTATAGTGCATGCATATCTGATCTGCTTCTTACTGAAGTTGGTGCGCCTTGTTTGCTGTGGCATAGACTGGATTTGGGCCTGCTGGATCTAGCTTTGTTTCTGTAACTTGAGCACTAATCCAGGCATTCTCTAAAGTATTCAATTGTATTTATTACTGCTTGGTAGTAACTTGATTAAAGTGTAGCTATCATTCTAAGTCTTTTGGATTAAGCACTTGGGCTTCAGACCAGTTGTTTTACATTAGGAAGGATTGTGGCATGCACTGTGGTGGCAGGACAGGTAGCTTTCATCCTTCTAAGTTGGGAACTGCTGATTGAGAGCCCAGTGTCTGTTATTCTTAAAGTGTATTAGTTCTGGTTTAGGCACTTGGGCTTCAGGCCAGTTATTTTACATTAAGAAGGTTTGTGGTCTGCACTCTTTGTGGGAGAATTTCTGGTTAAAGGTTTATAGTGCCTGAATATTTGAACTGTATCTTACTGAAATTGGTACACCTTGTTTGCTGTAGCATAGACTAGATCCAGGCCTGCTGAATCTAGCTTTGTTTATATGCTTGTTGTTTGTTTGCTTGTTATTTCCCTGGAACGCTAATTCCACCTAATACGCGGCTTCTCAGCGCTTCTGTGGATCACTAGTGATATCTGCATTGCTTACTGTACTTATTTCCTTGTTTCACTTGAAAGAAAGTTACTGTTTGTCGTTTTTGCATTTAAGTTATCTGTAACACATTGCACTTAAGTTACCTGGCACTTGCACGCTAAAGCAATTATATAGCACTAAAAATTAAAAGCACTACACCCTCACTCCCCACTGGCCCTTGTTTTCAATTATTAAGGAATTCCCAATATTATTCTAGCATGTCCAAAGGTCAGTTGTCAATCTACTCTCCGGTCCAGCTGGTGAATCTGGGAATCTTGAGGCAATGTTACAACTGCCTCATGTACACAGACAACCCTCTCCTCCTCCCAACAAATTCCAACACATGTGAGAGATGCAACCATATAGCCAAACTGGAGGCTAAGCTCTCTCAACTTAGTACTGGCATAACCAGTAAGGAGGAGAAGGAAACCACACTCACTATAATTCCAGTCTCACATAGACCTACCACGACAGCAAACCAAACACATAATCACACAAAAACATACTCGGAGGCTCTAAATAAAGATCTGCCTAAGCAGCAGAGACCTCCAAAGCAGACACCCAAGCAACCGCTACCCCAAAACAAAACACGTGCAACACATATCTCACAAAGCCAGTGTGCCGAACAGTCACAGCCCTTAAGACTAAACAACACACCTGATACACTTGTAATAGGTGACTCTAACGTCAGGCACACTGACGTCCTGCTCATCAGGCTGAACAAGGAGAGGGTCACGGTGAGCAGTCTGTCGGGCGCTAGGATCCGCCACATAACACAAGCACTCAGGTCACTCCAATGCAAGTACAAATATGACTCAGCCATTGTCCATGCTGGTGTGAATGACCTGAGACGTACCTCCATGGACTACATGAAAAGAGACATAAAGGAGCTCTCTGAGCATGTAGCCCAGGCCGGTATGACCCTGACCTTGAGTAGCATCTTACCCTCACCAAGAATGATGCCACAATATGAAGACAAGATGATCAATTTCAACAATTGGCTTAAGTACTGGTGTCATTCAAAGGGGATCCAATGCCTGTCAGCTTGGGATGATATGCTCGACAAGCCACGATGCTTCGCTAGGGACGGCTTGCACCTGTCACCCCTGGGCTTTCGGATATTGGCAAAGGCTCTTGCTACCCCCATAGTGCCTTTTTTAGGCAAGGCTCAAAAGACAAACCCACCTCCATAGGTATCACAAGGGATAAGAAACTAAGAGTAATGCTACTCAACGCCAGAAGTCTAAACCTCAAGATACACGCACTCGAAACTCTCCTTAGCATGGAGAACATCGATATCTGTGCAGTAACAGAAACCTGGTTCAGGGCTCCTGAGAGCATTCCAGCACTACCAGGTTATACCTCATACCATTCTTTTCAGCCCCAAAACTTGGACCGAACCACAAAAGGAGGGGGAGTATCGATATTCATCAAAGATACCCACACCTCCAGGTTGGTGGCAAAGCACGAAGCATCAGAGACTATCCATGTGCAACTAACAGTGGGTAAAACTGCCTTCCAGTTTATAGCCTGCTACAGACCACCCTCCCAAAGCCAGGAACCCCACTCGGCCTTTCTGAGAACACTGGAAAATATGAAGGTCTCTCCAAACACCATTATATTGGGCGACTTCAACTACCCAAACATAGACTGGGAGCATTACTCCAACACCCTAGCCCAAAGGTTCCTAGAATTTATAAACTCAAATGCTATGGAACAACTTGTTACCACTCCCACAAGAGGGGAAAACATACTGGACCTGATCATCACCAACATGGGGACTCTATGCTCCAGATCAGAAGTGTATCCCTCACTGGTAAGATCAGACCATAAACTAATCTCACTGGATATTCACATCCCGACCCCACCCCCTGCCCAAAAAAACACAGTGAAAAACTTCTCTAAAGCAAATTTCACACTCCTCAAAACCGAGGTGGAATCCTTCAAAGCCCCCGGGCCTGTGGAAAATATGGCCCAGACCACAGAATCCTTTATAAACGCATTCTATGAACACCTTCAGGAATGCATGGATCATGCGATCCCAATTAAAACCAAGACCCAATCCTCCAAAGGCAGACGTCCTGTCTGGTGGACCCAGCCATAAACAAACTATACAATAGAAGGAGGAAGCTACTAAATGATAGAGCAAAATCCCAAAAAGGGAAGGCATCACTGATCAGTATTAGCAAAAAACTACGGGCACTCATAAAATTGTCTAAGGCCAGCTTCGAGAGAAAAATTGCACAGGACACTAAGGATAATCACAAGGCTTTCTTTAGTTATGTTAGGAACCTGGGTGGTAATTCCCAGATATGCTCAGAATTAGTCCAAAATGACAAACAATACACTGAACCCACAGACATTGCCAACATCCTAGCTGACAGGTTCAGCGCAAACTTCTCCCCCTCTTCCCCACCAAAAGGGCAAATACCTATCCCAGCAGAGTGCTGCCCCCCTGACATCTCAGATGCTCAGGAAAGAGCCGCCCTCTCCAAAGCATAAAACACAGCATCAATGGGACCAGACGGTGTCCCGGGCTGTGTCCTACATGAACTCCAAGAAAAGCTAAACCCAAACATAAAACTACTGTTCAATCTTAGCCTTACTACAGGATATGTGCCCAAAGAGTGGCGTACAGCAACAGTGGTCCCTCTCCATAAAGGTGGTGCCTCAACGGATCCTGGAAACTATCGCCCCATAAGCCTGACTAGCCTGGTCTGCAAAGCTATGGAAAGGATCATCATGGACCTCATAAATAAAGATATTGGGGACCTACAGACACTGGATCCTACCCAGTTCGGCTTTGTTAAGGGCAGATCCTGCCTCTTAAACCTGGTTGATTTCTTTGAAACAGTCACCAAGGCCATTGACGAGGGGAAGGTGGTCCATACAGCCTACCTAGACCTCGCAAAAGCCTTCGATACAATACCCCACTCGGGCATTATAGATAAGCTCACCAGCTTAAATATAAACCCCTATGTCACTAGATGGATTGCAAACTGGCTCAAGGACAGAACCCACATGGTTAGAATTGCTGGAGCCATGTCAGACTCCAAACCAGTTACAAGTGGTGTCCCACAAGGCTCAGTCCTGGGACCTCTCTTGTTCGGTATATATTTCTCGGAGGTACAGGCTAACACGGAAGGAATGTGGCTGACCAAGTTCGCAGATGACTGCAAACTGGGCACCATAATCGACTCTCCAGCCGACACAAGCATCATCCAAAAGGGCCTCATAGAAACAGACAACTGGTGCCAGAGCCATGGCCTCAAGCTAAATGCCAAAAAGTGTATAGTCATCCCCTTTGGCAAAAACAAAGTGCCCACAAATTACCACATAGGTGGTAATCCATTAAGTACAGAAGAAGTAATTAGGGACCTGGGGACCCAAGTTGATAGCAATCTCTCATTTGACAACCACGTGGCCAAAGTGGTTAGAAAAACATTTTATATAGCCCACCTAATCATGAAGGGATTCACATCTAGATCAGGGGAGGTCATCGTGCCTCTTTACTCATCCCTCATCAGGCCCATAATTGAGTACAATGCCCCTTTTGGGATGTACCTTACCAGACACCTGCAGCAACTGGAAAGACCCCAAAAGTACCTCACCAAGAGGATCAAAGGGCTCAAACAGATGCCATATGCTGCCCGGTTAAAGAAACTCCAGCTCTACTCAGTGGCATACCGCCTGTTCAGAGGCGATCTGTGCCTGACGTATAAAGCCATGTCCAACCCGGAATTAATGGACATGCTGCACCTCAGAAAATCCAAATCCCATTGAGCTACACGCTCGAGAGACTTGAACCTCAGCACTGAAATAAATAGGACATGCTGGAGGGACAGATTCATAACCCAGAGGCTCCCTTCACTCTGGAATAAAATCCCAGTCCAGGTTAGGCAGAGTCCCTCATTGACTCTCTTCAAGAGGAATCTTGATGAGTGGATGGGAGATCGTAGGTTTACCCCGGGTATCACTTCTGTGTCTCTGTTAGACAGAGGCACAGTATACTAACCTCGAAAAAGGGCATAGCAAAATAAATTTAAAATGGGTGGCGAAAGCCAAACACATTTTGGCTAGGCTTATAAATGCCCTAGGGCAGATAGCCTAGTATGAACCTATGAACCTATGAACCTATGAACCTAAGAGACAAACATACCTTATGAAACAGGTCAGTAATTTGTAGAAATATTCATACCAAGTAAGTAGCAGTAACAGTCTGCCCCAATTCTGTCTCCCCCTCCTTCCACTTCCACATCTACACCATTATCTTTGTATAGTGTATATTCAGCTAAGTACTGTAAATATGCAAATGAGGTGCAAAATTACTAGCATTCCTGAATACCAAAAAAAAAAAAAAAAAAAATCACTTGGTGTAGAGGATGTAAACATTGTGTAAGTAGCTATATGATTGCATGCACATGCCCAAGGACTACAAGGAGAAGCAATGACAATAGTTAGCAGCAAATGGCTGGCAGGTGTTAATGATTACAATGACTACATCAATGGGCAATAGGGTACAAACTCTTCTATCTGAAGCATGTATGTCAAATAGAGTTCACTTAAAGTAAATAAATAAAATAAAAAGAAAAGTCATAGCTGGCAGTTTTGGCAACCTAACATTGATATGGTATGGTCTATTATTAGTCTAAAGTATCTGTCAATATCTCAGTCATCTAGATATGTTCAAACAAATGAGAAAGGAACATTTTTTGATCTTTCTACTGCTGGACCTGTAATTTGATGGTCATCTATGTCATATGTGTATGGTATGTCTATTTTCTGATTCCTTCCCTAAACTTGTAATGGTGACAAAGAAGGATAAGAAACACAACTAAGTGTGTGTTGTTACTGCAGCAAATTAATGGTTCAAATCCACATAGTGTGCTGTCTGACAGAAGTAATGTTCAATATTTCCTGAGCATATGATCAGGTTGTAACATACACAGGTGTAGAAAAATTCATAATCCTGCATTTTCATTATTATTCTGTGATATGCGTTACTACTGACAATGGTTTTCTTTTATTGTGTTCTTCATCTGCACACATTTTGGCAAAGCACACTTTGGAGTAGCAGTGTTTCATAGCAGTGAACTAGAGTCCACTGCCCAAGGTGCAAACTGAAAAATTTAACTTGGTAAGCCATCAGTAGTGCATTTTAGAGTGGCACGTGTGTTTTGCTATAGCACTCTGAACAGCATTGAAAGAAGAAATTCCACACCTCACTTAAGTAAGAGTGTAGCACATAGTGTAAATGAAATGTGGCTGAAGAAACAGTTAAGAGGATCCAGGGGCTGAATCCAGCCAGAAGCCACATGGTGCTGCTTGTAATGTTTGCAACAGCTGTGAAAATGCAGGCTGTGTGGATTACACATTATGTTTTTTTTTTTTGCCTTTGTAATTTCCATGCTGCGTAGCAGTGAAATCAGGACTCACAACTGAAGGAAAGAGTGAAAAACCTAATATCTGTAATCTCCATTAACTCAAATAGTTATATCACTACTGCATGATATTTGTAATGAGTGAGTGACGTGCACATTTCTATGGCAGAAGCTGTAAATGCAGTGACTTTGGACCCATAACAGTGTTGCTGTGGGGTTCAAATCCATACTGTGTGAAGGTAATGAAAAAATGATCATTCAAGATTTATGACTTACTTTCATCAGAACTTCAAATGCCATTTTCTTCTGTTTTTTTTACTTCTGCGCTTGCTCACTACTGAGCAGCATACAATCAAGCTTGCCTGCTTAATGAAAAAAGTGATTTGTGAAGCCTTTTGTAGCACAAACAGGCTTAGTGTCTATTCACGGATGTCAGCACTCTGGACAGTACCGAGTGGAGGACATCCACAAGCAGTGTAACTATTTCTGGGGCCCAAGGTATAAGTGCACTGACTTTAAAGACAAACTGCAGGTGATCCACGGTTCAAATCAGGAAACACTTATTTTTGCAAAGGGTGGCAAAATGCAATTTCTAACAATATTTTTATTAGAAAGGTAACACTGCTATCATAATTAAGTTGATGCAGGAAATGTCTCTATCTAATGGTCAACATGTGTTCCTGGCCACCAACACTGTTTAATATTTAACATTTATTGACCAGGAAAGTCTGATTAGGATAGAGGCTATTCTCAGCAAAGGCCTGGGGAGAAACATTCCAGGCACATATCTTTGGAATGTAGGAGGAAACCAGAGATCCCAGAGGAAACTCACATGAACACAGGGAGTACATGCAGACTCTGCACAGAAGGCACCCCAGCAGAGAATCAAACTGGAGAACCTCTTGCTGTGAGGTGGGAATGATATCCGCTACACCACTCCTATTGCTGACCATGAAAACTTGCTTATATTCATGTAACTATGATAAACAACATGTATATGCAATCAGTGCTGCTATTCATTGCTCTAACACATAATCATCATGTATGCTTTCCACAAAGCCTACGTGATTGTTCCTGAATCCCATGGAGCCTGGATTCCAGAAGAAAGTTGCGGACAGGGCAGCACAATGAAGGAAGATATCAGCGCATCAGTGTCAGACATTATTTTATAACAGACACTAAAACAAGACCAGTCTGAGAACCACTTATTAGAAGAACTGATACTTAACATTTGCTGAAAAGATAATGAACACCAAATAATATGCTTTCAGGGAGCAAACATACAGGATGTGAGGAAAGGTCTTAGAATACCTTAATATAAAGAATTATGGAACCATTTTTATTTATGTTGGTAAAAATGATCTCATCTACAGGGACTTTCTGGCTGTTACTAAGGAACTTACAATCCTCTTAGATAGCAGAGCTTATACTGGTGTTAAGATGTATTTTTTCCCAAATCGTGTATAGATAAAAGAGTCAAGTCAGCATTAATGAAAACATTTTGGGGGTTAATGCTTAAATGTAAAATGGTTCCTTTAAAAAATATAATTATATAGAGCATTCAAGCCTAATTTTGGGCACACATGTTTAGACAAGATAGTGTACACTTGTCAAGACAAGGGACAAGGGGAGAGAATTTTTGCAGCAGATATATACATAGATATATATATATATATATATATATATATATATATATATATATATATATATATATATATACTGCTATATCTGACTAACACAAGGCAAGATTTTTGCCAAATTGGAACTTTATCAGTTCACAGATATCACGTTTAGTATATTGCTACTGGTTGTTAATGTTAGGAGCATTAATAATAAATTATTTTTTTATTGATACATTTGCAAGATTCTCAAAATATATTGTTATTGCTTGAGAAAAAGGTTATAGAACAATGACCAGAAACCACTTCTGTCAGGTTATAAATGTTTTTTGCTGTAACAGAAATTCTAACAAAAAATCAAGTGGATGTGCTATAGTAGGGACTAAAGATAGTTATGAGACCTGTGATTATTACATGTTCAGTGATAACACCAATAATGAAGATTGTGTAACTGTGACAATAAAGACAACCCTGGAACATATGACAATTGTTGGCGTGTATAGACCAAGAAAGTCAAGTGCTTACTTGATGTCAAACTTTACCACTGCTGATCTGCAGTGGTTATGAAGTTACACAGATTAAATTGCTGCTAGATCATTTGGTCAAACAGAAATCTAAACTAATGCACCAATGATTATTAATAGAATATATGGGAGTAAAACAGTCACTATGTAAAACTAATGAAGTGATGCCATCAGTGGACATACTGCAGAATGAATGTTGCTAGTTTTGAAAAAGAAATTGTTTGAATGAAAAAAAAAAAAAAAAAAAAATATATATATATATATATACATATATATTTAACATCAGGATACAGACACACAAGGTCAGGAGAATACATTTCCATAAGAATAAGATACTTGAGATAAAATAATAAAAGAAATGGAAAAGAGGTTGAACTATAACTTTAAAAAATCAAATAAAAAAGCTGGACAGACAAATTAAACATAGCATGGGGTAAGCTCAAGAAAAATTCAAAGTAAATGTATATAAAGACATTGAGCATAACAGGAAGCTTTTCTATGGGTACATGAAATGTGGTAGGAGTAAATACATACAAATTGATAAACTGTGTGTGGATTCTAAAATATATTCTCAAACATTACAGATTATTGATATATTTACAAAATCTTAAATAAAGTAGTTTGGCTACAGAAAGGGGTGATACATTGTCCTAGTAACACCCAGGTAACTTCAGATACTGAAATCAAAGTAGATTGCATTAAATAAAACTAAGTAAACTAGACCCATACAAAAAAAACGAGAGAACAGATAATCGGTAATACTGACCAGAAAATACTGCAGCATGAACTTACAGTCCCATTGTATTTGTTGTCCACTAGGTCATTTTAATATGAGAAAGATTTTTCAAGATGGGAGACATGCACTTGTTAAACCTATATTTAAGGAAAATGGAAATAAGAAAAACCAGGAGTTCTAGAGGCCCATAACTTTACATTCAAGTTGTGAAAAAACTAATGAAGACAAGTATTTTGGATAAAGTATTGACAGCACTGGGAAAGGTAGGACATGAAACCATATATCAGCATGAGCATGTTTAAAACAGATCTATGACCACCTGTAACATGATTTGATTTTCTCTGACAATATAATAGCTACAAATGAAAAAAATGTGCTGCGATGTAATTTATGTAGATAACTTCAGCATGAGATAGGTTTTGATGTAATCTTGATACAATGGATAGCTGAATGGCTTACAAATAGGACATGGCCAGTATTATACAACATCTGGACAGGAGAAATTCAGTGTTACAATGAAGGTGTCTCACAGGGCTCTGTCCTAGGCCCATATGCAAATTACATTAAAGCAAACACTGTTTTAGATATTTTAAGTACACCCTGGGCACTTGTTATGGGAATGAATATTTTGGTACATTAACAGGCTAACGGGAATAATTGACTGTGCGTGATGTATTTGCATGCATGTATGTACAGGGTTATAACAGTTTTGATACTGTAGTCATAGACTCATATAAAACACAACATAAAAGCTTTGAAGAGTTAAAAATGTATGATTGTGAACACTGATATCACTGTAACAGGGGATTACATCTGTAATATAAAAAATTACTTGTTAAAAAAATTAGGAAATGTAAAAAAAATATGTAGATAGGTAATAAAATATGGAAATCTATTTTTAGGTGCTGTTAGGATATATACACATATTAAAGGAAGGTTGCAAACAGAAATAAATTATGCATTATTTACTGCAAATGAATGAGGAAAGAAAGCAGTGCATTTTTCAGAGCATGAGGCTATATGAACAGTATTTTGGGATGATGATAAATGCATTACAGATAAAAAGGGCCTAAAAGGTTGACAGGTAAAGTAGCATTAAGTAATAAGTTCAGAAAAGTAGATTTAAATTTGTGGAGGGACCACAATATATCGACCCCATGATACAATAAATGTCTCAATGGTAAATAGTATATAAGGACACATACAGGAGTATATACTCACCAATATCAGCAGAAAAGTTGTGGCTAACTATGTAATATGTAAATATACCACAGTGAACTCAGAATATTTTGGGGCACAAGAGAGTTTCTCAGTAAAAACATCATGCTGTATGTCAGTTGCAGATACTCCATAAGTAATGAAGAATCGCTATCAAGCAATATGTACATTAACAAGATTACGTTTAGAATTGCACTAAGCAGCCTGACATTCATAAATACATATGTATAGCATAATCTCTCCAGTAAGCTTATAGACAGTTACAGAATACCTTTGTAACTCCATTACTATCAAAATATGGCAACTATCACTTATAGAGTCCAATGGGATCTATACTTTTTTTTAATACAAGAATTAATAAAGGAGAAAGGCAATCATGGTCACATCACCGCAGCTAACATTAACTAACAGTGGGTGTGGGACATGTGAGAGGAAAGGAACACAGGTAATGAAAACACTAATGGAAACTGGAAGATAGAAAATCAGACGTGGGATATGGGTAAAGAGGAGGGACACACTAGAGATATATTGGAATGGAAAAATCTGAGAGAAAGTGAAAGGACGATAGGCATTTTTTTTTTTTTGGTGAGAATAGGCACCTTGATATTTTTTTAAGAACAGAAGGAAAGGTAAAGATAGGGAAAGAGGGAGAGAAGGCCATCATAGCAGGCATGCTGATAGAACAAATATCATGACACATAACAGACAAAGGTTGAAAAAAAACAGTAAGGACAGGCAAGTTACATAGATAGCACACTGTGCGACACATGCAATGGAAAGTTGTCAAACAGGTAAGGATGCATATCAGCCATGGTAAAATGAAGAAAAACATATCTACCTATGCACTATTACATTATGACGTTGCAAACTCTGTCACAGTCGTATGTGCATGACCAATGGTAAATGTGAGTTGCAGTGTAATAAAAAGGGATCACTGTACATATGGGATAAATAAACCCATATCCAGATAGTCTGTCAGCAGTGCAACTATGAGAAGCAACATCACAGGTGAATAAATGCAGATCTTGGAATGCTAGATAATTCCAGCAGAGGAGAGAACCTCTAACCAAGCATGTGAAAGGCAAAAATCAAGCAAAGTTCTAAACAGCAGGACTTGAGCAAAGCAGCAACTGGCTGCTAACTACACAACTAGGTGTACACAGTCCAAGCAAGCATGTAATGGAATGCATATATGTCGCACACATATGCCATGTCAAAGGCATAAACGTATGACTGTCAGTGGCCTAACCAGAACGTACATGAAAGCAATATAGATACACATACACTCACCAATGAAATGTAAGAATAATATATACTCACAAATCTGACAGTACAGCTATACAAAAATATCAGTTGTGCACATGAATTTCAACAATGTACAATGGTTAATACACAAATATAACAACTCCAAGGATGTATTGCAAGCATTAGATAGTGTATGCATATGTCCTGCATCTGTATAATGGATATAGAGTTGGCACATGTTGACCTTGTAAACAAACTAATAAAAGACAATGGGCAATAATTCCAGCAAAGGCAAACATATCTACAAATTATAATACATACTACGAAGGAATACAGGAGGTGGACAACCTGGGCTCACATCAAGGAAGACAATAATAAACAATATAGCAAGTTAAGGTTACACAGTGCAAATGCATAGGTATACCACATAGGGTGCTGTTCAAGTCAATCCAAAATACATTTAAGCAAATGGAGAATGTTTGTCACCTGAGCAGACTGCACTGCTGCTGTCAATAAAAACATGCATGTATAAATCATACATATACACTGATGTGCAATCATGCAACATCAACAGGCATAGGTAAGCAAGCTAAGAATTTGAATCACATACAGATATACTGTTGTACCAATGTGGAATAAACAACTGCAGTCATATGTCACAGACACTGCTCATAACTGAGCAGGAGGCAGTTATTGGAGCATTATTACAGCACATGAATGTTAAGTCAGTGACTGCTCAAATGTCAAAGGTACAATGGTACCTCACTATGGATCAGACTATGTGCAGAGACATGTACATACATCACTGAATGTGTACACCATTTGCCAAAATGTGTGAATTTATGTAAATAACAAATGGATGTGGAAATTTAACATAGACCAAACACTACATACTCTACTGCTACTGAAAAAATTATCATTACCCCATTATATAGATGAATGTTACACTGTCAGTCTATGCAGTCAGTAAAGTATGGCTGCCCATATGTATGGCATGCAGTTATTTGACCCACCATGGCATCAGCATTGCCAACTCATGCCATATAACATGACATCATGCCTGGTGGACAGCATGAAAAATGTCATCCAAAACACATGGGCAAGGACATGTCCTTTTGTTGCACATAGATTATATGGCAATACACAAATCCTACCCTTACTATGGTGGTAGTGCAGGACTATAGCAAACATGTTGTTTATGAGTATCTGTCACTAACCACATGTTTACAGTGCACTAACCATATGTTTACAGTAGAACTGTTGCAGCAGAAGCTGCATGTTAAATGACAAAATTCATGGACATATGAATGTGGAAGGAAAACTGTGTTAATGCAGGTCATGCACATGTTGAAAGATAATTAAATGTCACATAAGATCTGCATTGTATGTTTGGACCTGTAACACATAAGCATGGCAGCTAAATGATACACATGCACAAGAGTCTAATCACTGATATGGCAAACAGCATAGTGGCAGCATTACACAATTGGATCACAGAGACAATATTCACGGACATGAGGGACTTCCCTGATGGGACTGAACACTGCAAATGATCTTTCTGGCTATCTCCTTAGATAAGTCAGTCATAGCTCATAGCTTCATAGTTTCATAGGTGTTTACTAGGATAATGACCGCAAGGGCCTTTTTAAGCCTAACCATGCATTCCAAATCTCTGGCAAGTTCTGATATCCTTCATAAGAGTGAGCAGGGATTTGGGAGATGAAACATTTAGAAGCAGGGGACTGGGGAATGAACCATTTACAGGTTACCTGTGTCCATTAGAGTTATAGGTGCCAAACTAGGGATGAATTTCCAGTTTTTCATCCAGTTGTCCAAGTTGCAGTTGAATTGTGTTAGGGAGGAACTCTGCTTCACATCGATGGGGAGCCCGTTCCATAGACACGGTAGTCTCTGGGATAAATACCTATCTCTCCAGCAGTACCTATTTATATCACAGGCAAGGTTTACATCTTTAGAATGAGTAATGTTTGTGCTGTTTGTTTTGTGGATATGCAGGAGGTCCATCAGAGTGGGGTCTGACAATGCCCTTTATGCCAGACATAGATCTCCCATCAAAAGCATGTAGGAGACAGATTACAGGAATAAGGCCTTGAGGCAGTATGTATAGGACATTGTACTTACACCCTGTATTTTTTTAGTGAGGAACCTCTGTGGTCATTCAAATTTTTGGATATGCCTGGTTAGGTGCATACCAAAGGGGACATTGTACTCAATGACAGGTCTGATGAATGCTGAATACAGTAGAACAATGACTTCCTTGTACTTAGATGACATACCTTTGTTTATAAGTTGTGCAATATAGAATGATTTCCTCATTACTATAGACACCAATACATATTTTCCCTTCTATGTATTCAAACACTGAACCTACAGCATATGAAGCAACAACTCTACCCACTTAGCTACGTGGATATGCCATATCATGCCATGTCCTGAAAAAATCCCCGTCATGTTCCTCATCTTTGTACGAAGCACTTCTTTCACTACCTCCCAGATCTGCTCTGAATAGTCTTCTTGCTGTTTCTCCTGGTGTCATCTCCTTCAGGATACTGTAAGGATGATGGCATAGGCAGGTCCAGCTTCCTCGTCATCATCCTCATCATCGGCATGGTCATCGTCATTGGAGGACTCTGACAGTGGCCTGTCATGTGCTCATTGCCTATGTTAGATTGGTGATCGGCCATAAGTCCCATGCTCTGTTAAGACGAATCACAACAATGGACAGGAATTACATATGTATACCTGATAATACCTGTCTGCATAACATACCCACTGTGACATAGTGAACAGACAGAAAATAGTCCTCATGAAATATTACAATATGTTATGACTGGGACTACTTAACCCATCGAAAGCTCACTTGTTCGAATCACAAGTGAGCGACTCCAGTTCAGCTAAAGTGTATTTAATGCACTTTCACAAATTACACTTTATCGAAGCACGGTACAGTGAGGGTAAGGGAATATACCCTTTTCCCCAGTGTAGTGCAATCTTGGACTTGGTATATTTAAGTAGCAGGGGTGTGGGGAGCATGGACCCCCACATGGGGGCTCAGGGGGGTTTGCCCCTTCTAAAAATGTATTTGTAGTGTGTTTTCTGTGTGGTTTTGTGGATTGGCAAAGTGTAATTCGTGAAAATGCATTTTCGCTTAAATGCACTTTTGCTGAACTGGAGTTGCTCACTTATGATTCGAAGAAATGAGCTTCCAATGGGTCAAAGTAGACCCATTATGACCACGGTCCAGTGTACCCACCATATGCAATGTGTGTCAGTAATCAAAGCCCTAACAATGAAAAGCAAATGTCTATCAGGCTGCGCATTCCTATGAAAATCATAGCTGACATACTGATGTGTACATCCACAGTCTAAGATACATTAATTAACATCGACATGTGATTTCTGCATATCAGATTATGTGAATAAATGTGTATTAGCAGACATTGAAGGTCTGATTTAAAACACAATTCAAGATGAAATGGTGCATTACCAAGTAGCACAAGTAGAGTCAACAGATTTGCTGCTAGTGGATGGCCCCTCATGCACACAACACCTTTGTTATGTCACATTATCTATACTTATGGACATGCTCAATAATGGAAGATGTCAGGAATACTGTATCTATCACACAATGTGAGCAACTTAATCAAGCATGTGCAATGGCATGCATAACACAACTTAGCAGTGGAAACCATGACATAATCTGAACAGTTGTTAATCTGTAGCATTAAGCATGGCAAGCATACGGAAATCAAGCACAGGTAAACATATCTTGACATTTGAAGTAAAGCATGCCCTGATACTGCCTCATGCAACATTTACATAACTGTCATTTGGCACACACACAAAAAAAATGGAAAATGACAACATTACTTTAGTAATGGGACCTGCACTGTGTAATACTGATGTCTGCCTCAGGAAACTGTCCCGCTGAGTGACAGGTTATCAGTATTTCCATTATTTTCCCTTACTTGTGTTCCCTGAGAAGTTATTTCTGTGTGTGAATGTCAAATGTACTCATTGTGCCTGTGCATGCAATGAGTCATATTAACAGCTACCAAATAAAATTGTTATAATGCAAAGTGACATGAAAGTACTGCGGAAAATATGCAAGCTGTATAACAAACTGAGCCAGACAGCATGTCCATTGTCTAACCTCACAAAAACTTAAGGAGTACAATATTATCAAATAGTAATAATCTTCTGTCATAAAGTCTCTAGTATATGTTGTAAAAATTGTATTGTCTTTCTACAAGTGTATGCATTACCTACCTACATTTATTAGCAATCACTACCCTGCAAAGTGCAAACATGTTGATGCTGCTTGCTGATTATAAAATGGTGTAAAGAAGTGCCTGTGTGCACAAGTATCCCCACACACAGGATACAAGTATTTGTTAACAAAACTATCAAAGGTGTTATAGGCAGAAACAATAGCCATGTATCATCAAAGGTGTTGTAGGCAGAGACAATAACCATGTTGAACTGAAAGGCATATCATAGAGTCTATCGACAACAGTGTATGCACTGACAAATTGATAACTATTCAGTATGTAAACATGCAAACCATGCACAATAGAACTAGCACATACACAAGAATACCAACATTTACATTATAAACAACAGTCAAAACACTACTTCATCATCAGTGTGACAGTTATACAGGTCCCCTTCTGTTCATCAAAACACCATATAATCAAAGACCACATATCTAAAACCCATTTCAGGATACCACCACAACAACAAAGACTTTCTCAGGGTAAGTAACCTGTTATCCAAACAAGGTGAACTTTGGCTTTTTCCCAACTGTAGGACAATCTTGGAATTGGTATATTTAGCTAGGGGTGAGGGGGTATAGCCCCCACCTAGGTGGGTTAGGGATGGTGTGGTTTAGGTTTAGTTACATTTTGGATGAGTGGTTACATACCCTGAGAAGAGCTTCATTGCTGTGGTGAGGCACTGAAATGGGTTTTCAATATTGTTATCTCAACATTATGGCCTTCAATTATATGGGGTTTTGACAAGCTGACATAGACCAAGTTATACATAACCAACTGTCATTTAGGTTGTGGCCTACACTTCAAAAAACTTTCTTCAGAAAACATGATTTGCTGCTAAATGATATTTAAGCATATTTGTATTTCAATCAGACTTGTAAGCACAGGTTTAGTGCGAGTATTGCACTTACCTCACTGATGCATAATGGGTATTCCTGCATTATAAACAATATATATGGTAATGTCAAAGATACAGGCCTGTAACTTGGATCAGCTACATTTTATTTAACAAAACAGGTAAATTAATCAATATACCTATCTCCCTCTGCTGCTCTTCCAGCCTGTGTATCTGTTTGATGCAAGGAGCATGGTTACAGGTCCTGTTCTTATCACCTGTGAAAAGATAGAGCAACTATGAATGATGTCCTCAAATAACTGTGACATACATTCTCAGATAAAAGTCTAAAAAAAAAATTCTATTGAAGAACATAACAGAATCATTATATACATTTTGTACTGTTACACACACAGTCCTTTACACTTTGGAAAATACTTAAACATAGAGTAGAGGATGTGAGAGTCTACTCTCTAATCTCTGATACCTACCTGCCTGGATAATCCATCTTGGCCGAGAGTGCGTAGTGCGAATGCAGTGAATGCAGTGAAAAGACTTGGAGTTATGAATGTGCAGGGATAGATTACTAATATGGATCATGGACTAGGCTTTACAAAAAGGACAATGTGCATTTAGGAAAATAAGTTGCAAGAATGAATGCATGTCATTACAGTGGTAGCAACCAATAACAGCAAATGAACATGTTCATCAATCAGAGAGTGAAACACTCATATATTATGTAGGTGCTGGAAAAGACAAATGCAAGGTGCTGTATATCAGTGACACAGTAATATATGTGGGAGGACTACATGTAAAGGTGATTGGCAAAGTACACATCACAAATCAAATGTCTACATCAATGTATGTCCCTGTTCTATATTCCAGCTGTAGGTCTGACCACATGACTCCCTCCAAATATAAGTATGAGAATTCGTTGAAGTGAATTTAATAATGAACGATAATTACATATGAAAAGTAATTGTACAAATGTGTCTTTTCCTAGCTACACAGATAATCATACCTCTCAACCTCTTATAGCAAGAAATCTGAACAAAGCCATAAACAAAAGTGAGACAAGGGCCCAAAAATAAGGACATTTTTTAAATATTGTTGTTACAAACTTAGAAAGTTGATTGAATAACAGGTTTTGCATTAGCATGAAGTTTCTGGAGGATATGGAGTCTGAAACAAATGTCTGTCATTATTTTCAAACTTCAATCTTTAATTATTTACAATTAATTTGCCAGAAAAAACACAATTTTAGAAAAAAATGGACCAAAAATATAAGGCCAAAATCAGGACATTCTGCAAAAATCTGTACAGTTGACAGGTATGCATATAACACTGCATTTAAAGAAGTGCTGTTGACAGAATATTATGCATTATGGAGATAGTCATGGAAGTCCAGTGAAGAACTGAGTTAATCGTAAGCATGCACAAATGAATCATTAATATCAATAAGCAGGTATGTAGAGCTTTATTTTCAATAATGTGTGAAAGACACAATGATAAGAATATGATGTATTTTTCCCCTAAGTGGAATTGAACCCACAGAGTGTACCATATATGTATACTACCCTGTTTCTTTACAGGTCAAGCTGACAGACAGCATATTTGTCTTTTGAACAAACAATTATTGTGTGTGTTTGTGTGTATGTATCCATATTCCTGCATATAACAGTTGAATACGATAACATAGGTTCATATGAGGTTGCTAGGCTAATGGCCCTATGGCCTTTATAAGCCTATCCATGTAAAAACCTGAGTACCTTTATGGACCATAGTTAGATGGTTGTTGTTAGTAGAATGATTCTGTGATTAGCCCTGTCAATGAAGTATATAGGTGCCACCCCTAGGGTGAATGTACAGTCACCCATCCAGTTGTCAAGTTGCACTTGGATAGGGTCATTGAGTCACTCTGCTTCACATGGAGTGGCAGCTTATTACAGAGAAGCTGCAATAGCTGAGAGATATAGCATGTCTGTTAATGTCACAGGCAAGGTGGGGATCCCTGGAGTGAGTGACTCTTGATCCATTAGGTTTGTGGACGTGCATCATTTCCATTAGAGCAGGGTCCTAGACTGCTCTGTAGGCCAGCACAGGTCACCTCTCAGCAGCCTGTATGACACAGAGTACAGTGACAAGGCTTTAAGTCTTTCCATATATGTTGTGTTTTGGAGGTCCTGGATTGTCATGGTCAGAAACCTCTGTGGTTTCTCCAGTTGCTACAGGTGACTGGTGAGGTACATACAAAAGGGAGCATAGTACTCAGTTAGTGGTCTGATAAGGGTCGAGTAAAGCAGAGCTATAACTTCTCCGGTCTTGCATGCAATGCCCTTATTTATGAGATGTACAATGTAGAATGCTTTTCTTACCACTAAAGGTACATGGTGATCAAATTGTAGGTTGCTATCAACCTGGGTTTCCCAAGTCTCACACCACCAAGTTTCAACTTAGAGGGGTGATATCCATATCATAATTAGCAGGTGCTAATTCTTTGCCAAAGGGGATAATGAGGTTTTTTTTTTTTTTGCATTATGTTTTAGTTCATGAGTTTGGCACCAATCATCTGTCTATGTCAACCCTTTCTGTAATATGTTAACATCACTGGGGGACTGTATGATTATACCCAGTTGATAGTCATCTGCAAACTTGGTAAGCCATGGGTCATCTACCTTTACCTGGACTTCAGAGAAATAGATTCCATACAGTAGAGGGCCCAACACAGATCCTTGTGGTACTCCACTGGTAATTGGTCTACTGGTGAAGGTGGACTCCCTATCTTTAACAGTGTGCATTGTGATTGGTCAGCTAGTTGGCTAGCCATCCTGTAATGTATGAATTAATCTCTATCTGGGAGAGTTTCTCTATGATACCTGAATGGGGGACTGTGTCAAAGGCCTTGGGAAAATCAAGATAGGCAGCTTGTACTGTTTTGCCCTCATCCAGGGATTTGATCACATTCTCAAAGAAGTCCACCAGGTTTAATAAGCGAGATCTACCCCTGACAAAACCAAACTGGGTTGGGTCAAGAGTTTGAAGGTCACCTTTGTTCTTGTGGATAACATCCATGATGATTCTTTCCATGGCCTTGCAGACAAGCCTGGTTAGGCTTATGGGTCGACAGTTCTCAGGATCATTTAGTGGATCCCATTTGTGCAAGGGGATTACTGTTGCTGTTCTTCACTCTGCTGGGACAAAGCCAGTTCTCAAGCTATGGTTAAAGAGAGTGTCAAGTGGTTTTGCTAGGTCTTGTTTTAGATTGTTTAGTAAGCCACCTGATATGTTACCTGCTCCCATAGAGGCTGTGTTTTTGGCCTTGAAGAGTGATTGCATGACCTGTTCTTTGGAGATGCTCAGTAGAGTACTGTTGTCATGAAATATATAACCACTATGGGCAATCATGATCTATACAAATAGCAGCTATCAACAAATATTAGAAATGAAAGGACATGTTTAACCAGACAGGCAGGCATTTCTCTTTGGTTAAACAAATTGGACTATAATAAGAATGTTCATTTTGCTAAGTGGAATGAAGTAAAGAAGTTCTTTATGACTTATTATTCACACATACACAGGTAGACTAGATGATACTGTTGAAGTATTACAGATTACTACAAAATGCATAGTCATCAGTGGCCTAGGCACTATAGGTGTCAGTAACACAGGACAAATGTGTGAAATTATGTTGTTATAGGATGGAAAACATTACTGAGTAAGTAAACCCCAATGGAATAGAACGTATACTTATATGGAGAATGTCACCACATCTTTTTAATTATCCAAATGAGCTAATTGTCAGAACAGATACTCAGTGGTTTTTAAAGTGATGTATCTGATATGTTTGGGAAACAGGTACATCTATAAATTCTGTAGGATTGCTCAGGTATATATAGGATTGTGACATTTACTGTAGGCAACCACTTGCTGTCTCTGCATCTTGGTGACCCTCCAATAAAGCTTGTCTGTAACCCTCAGATGCATGTCATCATAGCATTGGTGAACCAGCACTCCAGCCTGGTAGATCACCATATGTCATCGATGCTTCCTCACAATCTGGTTCCAAATGTTGATTATCATGACATTCTGTGGTTTAGCTCTTATGTGATGCTCCACTCCAATGCAGAAGGTGAATATCTGGGTGGTCTCCTTCTCAGTCCCACTGGTCACCCGGACATGTTGATGCCTTGTAGAAGTAGTCATTTCAATAATGTTGATAATGTCAATAATACAATACAGAATAACACAGATCTGAATAGTCATGTCTGAGGTCCCACTCACTTCACTGGTAGCAATGGTCTGATCTGTAAATGTATCCAAATCAATATTCAAAAGTGGTGCTTATCAGATCATTGGAACATAATGGGCAAGTGAAACACATAGACCAATTAAACAATAACTACTGAATACATCTGCAGATCACATTCCCCTTACACCAAATTTTCAGAACTTCTGTGGACATGCACAAATGGGATTCCAAAACCTTTACTTTTAATGAACCTCATTAATATGTATGGTGTAAATGGTACTTAAAAGATTTGTGAACATAGCTGCTCTTACTTTAAGTTATACCTGAGTCATAGGTAGCTGTAAAGGTAATCCAGCACTTACTAGCATTGCTGTTGTAAGTAATGATAGGTCATCATAGACCTATGTTAACATTACTCATTATCAAATATATCGTTTTATGGAAAATTTGTGCATTATGAAAAAATGTTTATAACTTACTTGAGTGGTGTGTGATTTACCTATATGCATATAGTTGACGTCTGCATCAAGAGCATGAGTAATTTCCCATATGCAGTTGTAGATGTAAATAGCAAAACTAAACAGTACATAAAGACAGATTTACAGATTTTCAGTATATCTTGCGGCTGATTCCATACAATATGTGATGTATGTATGGAAAAGTATGGATTCTGAAATTATCCATATGTAGCTAACTGCTATGCATTCCTTTTGCTGTCATGGATATTTATTCATTGATGAATCTTAAAAAAAGAATTAGAACTACTGGGTCAATACAAAACGGATCCATGATATCTGTGGCTTGCTTATGGATCTTGAGGTTTTCCAATACTTTCCATAAGTTATTCAATTTATAATTTACAGATATTCTCTGCTAATATGGATGGCGTTGACTGATCAGTAATGATTGTGTTGATATAAACACTGCTGTGGACCCAGCATATATAAAAAGAAATGGCACTAATGAATGATGAAGGAAAAGAAAATCCCTCAGACTATGGAAAAGATATTTCCATTGCATCATGTCAAATTCTTTTTTGGCGTCTACAGGGCTACAGAAACATTGTTACATCTTCTTCTTTCCAATCATAAAGCAGCTCAAAAGACATTATGCCATGCTGCTCTGCCTTAAACAAAGCCCATTTAGTCTATATGTGTTAGGGCAGCAAAAATATCCACATATCGTGAAATGTTTTCATGATAATGGAATGTTAATTCCTTCAGCTACATATAGGCAGGCACTCTAAAGTAGGCCCAGGGCCTGTGGTGGAAGCTTTTTATGCAATTCTGCGGGTAATCCATCTGTGCCTAGAGCCTTATTGAGTTTGACTTTTTTTTTAGTATTTGACAAAATTTCTCCCATCGATATAGACTTCTTAAGAAAATCTTGATGAGCCTAAGTTAATTCTGGCAAAGATGGAAATGTATTTCTTTGCACACTGTTAGGGGAAGATAGACCTCTACGATGGTCTTCTACTGAAAAGATTTTTTTTTCTTTTTTTTTTTCAAACACCTTTATTGAATTATCACTTGTGACATAAGCAAATTTACATTCATATCAAAGTAATCAAACTATATTAACATAACAAGCATTATATTTCACATATATTTATGTATCACATAACCTAAGCAATATTACATAATTTTTTCAGTTACCACCTTTTATTTTTAAACAAGGCATGTCTGAAAAGATTTCTTGATAACATTTTCAGAAACTTTCCCTGGTCTCCCACTTAGCTATTCAAAAATCCCTAGCAGTATTATCTTGCTTTAATTTAGTGATACAATTTAGAGTGAAATTGCTGTTGCACCTGGCCGACCTTGATGCCACATTAGAGGAAACTTCATAGTACTGCTTTGTTAAACTCTCGAGAGCTAACTTCCTACACAGTAGTTCTTGTATGTTTTTTTTTAAGCTGCAATAGTTGTTCTCTGTTTCTCTGCTCTTTATGGATGACTAACCATTTGGAATACTCCCTATAATGAAGTTGCAAATTTTGAAGTTCTTTATTCGAAGATCACCATAATCTATTCTTCCAGTCCCCAAAATTAGCATGAAGAAGCCCATTAAAAGCCTCCCTTAAGGTGTGTGGACTATAAACGTCCTGCTTAAGGGCTATTAAGAATTCTAGCAGGGTGTCCTGCAGACAGCTGGCAAAGTCAGGCCTTTTAGTATAACACTGAAAAAGACACCAACTTCTAGGTAGCAGTGGGAAACGCTGATCCAGGTGAAAATATCAGGACATCATGATAGGCATATGGGTAAGAAATCAATTCAGGTTTCACGTAGTGAAAGATTTGAAACATGAGGAGAATAAATCTAAGATGCCTTCTCTGCTTCATCTAGCAGAAGCATATCAGCATCAAGCAGGAATGGAAATCAAACCAGAAGTAGATAAAAATCAGGCAGCAACTGAATGTGCCAAAAAACAAAAGAAAGAATATAAGGTGAAGGAGCAGGTGAGAAGGCAAGAAATGTGGAAAATGCATAAATATAGTTGTAAGTATAGAAAATTTCTGGAAGAACCACATGTTGATCAGGATCGAGCATAGGAATGGTTAAGGAGAGGTGAATTTAAACCAAGAGATGAAAGGTTAATATTGGCGGCAAATGATAGTGGGCTATGTACATGTTGGTATACAAAGTCCATTGAACATGTGGGAGAAACAGACAAATGTAGGTTTTGTAAAACAGAATCAGAAAGAGTCGCACACCTCATTGCTGGTTGTGACATACTAATGGCAGAAGGACTGTAAACTGAAAGGCATAATAATGTGGCAAGACTGCTGCACTGGGGATTGTGCAAACATTATGGTATTGAAGTGGCTGAAAAACACTGGAAACATGAGCCACAAAGCATCATAGAAAATGATGAAGTCTACATCACATGGAATCACCCATTACCAGCAGTTCAAAAGATAGATACTAGAAAACTGGATATAGTAGTCCATGAAAAGAAGATGAAAGTAGCATTGATCATTGAAATCATCACACCCAGTGAATAAAGTGCCTTGTGTACAGAGAGACACATAGTCATATCAGGATTTGTAGGCAGAAAAGAGAGCAACATTGAAGAAAGATACCCAGACAGTTCCAATAGTAGTAGGAGCATGGGTCTTATAAAAAAGAATCTACAATCTTATTTACATATGTTACCAATAGATGTAGTCCCATACGAATTGCAGAAGTAGTCATTACTGGGCACATTGCAGATGCTGCGAAGAGCACTTCTGGCGGACATCAAAGATTGAAACAATACTAATTTCATGAACTTTAATTGTTCTTTGATTTAGAAATGGTGTCCATTCCAGTCATGGAAAAAATATTTGGAGAAATTAAAAAAGCAAGAAATTAATTAATTTTGGATGCAATTCCAGTATATACATGTCTAGATATAGTCTGCCTATTGTTGTAGAGATTTTAAATTTGGATGCAAAATGTGTATACTAGGGATGCATTGGGTTACTATACTTGGACAAATCAATTAGTGTCATTTCTTCTTCTCATGTTTTTATGGCTCTAATACTTGGTGGAAGTTTAGGTGGTAATGTTGCTGTTGCATGTATTCTCCCTGCCAATTGCACAATTAAAATCCTCTGCCAAAATTATGTAACCTCTAGCTTTCTCTTTAGTAAAATGCATCAACCTCTTAATATCAGATGTTTTCACAGTTGGATGGAAAATGTTTGAGAATGTAGTCAAAATTCTTCCTCCCATGAGGGGGTTGGGAGGATGGCTTAATGGTTAAGGTGTTTGCCTTACAAACACAAGATACAGGGTTTGAATCTCCCAGAAAATAATTCACTAGGCTTAAAATAGCTTTTAAGGGCAGTTAGCCTAGTACTAACCTAAGTTACTACTACCACAGCAGTGAGTTTACCTCGAATAGTTGAATAGACAGAAAACCCTTCCTTAAAAAGACAGCTACTCCTTTATTTTTGGTTGAAAGATGTCCTGTGGAGGCTAATAAAGCATATCCTCAGGATTCAATCTTCGTATGGTCTTATGGAAAAAGAGATGAATTTCCTGTAGCAATGACAGGTCTGGCATAATGGACCTATCCCAGGAGCACAGTCTAGACCTTTTTATGAAGGAATTTATGTTGGTTATATTTATACTAAATATTTTCATACAGTAGCACTGCATAAAAGAAATATCTTTTCATTTCTTCCATGGCATAACCCCTATGCAAGGCAAACCTCAGCAACAGAATACAATACTGGCACACATACTTTCACTTCTTTAGTAACTCATCTGTAAATAAAATATTGAAACTAGAAAAAACATAGCAAGAAATCCTTTCCCAGAAAAAAAAATAAATTAACAAGAAAATAAAACACAGATACAGAATTGCATATCTCACTATGTACAACACATATGAATGACTTCCAAGGCAATGGAGCCCCATACAGCCCTCAGACCAACCTCCACTTCCCTACATGGGCATGACGTTGTCTTTCTTGAGTGCTTGCATAAAGGATTTCACACAAAATATGCCTCTCAGAGCTTTAACACAAAATGTTTATTTTGATATCTTAGAACCAGAAGTCTATCCTATTTTACTGTCTTGGCAGTAAATTAGAGTAATGTGAGGAAGCTGGAATGGGTGTAGGACATACAGACTCTATACCTATAGTAAATATATGAATCCAAATCAAAGCTTTGCAACTGTGCAACAGCAGCAGAACTAAATAATTTGCTATTATGTCATTCCAAGGCAGTTGTTCTTTCAAGTTAGGACTGCCTTTGTTAATGAGTTTGTTTTTCTATCAATAATTATTTCATTTTTATTCGTTAGCTTTCTGCTATGAAAAGAACATACCTATTGATCCAAGTATAGGAATCAAGTTAATAAACTAATGATTAAGGCTTGAAATCATAAGTTCTTCATGCCTTGTGCAACTCTTTCTAAGCTTGCTCATGGTGCTAGGGAGAAATAAAGAACCATGACTCATTATTTTGCCTCATTTTCATATCATTATAATAGTTGTATTAAATATAAGCAAAATGCCATGAAATGCATGCAGTACAGCCCCATCATGTACTATTTATTGAGGACTGGTTGAGGTAAAAATATATATCCTGGAATACAACCAAAATGTCAACACTCAGTCAGTAAACATGCAAGCAGAAAAGTGCCTACTGTCCCTTACCTGCTCATATTCTGATTGTAAAGGCTACCTTACTCACCTGCCCATTCCATCCAGGTAGTCATTAAAGTTGTATTCATACTCTGAGGAGTTCACTAGCAAGCCCTCTCCTATGTTAGCACATTAAGTCCAATAATTTTTCTTCGTACAATATCCATAATAAGTACCCTTTGTAGTCTCCACCAACATATATCTGGAGATGGACCTGTCTCCACGGCCAACCACGCATTAAGCCTGCCTATAAGTGTTCATCATCGCTGACGCCAACCCTCATTAATCAGATGAAATCAGTGTCCCCCTGAGGTCCACTCATTCTGCAGCACATTAACTCCTGATTCCTACTGAATAACAAGTCTTCAACATGCATTCTGCATTGATCCAATCATTCCACAAGAAGTGAGAGCCCAATAGCCCTTTTGTTTCTCTTGAGGCTGAGTAGAAGAGGTGGCAAAATATCTACTCTTTGAAAAAGCAAGGCTTTTTCTTCATAAGCCCTAACTGTTTCCACTGTGCATGCCCAGTGGAACTCTCCTGGTTAACTGCTCAGTGGCTTTAGTGAGGGTATTTCACTATTATGACTGACATAACCCCCAGAAGTTATTTTCCCAACTGCAAATGCTCCAGTGTGTTATCCATTCTGCCATGGGGTGTCTATCAGTGGATGTGACACTGCTTTGTCATTTGTCTCTCACCTTTCTTTAGCTGTATTACTGCCTGTGCTGTTATAACTGCCTGTGCTGTTAGTAAAACATAAGTCATCTGAAGTTTAATTAACATGTTATCCCATCCATGCCAACAGAGCTGGCTTTACTTGTAGCTTCCAGTAGCTGGAGCCATTCATCTGCATTTCCATCTCAAATTTAAGTGATCTATATCCTATGCCATCTTTGTATCTCACTCCAACAAAAGCAGCAAGCAAATAACTCCAAAAATCCAAAAAGTAAACAAAAGCTGTGTCAGTACGAAGAAATTTATTATAATCCAAGCCAATAGTAAGTGCTTTCTTCTCTTATGCAAGAGACTTCCTCAGACTATGGCTTTACCGTAAAAAAAAATATGCTTTAAATACTACATTAATTAACATTTTAAAGAACAATTTAACATTTAAAAGCACAGTGACATAAAAATGCAAAGTAACCATGCATACATTAATGCTTCATGCCCTTTCTTTTTAAATGCATTATAAATTCTTCCCTGTTATTTAAACCTGAAGGGAAGCAAGCATTTAGTTTAACTTGCCAACAATATTTTAGCCAACCTAGTTCTTCTTCAACATTTACTGACTTAATATGTTGATGCACAGTTTCCAAAACTATAGATTTAAAATTAATTTTACATTTCTTATCAACATAATGTTTGCTCATAGCATTTTTTGTATCTCCATTACTTGTAGCATAATTATGTTCATAAATTATTTTGTATAGATCTCTCTTTGTTCTTCCCACATAAAATTATCTACATTATGAACACATCAATAAATAAATAACAATTTTTGATTTACAAGTAAACCTCCCTGGGACTTGGACTACTGTTTTCCCCACTAATAATTCACTGCTATCAGTAAATAAATATTGGCAATAGTTACAATTATAACATTTAACCATCCCTTTTCTTACCTCAGCTTCTTTAACTTTTACTTTGAAAAAGATCTTTAAAGTTTCTAGCCCTTTTCTGAACAAACTTGCGTTCATTCCCTATTTTCTCCATAATTTCTCTATTTCCTTTTAAAATTCCCCAGTTTCTCCTCACTATATTCTTTATAGTGTTCAAATCTGTACTATTTTGTATTGCTAATGCTGTACTATAATTTTTATGTGTTTTATCACCAACATTCATATTGACATTATTTCCAATATTATTCCTCTTAATTAATTCATCAGTGAACAACCTTTGTACTTCATCTTGAGGGTATCCTCTTATTTTCATCCTTTTACAAAAATGTAAAGCTTCAAGCTCAAACAATTCATCATCTTTAGTTAAATTACTAATCCTTTTAAGTTGTCCCTTAACAATATTAACTTTAGTTCTTTTAGGGTGCAAACTAGAATAATGCAAATACATATTATTTTGAAAATCTTTCTTATAAATCTTAGAAATTAATTTATTATCATATTTATATATTGTCAGATCTAAAACATTGATTTTATCTGCATTATAACTATATGTAAATTTCATATAGGAACAAACATTATTAATGTAATTTAAAAAAATCATTTAACTCATTAATAGTATCATCCCACACTATAAGAACATCAATAAATCTTAACATCTTGACTATATTACTATGTTCACTTTCTAAAATATTGGCTATTTCCTAACCTTGCATAAGCACATTAGCATAACTAGGGGCTAGAGCAGCACCCATCACAACACCATTTGTTTGGACATGTATTTGATCATAAAACTCTAAATAGTTATGGCTCAAAACTAAATCAATAATCTCCATTAATAACCCTACTGTACTTGGGGAGAACACTTTAGATTCTAATAGCTCTACCATTACTGTCTCCATTCCTTCTTTATTCGGAATCATGGTATACAAAGAATTGATATCTAATGTAACCAGTATATGTGAATCAGACACCTTAATCTCTTCCAGTTTTTTTATACAGTCATAACTATCTTTTATATAAGTATTACCCCTTGGTACTACCCTCTGTAGATGCTTGTCAACAAACACTGACATCCCTTCAGTTTTGCTATTTCTACTCACCACTATGGGTCTTAATGGTGGGGAATCTAGGCTTTTATGGATCTTTGGAATACCAAAGATCCTACTTATTTTTAGGTTGTTATTAGATAGATTTCTTTTAGTTTTATCATCAGTTCTTCCTGTGTAGAACCATTCTTCTACACAGGAATCAATTAATGAAAATCCCTTTCTTACTTCTGACATATTCACAAGTCTATAAAAATTTGTGTCAGGCAACATTTCTTTCATTTTATTTTCATATTCATTTCTATCAATCAATACCATAAAACCACCCTTGTCAGCTTTAAAAATTAAAACATCTTCATTTTTGACTAAAGCATCTAAACATTCCTTTTTTTTTTTGTTAGATTATAATATCTAAAATTCGTATCATTATCTAACATTTCAAGCATCTGAAATTCACATACATTGAGGAACATTTCTAATTCTTTGATTAACGGTGGATTATAGCAACTCAGTTTATACATTTCACAATTACCTTGCATTTGTGCACCAAGTAAAATGCTCAAATTTAATTTCCTCACATAGTCTCTAATTTCGTTGATCATCACCAACTTATTCACTCTGTGCGCTGGAGCGAAATTCCACCCTTTACTTAACACACAACAATCTCCATAAGACAGTTTTTTACTGGATAGGTTAATAATTTTGAAATTTAAAGTACCTAAGTCTTCCAGTATTGTTGTTTCATGTTCCAGTTTTTCCCTGGACCCTTTCTGCCATACCAGTTTTTTTGTGGCCATTGCTGCTGTTTATTTGAATAATTAAATTTATCATTGCTTCCATCTGCCATCACTTGAGCCCACAATCTCACTTGATTGTTAATTCTTTTATACACATCAATAACTTGATTATTTTCCGCTATTACATTTCCTTTTTGCTGAGGTTCCAATACTGTCGGTTTGGTTTTGTTGGCCTCCTTTGTTTTTGGTCTAACTGCTTGTTCCGTTGCTTTAATTCCTTGCCCAACTCTGGGTTCCATTCTTTCATTCACAGTGGTTGTCTTTGAAGTTTCAGCCACATTGGTTTTATTATTTAGTCTTTCAGACCTTCTTAAAACATTTAACTCATCCTCTATTACTGTACCATCTCCATAGGATTCTTTCATACCACTATTACTTTGTAGCTTCAGCCCATACGCTGCTGCCACACCCCCAGCGTATTCATTCTGGTCTCTGAAAAATTTCTTAGTTTTTCTCTGGCATATCTCTTCATTGAGTTTGAGTAAATTCTCTTGTATAATACTCATGTTGCTGTTAAAATTCTCTAAGGAAATATTGTCTTTTAACATGCTGAAGTTAGTTTTCACTTTGGCAGTTAAATCTCTGATTTTATTGTTATTAGTTTCACTAAGCAATTCCATGTACTGAAGCCCCACCTTTTGATTAATTTCAAGCCATTTCTCTGTGAGAACTTTAGGCAAATCTCTACCTGCTGGTAGATTTTTCATTCTTAGCCCTTTCGGCACTTGTTTTGCTTTCAAACAATTCTCAAAGAATAAATTGTCCCACTGAAGACGTTTCAATGTAGAGAAATCTTTTTCTAAAAGATGAAAACTTTCCTGAATATTAAAAGAAGAGTTTGTTGTTCCTTCACACAAAACACTTCCTTCCACATTGAAAGGATTAACAGGAAGAGCTATCAACCATTTAAAATCTCTTCTTCACAATTACTACTGAAACCAGCTCTGCGATACTTTCTCATGAGCAGGTTTACTGTCCCTTCTTCATTTACAATAAACAAATCACTTTATGTTATGTTGATAAAAAATTTAAAATTAATTTTAAATGTATAGTTTTGGACACTGTGCATCAAAATATTAAGTCAGTAAATGTTGAAGAACTAGGTTGGCTAGAATATTGTTGGCAAGTTAAAATAAATGCTTGTTTCCCTCCAGGTTTAAATAACGGAATAGTTTGTAATGTATTTAAAAAGAAAGGGGTTGAAGCATTAATGTATGCATGGTTACTGTGCATGTTTATGTCATTGTGCTTTTAAATGTTAAATGGTTCTTTAAAATGTTAATTAATGTAGTATTTAAAGTATATTTTTTATATGGTAAAGCCATAGTCTGAAGAAGTCTCTTGCATAAGAGACGAAATCGCTTACTATTGGCTTGGATTATAATAAATTTCTTTGTACTGACACAGCTTTTGTTTACTTTTTGGATTTTTGGAGTTATTTGCTTGTTGCTTTTGTTGGAGTGTTTGACATTGTTACAGCGTGTCAGTTATGGAGATTAGTACTGCTCCAGGAATGAGCTTTGCAGCTGTATCAGCAGGCTGTGTGTTAAATGATACCTCGAGTGGTTCATTTATTGTAAATGAAGAAGGGACAGTAAACCCGCTCATGAGAAACTATCCAGAGCTGGTTTCAGTAGTAATTGTGAAGAAGAGATTTTAAATGGTTGATAGCTCTTCCTGTTAATCCTTTCAATGTGGAAGGAAGTGTTTTGTGTGAAGGAACAACAAACTCTTCTTTTAATATTCAGGAATGTTTTCATCTTTTAGAAAAAGATTTATCTACATTGAAACGTCTTCAGTGAGACAATTTATTCTTTGAGAATTGTTTGAAAGCAAAACAAGTGCCGAAAGGGCTAAGAATTAAAAATCTACCAGCAGGTTGAGATTTGCCTAAAGTTCTCACAGAGAAATGGCTTGAAATTAATCAAAAGGTGGGGCTTCAGTACATGGAATTGCTTAGTGAAACTAATAACATTAAAATCAGTGATTTAACTGCCAAAATGAAAACTAACTTCAGCGTGTTAAAAGGCAATACTTCCTTAGAGAATTTTAACAGCAACATGAGTATTATACAAGAGAATTTACTCAAACTCAATGAAGAGATATGCCAGTGAAAAACTAAGAAATTTTTCAGAGACCGGAATGAATATGCTGGGGGTGTGGCAGTGGCGTATGGGCTGAAGCTACAAAGTAATACTGGTATGAAAGAATCCTATGGAGATGGTGCAGTAATAGAGGATCAGTTAAATGTTTTAAGAAGGTCTGAAAGACTAAATAATAAAACCAATGTGGCTGAAACTTCAAAGATAACCACTGTGAATGAAAGAATGGAACCCAGAGTTGGGCAAGGAATTAAAGCAACGGAACAAGCAGTTAGACCAAAAACAAAGGAGGCCAACAAAACCAAACCGACAGTAATGGAACCTCAGCAAAAAGGAAATGTAATAGCGGAAAATAATCAAGTTATTGATGAGTATCAAAGAATTGACAATCAAGTGAGATTGTGGGTTCAAGTGATGGCAGATGGAAGCAATGATAAATTTAATTATTCGAATAAACAACAGCAACGGCCACAAAAAACTGGTATGGCAGAAAGGGTCCAGGGAAAAACTGGAAAAGGAAACAACAATACTGGAAGACTTAGGTACTGTAAATTTCAAAATTATTAATCTATTCGGTAAAAAATTGTCTTATGGAGATTGTTGTGTGTTAAGTAAAGGGTGGAATTTCGCTCCAGCGCAAAGAGCGAATAAGTTGGTGATGATCAACGATATTAGAGACTATGTGAGGTAATTAAATTTGAGCATTTTACTTGGTGCACAAATGCAAGGTAATTGTGAAATGTATAAACCGAGTTGCTGTAATCCACCGTTAATCAAAGAATTAGAAATGTTCCTCAATGTATGTGAATTTCAGATGCTTGAAATGTTAGATAATGATACGAATTTTAGATATTATAATCTAACAAAAAAAGAAAAGGAATGTTTAGATGCTTTAGTCAAAAATGAAGATGTTTTAATTTTTAAAGCTGACAAGGTTGGTTCTATGGTATTGATGGATAGAAATGAATATGAAAATAAAATGAAAGAAATGTTGTCTTACACAAATTTTTGTAGACCTGTGAATATGTCAGAAGTAAGAAAGGGATTTTCATTAATTGATTCCTGTGTGGAAGAATGGTTCTACACAGGATGAATTGATGAGAAAACTAAAAGAAATCTTATAACAACCCAAAAATAAGTAGGATCTTTGGTATTCCAAAGATCCATAAAAAACTAGATTCCCCACCATTAAGACCCATAGTGGTGGGTAGAAATAGCAAAACTGAAGGGATGTCAGTGTTTGTTGACAAGCATCTACAGAGGGTAGTACCAAGGGGTAAGACTTATATAAAAGATAGTTATGACAGTATAAAAAAACTGGAAGAGATTCAGGTGTCTGATTTACATATACTGGTTATATTAGGTATCAGTTCTTTGTATACCATGATTCCGAATAAAGAAGGAATGGAGACAGTAAGGGTAGAACTATTAGAATCTAAAGTGTTCTCCCCAAGTACAGTAGGGTTATTAATGGAGATGATTGATTTAGTTTTGAGCCATAATTATTTAGAGTTTTATTATCAAATACATGTCCAAACAAATGGTGTTGTGATGGGTGCTGCTCTAGCCCCTAGTTATAGGTTCATAGTAGACTAACTACCCTTGTGGGCCATTTCAAGCCTAGCCAATTACTCCATGTGAGAATCAAACCCTGCACCTTGTGTCTGTAAGGTAAACACCTTAACCATTATGCCATCCTCCCACCCTCACATTATGCTAATGTGTTTATGCAAGGTTGGGAAATAGCCAATATTTTAGAAAGTGAACATAGTAAACATATAGTCAAGATGTTAAGATTTATTGACGATGTCCTTGTAGTGTGGGATGGTACTATTAATTAGTTAAATAATTTTTTAAATTACATTAATAATGTTTGTTCCTATATAAAATTTACATATAGTTATAATGCAGATAAAATCAATGTTTTAGATCTGACAATATATAAATATGATAATAAATTAATTTCTAAGATTTATAAGAAAGATTTTCAAAATAGTATGTATTTGCATTATTCTAGTTTGCATCCTAAAAGAACTAAAGTTAATATTGTTAAGGGACAGCTTCAAAGGATTAGTAATTTAACTAAAGATGATGAATTGTTTGAGCTTGAAGCTTTAAATTTTTGTAAAAGGATGAAAATAAGAGAATACCCTCAAGATGAAGTACAAAGGCTGTTCACTGATGAATTAATTAAGAGGAATAATATTGGAAATAATGTCAATATGAATGTTGGTGATAAAACACATAAAAATTATAATACAGCATTAGCAATACAAAATAGTGCAGATTCGAATACTATTAAGAATATAGTGAAGAGAAACTGGGGAATTTTAAAAGGAAATAGAGAAATTATGGAGAAAATAGGGAATGAACCCAAGTTTGTTCAGAAAAGAGCTAGAAACTTTAAAGATCTTTTTCAAAGTAAACTAAATAAAGTTAAAGAAGCTGAGGTAAGAAAAGGGATGGTTAAATGTTATAATTGTAACTATTGCCAATATTTATTTACTGATAGTAGTGAATTATTAGTGGGGAAAACAGTAGTCCAAGTCCCAGGGAGGTTTACTTGTAAATCAAAAAATGTTATTTATTTATTGATGTGCTCAGAATGTAGATCATTTTATGTGGGAAGAACAAAGAGAGAACTATACAAAAGAATTTATGAACATAATTATGCTATTAGTAATGGAGATACAAAAAATGCTATGAGGAAACATTATTTTGATAAGAAATGTAAAATTAATTTTAAATGTATAGTTTTGGACACTGTGCATCAAAATATTAAGTCAGTAAATGTTGAAGAAGAACTAGGTTGGCTAGAATATTGTTGGCAAGTTAAACTAAATGCTTGTTTCCCTCCAGGTTTAAATAACAGGGAAGAGTTTGTAATGTATTTAAAAAGAAAGGGCATGAAGCATTAATGTATGCATGGTTACTTTGCATTTTTATGTCACTGTGCTTTTAAATGTTAAATTGTTCTTTAAAATGTTAATTAATGTAGTATTTAAAGCATATGTTTTTTATGGTAAAGCCATAGTCTGAAGAAGTCTCTTGCATACGAGACAAAAGCGCTTACTATTGGCTTGGATTATAATAAATTTCTTCGTACTGACACAGCTTTTGTTTACTTTTTGGATCTTTGTATCTCAGCTGCAAACAATTAGTGACACTGGTTCACCCCACTGGATTGTGTTTGACCAATGCTTCCCTTGTCATTCACATATTTCTTGGAAAATTAGAATTCTCTGTCCATGCAGCTACCTCTCTGCATGTATAAATGATTTGAAGTCCTTGCCATGCTAAAACCACATGGTGAGTAGAATTAACACTGCCAATTAACTGACTGAATGCAGACTTGGCTCATCACTATGAAAATGACATGAATAATGAGTGAGTTTTAGAGCTGCATTGTACAGACACCACTCTTGATGATCAGTTCATTGTATCATGTTAGACACCTTCTATGCTTTCATTACATGGCCCCTCCTACCTACCTCCCAGGTCCTGCCCACTAGAATGTAACTAGATTTCGTACTTGATTTAGTCGTACTCTGCTAGATGACCAATACCAATGTATATAACTTTACTCTTGCTTTATTGGATTTACACTCCTTTGAAAAAGAGCAGGTTCACGTTCTGAGGTTTTCTTCACTTAATAAACTTGTTGATGAATTATTCAGATTTTTCTATGCTGAGATTATACTTGAACGCAAACTTTTTTGGAGCAGATTATAATTCAGTGAATAAATTGTAAGAGGATTCAGCATAACTCTATGCATAGGTAATATAGACATGTTTGTTAGCTCTATTCCATTAATTACCCTCCTAATATACATACCTTTTGCTAACTTTAACGCTTGTGAATTGTGAGATATTCAAACATAGTTTGACTAGGGCAAAAGTCCACACGTATCAACTTTTTCCCATCAAAATGTATAAAATAATGTGCAGCATGAGAGAAAAGTGGGTAAGTAGTAATCAGGCTTTTGTATGGAGATGCAAAACAGTTAAAATCAATTCAAGCTTTAAAGGCTCATGGGTTACAGGGCATTACAAATTATTGTCAATCTATTCTTCTAAATTTCTTTGAGCGGTATGCAAAATTGCCATCTGCTGTAATAGAAAGGATTTCTGAGATCTACAATGAGTGACAGAAGTCAAATGTGAGTCATCTGTGAATAAATGGGAACATTTGTTCTCACTCTATGGATATATACAGTGAAATAATAGTGTAAGTATATTTTTAAGATACTTAATAAAATATAATATATGATATGATCAAATAATGTATTTGAACCTTCATTACTGATTCTAAATCTCCAAATCAAAGATCTACTTCCCATCTGCAACACGCTGGAATATCCATGAAATATTCTAGACCTCTTCATTTCCTGTAATTCTATTTTGTTATTTTATAGTGCATTGCTTTATTATTTTATTTGCTTCAAATGTTTGTAAAACTGTTGTGTTTTTGCACCCTGCTAGAGTCTGAAATGGGTCCATCTGGAACAGTACTCTGCCCCAACAAACAAATTTAAAGAAGTAAATAAAAGTGAGTACAAAAAGTAGATCACCTTGGAAACAGAGTCACAAATAAAATTAAACAGTGGTTTATCCCTTTCATTCTCTTGTGCATGCCAAATGCTCATGGTGAGAAATGTTAAACAAGACAAACAGGTAAAATTAGTAAAAAAGATGAAACAGAGCAATATACAGTATCCTGTACTATTCTACCTCTCAGCTATCCAGATTTTCGCAGAATGTCCAGAATTTTGCCTCATAGTTTTGGTTGGTTCCTCGTAAAACTTGTGGTTTTCTGGCAATCACTGAGGATGGAAGTCACTAAATAATGACACTCACTTGAATTTCAGATCTCGTATCCTTCAGAAAATGGAGTCTATATTACAAAATCGAAATCCCGTTTCCACGAACACCACAAGACCGACACGTATAGCTCGAACTACGGTAATGGGAAACATTCAAAACCATGAAACATGAAATGTCAAAGTGTCATGGTTGGCCCGTCTGTGGTATAGCTCCGTAAGGTAAGTGTGCAATAGTTATGGACCTTAGGGTTAGGGTGTGGGTTAAGGTAAGTGCATAGACAGTAATGTATGTAAGGCTTAGTGTAGTGTTAGAAGTAGGGTTTGGTTAGTGTATGTATCTATTTTATTTATTATGTTCGGGTATGTAGTATGTAGCGTGCGGTGGTGTTGTCCGACTATGACCATTCGAGATTTGAAGATTCGCGGTTTAGGGGGTTCGACATATTTGCGGTTCACGCTATGTGTGTCGGTGTTGTGGTGTTCGATTATATGGGTTTTCTATGTCATAATATAGACCCAGAAAATGCATGCAAACACAAAACCTTTTATTCTAGCAACTTTCTAATTTGTCTCTATTTCTGGACCTTTGCCCCCTTCATTATTTTGGCTTTGTCCTGATTTCTTGTGCAAATAGGTTGAAGCTTTGTGTATGGTGTGTGCATGTAGCAAAACTCACTGTAGTCTTCTGAAAGTGAAGACTGACACTTAGAGCTTTAGAATAAAACCTAAAAACTTATGTAATATGACAGATCGCTCAGCAGCTTAACAAATTACAAAATGAGATTAAATAATTCCTGAAAAGCTGCATCATTCTTGTACCTTCAAGATACCTTTAAAATACCATTTCGCAATACTTTTGGAACAGTCAGTGTGAATCTTTTCTGTAAGGGAACATTACTATAAATGCCAGTTATAATAATGTCTAACAGTTTTGCAAACAGTAGTGCCATTTAGTGAACCCCCTCCTGTGTTAACTTTCATTATGCATCATTCATTATCCTAGTTACTAGAAGACTAGAATTTACTCTCCTGCTGAGATAATTGACAGGTTAAATTAAGTAAATTGAAATATGTTGAAAATGATTCCACATAAAACCATTATGTAAACTGCAATTTATCTGGATAAGCCTGAACAATGCACTAGTGTGTAAATTATTGTGCAGATTATCAAAAGTGTTTTAATGAACGTCCTTGAATAATTATAGTGGGTTAATTGTTAACTTGTAGGAGGGTGTTTCTACAGTGGGTGTATTACAAGCTCTATGGATTTGTACTCATTAGAAATTGTTCAATATTACCTGTATAACCTTTTCATGTAAAATTCACATGTCCTCATAGGTAAACCAACTTTAAACCTTTAGCCTTAAAATTAGGTCAAGATCATGGCTGAAAGGAATCTTCAGAGCAGTCTTCAGATTTGTTCACTATCCATTTAACATAATATTTATTAATATGAAACTTATAACTTGTTACATGAACAATTGTATTGCACCTTCATGAGAACTTGTTTATATGACTGGGAAAAAAAGTCAGTTGTCTTGCTAGAAAATACTGAAGGTTCATGTTACAAATGTTCAGCTTTCAGCTCTAAACCTGTGGTTGGGAAGGCAATAAGATGTTTGTCCATCTGCAGCCTTCTAGAATCTTTATTATGCATTTTTAAAGGTAACAGATGCAGTGCTAATTAGCGGTAAAGCTAAATACTGTGGATTTTAATAGTCTGCAGACTTGTCTGCTTTACAGTTTTCCATGATTTTTATTTAGTGGATTACTTCCATTTTTTTCAGATGTATGTATATGACAACTGTTTCTCAAACTCTGCAGAATATCAGCAGTTCTGGAGAGTGTGGGTTTTGAGGCTATTACTTTCTTTTTGTCGGTTTATAGGGCGTAAGTACATAGGGAAATGCTCATTCAGCTTATGCTCTTGGCCTGACTCCATGGTCTTAGTGATGGATAGAGCCCTGATAGTGACTCAGGAGATCTGGATTTGACTAGCTAGAGAGACTGATAGGCTTCCCGGCAAAGGCTGCAATCCATGGTGGAGAATGGGGGCTTCAGTCTCGCTTGATATTATGGGCAATATACTGGTATTTCATCATATGCATGCCTTCATTGACATAACTTCATGCAGAGTGTAGGGATAGGACAGCTGGTCAAGCATAACAAATAAAAACAAAATCTGAACTGCACAAGCATGGTAGTTCCCTAGTTCTGGCTGCCACTGCAGCTGGCAATGTGGTCATGGCCATCCTGTTAATGGCAAAAATGCATATAATAAGGTGGGAAGGAGCCTGATAGCCTGATTTTGGAGGTCAGAAAAGTAAAAAGAAGATGTCAGAAAACTCTGACTATAGCAAAGCATAACCGTCATCACAAAGTAATAACAAGAAAAATATACTAAATCAGGAAAGAGTCCTCTATGAAAAATGCAAACCATAATCATGGAATCCACAGAAAAAAACAGTACTTCATTTACCTACCAAAAAAAGAAACTTTTACAAAGAGCATAATAAAATCACTCACCAAATCAAACAGACTCTGTACAAGACATCGTCACAGGTAAGAAAACTTAAATTACCATAATGGGAAAAGTGACAATAAAGGTACACGGTGATATTGGAAATAAGTTTATGATAAATAGAATCAATAAAACTATAGCAGATAAGCAAGCAATAATGCCCGACAGGATGTGTGTTAATGTATAATTAATGCCCACCCAGGGGTATTATGTGGCCCGACGCTCCAGGCCTACACCCCTGCTTGAACCAGACACCCTTGGCAACATGGGTTGAACTCAGCTAGGCTTGTAAGGGCACTGGTACCATTAGCCTAGTAATGGCCTATGATCCTGTGATTATAGTGCTATCACAGTCCATATTAGGAATGCTAATGATCTTATATCTAGAGATCTGCACTTTTATTCTGTTTTAGTCCTACTTGAACTCTTTTCAGTGCCTGGCATTAGAGGTCGTGTACTGATTTTACAGATATGTTCTTGTCATTACATTTTTTTTTCTATTGTGACAAGTTCATTTGCCTTTCTGGTCTGCATGTTGAAAGTCCAGGAATCATAACTGTTGTGATCCTTAGAAGTGTGGGAATAAACATACAAATTAGAATGAGATATACTCCTACTCTGAGATACAGAACATTTAGAGTTGGTGTATGTAAGTAAAGGGTCAGGCAGAGCCCACCACAAGGAGGTATGCAGCTGTGGAAAGCCTACATATAACAATGTTTTAAAGGTAGAACTGTAAGTTTTGTAATTTATTTTTGTTTTACTTGCAATTTAATTTTCAGTGTCTGGACTCACACTCTCAAGTCTAGCACTCCTGATAGGAAGTTACTTTCTGGTCATACACAGAAGGAAAAGTTTGATGTTATCTCCTCTGTAATGATCGTTAAAATTCTAGCCTTGTAATAAAATGAAGTTTTTAGCCCTTGTAATTAAAGTATGAATAACCCAGAGCCAGGTAAAACATTTACATGTTACCACTATCCTTAAGGGACAACAGGGCTAAACCAGGCGTGAATTTGAGGTTTACTATCCATGCCTTAATAGAGAAATGGAAGAATTTTGCTTTACGTGGAGAGGAAGACAATTCCAAAGAAGTGGTATTTTTGGTGATATATATCTATCCCTTCAACATATGCTATTTATGTTTGAGAAGAGATTAAGATCTTCTGAGTTGTTGTTTAGTCCACCATTGAACTTGTGGATGTATAGTACATAAGAAAGGATAACTTTACTGAGGCTCTGTTTGTAAGGCAGAGTCTGTGTAATACTGAGTAGGGGGACAAAGTTTTGAAATGGTGAGTGCAGATTTTATTATCCATTCCCTTGCTTTTTTTTAGTACTGTGGTTATTTAATTTGCATTGTGTATGGACAGGTACATACTATAGAGGCTATTATATGCAATGACTGGACTAATAAGTGCTGAATACAGTAGAATGGTCACATATTTGAATCTAGCTGCCATTCTCTTATTAATAAGCTGCATAACAAAGAAAGAACTTCCTCACAATAGTGGATATATGGTAATTGAAGGACAGCTTGTTGTCCACATAGATTCACAGGTCCATAACCATCAAATCAATTTTCAGGGGTGTGTTATCAATGTGATCGCTATGTGGCAATGTCACGTTTGCCAAAGGAGACTATTATACCCTTTTTGGACTTTAGCTTTAGTCTATTGTTATGACACCAGCTGTTGATTTGAGAAAGGCTGCCTTGCAGGATCTTGGTGCCCTCTACAGAGTTTATTAAGGAATATGTTTACAGTCATTAGAAGATATAGTCAGCCACAAATCATTTACATTGACTTTGACCTCTGAGAAGTAAATTTCAAATATGAATGTCCCAAGAACTAAACTCTTGGGTATACCACTAGTGATAGGTCTTCAGGTGGAGGTAGAGCCAACTACCCTAACTAACCATGTTCTGTTTCCAAGCTAATTTGTTATCCTGTGCATTATGTAGTTAGTAACATTTAGACTGAGAAGTTTAACAATGAAATCTGAATGGTGTTGAATGCCATTGTGAGGTCTAGATATGTGGTGTGTACAGAGTTTTCCTCACCCATTTCTTCAGTAACTTTCTCAAAGAAGTCAACCAGGCACGATTTGCCCTTGACAAAACTCTTGGCTTGTGCCAAGATTTTTTTAGGTTATCTATGACATTAGTTATTAATTCTATAATTGTCTCTCCATAGCCTTACAGATGAGGCTGATCAGACGTATGGGTTTATAATTAGCTGGATCTTTTGATGTCCCACATTTATACAGGAGCAAGACTGTTACTGTCCTCCACCCATCCGGCACAAAGCCTTTTTGGAGGCTCATCTTTACCAACTCCCCCATCTTCCCAGGAATATATGTAGAGTGCAAAGTAAGTCATTTTGGTAGATAATCTAGACCATTCACTCTGGACTGGTAGTAATCAGTTGAATGTGAACATGTCTAAAACTAAAGCTTTGGCTATGCATGCCACATTCAAGAATTCTTCTGCCATCTTATTCCATTCTTTAATCTTAATGGCAACAATAGGCAGTAATTTGTCAAGTAGCATGTGACTTTGGTATCATCTTTAATAAACAACTGACACTTAGGAAACAAATACCTGATGTTGTGAAACATTCTATTGCCTTGTTTTCTCTGAGGACCATTCTGTTATCATCTAGGCTTTACTTTCCAATCACCTTGATTAATTCAATGCCTTTTACCTCAGGCTTCCTACCACTGACTTTGATTATTTGCAATTTATGTAAAATTCTATATCTCATGGTTACTTGCTAGTATAAGCAATTAACAGCATATTATCACCCTCACCACGCAGCTCAGGTTGCATTAGATACTTATCTAGTTTTTGCCAATATTTGAAATCTTATCATTGAATTTTTATTCGCTGCTTGACATGTGTCCCTCTTACATGAATATGTTAATCTTTCCTTGTTGCCCAAAAGGAACATGGTGCTGCATGAACTCTGCAACTTGAATTGTGTGGCATGTGGTCTTTTACAAGTCATAGTATGCTGCCTCGGAAATTTGCTACTTTGGTGGTTTACTGATTGCTTCTCTATGGTCTCTTAATGGGGCACTATAACTTCATACTTGTCTGATGTGTTTTTTTTCAATCCTGTTTTTTTATTTTTTAATGTATATGTTTTACTGATATATTTTTGTAAATATTTTCTTAAATTTTATAGAGTGCTTTGTTAACAGATATTTAGCCATCAATTTAAATTTAAAATTTGAATTTCAACTTATCTTTGGAAACTTTGTAGACAAACTTGTGGTGTTCATTATTATGTCTAAAGATGAGGGACTATGTTATATGGCGTAGTCTTATTCATAAATTACAGGTACTGTACTCACAGTCTTGAGTTTCATAATATAGTTTTACCAGACTACCTCTACACAACTTTTATAACTCACTTAGGTGGATACTAGAAAGAGGCCTTATATTATAATATTGTCCTGATCAAACACATGTAAATAGATGTTAAAATGTCAGCCTTTGCATTAATTACAGATGATAAGATAGCCATACAAACATGATTGCATACAGAAGTGGTATAACAATAACAACATTTTTTTGTCTATTCATGTCACTTGTGAGTGAATGATAGGGACATCATTTTGACATCCATCTTGACTTGACCTCCCTCTAACTGTCAACTTTGATCTCTGTCTCTACTGACTTCATGTTTTAACTCTTTCCTGTCAACATTATTCTAATTTACATGATGTTTTGAAAACTCTACCCTTTATATAAGCCTAGTTTATCCTTCTGTGTATGGTATTTAGAAATGTTTACCACAATATGGATCTGCTGTTGTTCTGTCTGCAGGAAAATGACTCCAGAATTTCTAGAATTCAGTCTCTTATGCTGAGCATCTCTCTGTATTATCATTCTTAAGTCACTGCCCCATCATATTGTATTACATTTTTCAACTGCAGAGTATCATTACTACCAAATCATTTTCTTCTGTTCTACATGAGGTGGTGTTTCCAAGAAGATATAGTATATTACTTTAACTTCCAGAGCATTGGAGTCTTCATTCAAAATGCAATAGCTTATATTAATTTTGTTTAGTCTTATAAACATTTGAGCAAAGATTATTAGTAGAACTGAGATCTGTCTGCTGAGATTTACTTTACCAAGTAAAATGGTGAGTTTTTTCACTAACCAAGTTGGGGTTAATTGCTCAAGTTGGCTAATCATACCTATCAACCTCTTGGCAAAAGAAATCTGGACAGAGCCACAAATAACGCTGGGACAAAGGACCAAAATTAGTGGCAGATTTGAAATATTGCTCTTATAAACTTAGATAGTCACTAGAATAACAGGTTTCCCATTAGCATGTATTTCCTGAAGGATATGAAGTATGAAATTCAAATGTCTGTCATTATGCAATGAATTCAATACCTAATGATTTGCCAGAAATCTACAAATTGTATGAGAAATGGACCAGACATATTAAATCTTGGACATTCTGCAAACATCTTGACAGTTGTGAGGTATGGGGCCAATGGCTGAGAGGATTCCAATCACTGAAGCACTAATTATTCCTTTAAGGGCACATGCTATATTTGATATAGATCAGTCAACATGGGAGAGGAAAACACTCATGGTGCTAACTTTTCTAATTCATGCTGGGTAGAGGTTGGAGTTTTGGAACCTCTTTTTCTCCTTAGTTGGGTATTGAGAATCTGGCTGCACTGGTTGGTAAGAAAAAGTATCTTTAAACATAAATATATGAAGGATGCATCAAAAGTAGAATTTGCTTCATGGGCATAACTACACAGTCACTGAAGACTGGAACAAATCACTCAGTTCGTATCTAACCATACTTGGATCATCTACTACAACCTAAATCAGAGATGTAATGCTTCACAAGGACCTAATGAATATCATTGAGTTGATTGTTCCATATAGTTTATTTCCTGAAGAACGGGTTCTAATTTTCTCCTTCACAGAAAGTAGAGTCTAGAATATATTTCTTCTTGCTTTTTATGTCATTGAGTAGCTATGATTTAAAATTCAAAACAGGGCCTTGGTTTATTCAGCGTATTCATTAATACAGTTAAATCTTCAACTGGTATCAGAAACTAGAATGAAGTGAAGATTTGATCATCAGTTGCTAAAGGAAAGGAATATTAATGATGACATACTGACGACTAATTAAACAAATTTTTCTGAATAATGAAGTTGGCAATCTACAATTTCTGATACAGTGAGCAGCATCTAAAAGCAATTTTAAGTGGAAATATTAATGAGGAGAGCTTCATATCTAAAATGTTCAGGCCAGAGAAAAATTGAACTGGAGACAGCAATTGTTAAATTAGACAATGGTTTGCAAATGAAATATGATAACTCAAAATATTCAGATAAGATGAAGCTTTAATGTAAGTTAAACCATCCAGTCTAGATATCATTCCATTTTTGAAACAAAAATGATGGCAAAAAATGCTGAATGGAGGAATTTTTCCTCTAACTCTTAAGTATTTTAATTCTGAACAATATTTATAACAACGGTTTAGTATTATTTGAAAGAAAGTACTTTTTTCTGAATAAAAAGTCAGTAGCCACAGACACCTGAAATTTCCTTTGTTCAAAAATATTCTACACAACACATATACCAAAAAAAAGCTTTTTTTCAGGGGCAAATCCTCCTTTACCCCCCCCCCCCAAGTAGGTGCTTTGCCCCCTCCACATTCCCTTACTTATATGCACTACCCCTGAAGAAAAGAAAAAAAAACAGACAGTCAGTAAGTGATGGTGCACAAATGCAATCATGCAATGTCTGCCTGAATTATGGCCTTATGATCAACTCTCATCTATAGAACCCAAATGGGCCACAGATTGTTCTCACCACTGTGAAAAATGAAAGGGCTACATCATTCATATGGGAATGATGGTCAACAGACAAAGGGGTTAAAAATAGAAAAAGAAAATGTAGGGAACCATTTCAATTAGTCTTAAACTATTTCCACATTATCTAATATGGGTTCTAAAGTTAAGAAGAACTATTGATCTATATCACTAATCATCTTGGATATTAGACTATTTCCTACACATTTAGCTAAACATGTGAAGCAGGTCAAAAAATATCAATGTTTCAGTCTGACTTTATAGAAAGAAGATAAATCAAACAAATTATGAAAGTATTAATTTTATATCATAATCAAAAATCAAACAAATCTAAAGAAGTACACTGGATGCAAGTAAACCTTCTGAGAAGGTCCATATTGCATTTGTATATGAAGTTCTTAATGAATTTAAATTCCCTGAGAAATATATTAATGATATTAAAATCCATTATTTGTCAGCATGCATTTGTATTGCAATAAATAGGTTAGTATAACCTCCTATTCATACTCCAACTGAAGCCTGACAAAGATGTCTTATTTCCCATTACCTTTTTTATTTTTATCATGTGAGCCTTGCATTCATTATATTATTCTAGACCTTAAATATATAGGTATTTGTCTTAGAGGAAAGCAGATTAATATTACATATTTGCAATGACAGCTTGCTTTATTTCAGAAACCCAAGCAAGCCATATTGAGAGTGTTAAAGACTGTAAATGTCAATAATAATATATCAGATTACATGCTGAATATTTATCTATCTATTTATCTATCTATCAATATACATATATATATATATATATATATATATATATATATATATATAGATATATATATATATATATATATATATATATATATATATATATATAGAGAGAGAGAGAGAGTTTTCTTTTACATGTTTGAATATCCCTGAGCACAATTAATCATTCTAAAATCATCCCTAAAATCAATATATCACTCAAGGAGCTTAAAGATCCCAGAGTTAAATACAAATTAGATTCTGGCACACTCTCTAGCACAAATATAAACTGCTCAGTTAATGAGATAAAAGAAAATATATCATCCAGGTCTACATTTAGATCTATGAACCTATGAACATGTAGCTAAAATAAATGTTTCCCTACACTTGTTTTATTTATTCAGGTTTTTAAAATGTATTTATTTATTTAGAATTTGTTAACCAGGTATATGAACTGATCCAGTGACCTCTTTCATCCATAACCCGAATCACCATAAGAAATGCAATAATAAGTAGAAATGCACTTAGGAATAAAAAAAGCCATTATGGTGATTCACAATGATTGCATGTACAGTACATAGCCAGCATTAGACTGTGAATAAATGAAACACTAAATAACATTTACAAGAATGCATAATTGATTCAGAAATGTATGAAACCATGCTGCATAGGTTACAGCACTGTAAGATGTTACTGTAATATAATGGACTAGAAATTGGCTTGTGATTGTTGCATGGCTATTAAAAAAAGGAGGGATGATTATGTTTGCATCACACTTTTTGCCCTAAGATAGTGTCAAACAGACTAAATCTGAAGATTTTGGAATGGAACTACCATTATAAAGAAATAGTATAGCATTATATTAGTCCATATCTCTATAGCATTTGCATTTACATTGTTTGAACAAATGGCCTCTCTGTGTTTTCTTGAAAGGCAGCAGATGCTTTATATTCATATTATTCTCTAGAAGATTTTTCCAAACATCTGAAACTATTTTCAAGAAAGCTATTTCAGACATACTAAATTTGAATGAGACCTACATAGCTGAAAATTGTCATTATTTCCGAGAGTATCCAAGCCAAAGTGTAAAAAGGTCTATAGCATTGGATTCTAAATTGCAGCCTAATAGGAATGGTGGACAGTAGGATAATTTAATATTTTGTAGATGAGCGTTTAGTTACCATAATAATGCAGTCTTCAGCATTTCTGAGGAATTGTGCAAGGCAAATAATTAATATATTGCCATCTTCATTTAGGATTGCAAAACTCTCTATATTAATTTAAATACATTGTGTGACCCACAGATTACGGTTGTCTTAAAATTACTGTATGTCCATTCTTTCTTTTTTTTTTTTTTTAGCAAGAGTAATTAAGTGATTATCCAATTCACTTCACTATACACCTAAATTTCAAGATGCATCTTTATGGCTTTAAGTCATGATGTCAAAAATTAAAACTTTATATAACGCAAATAGAGCTATACCTTTCCTCAACAGAAGCAGTAATGGACTTATTAAAATACTAGTATTCATATAATAATGAACCATTAAAGGGGAAACAATTTTCAACATTTTCTGGTGTTCCTTTGATTCATTTGGTAAATAACTAAGTCATTTCCAATAAGGCAATGCCACGAAAATGACACCTTAAACCCCTCCCTTTCATTTGTTAAATCTGATTAGGATTGCCACAGTTAAATTCACCCCATTACTTTGAGTAAAATAAAGATACGTATAAATCCATATCTACCTGTATAAATTCTTTCAATGCTTTCTATCTTTCATATATAGTTCTAGTACCAATTCTAACTACTGTTTTAATATCCATATGCCCATTTATTGAAGGTCTCTCTTAAATATATATGAACTCCAAATGTCAGATTATCAGAAATAGTACATATAAAATATTTCCAAATGCGACATATCACCAGTTTTATATTGCTTTACAATGGCTGCTTGTCTCCTTATAATTTGACAACAATGGATAAAATACCTTCCTTTCTCTTTAATTTGTAACAACAATAACTGAGTGGCAGATCACCTTGCTATATATTTTGCAATACTGAAGATCTATTAAAATATTGTGAATGTTGTGTGAACTTGTTTTAGCAGATGTAATTTATCAGTAAAGTAAAGGATTTCCAATGGTATCATGGTCATTTAGGTATACATATGGAAACTATTTTATTGGAAGTTTATTATGTGCTATTCCTACTACCCATCTGGTTAAGCTTAATAATAAGGTATCCAATTTCATTGAGCTTCTGGGAATATTTTAATAAATCTCAGCTGATTCATGGAGATTCATTCCTGGGGATTCAATAAACTCCATGTGGGCTTCATGCAAAGCTTACACAGCGTTTGCAGGTCTGTGTGGTGAGCAGCATAGCTAATTACATATTTACATATGTGATTGTGAGTGCTTATAGATGGTTCTGCATGAACACACTTGTACAACTATTATGAGATGTCAGCAATCTATGAGGGTAATCAATCACACCGTCCTAACATTGCAACATTTTCTAGAAGTGTTAGGAGGGACACTGCTATACCTGTGTGTGATATTATGATCGATCCAGGCTAGTTGACAGGTTTGCTTGGCATATATATGGCACAATTCACACTGTCATGAATGTAACCCATGCCTTCAATGTTATCAAACAACTATGTATGTACACTATGCATCACTGAAACAGGTATCACACATGCATTTAGTTTAACACCTTGATGGGAGTTCCACACCATCAGACAGTAATGTTTATGCAACAAAAAGAATACCTAGGTATGTCCAATAAGATGTGTGGGAGCTCACTGTGGCAAAGATGGTACACGTGAGTTATGCATACCTGGAAGATGTATGTGGAGGTATATGATAAAGGTACTCAGTTATTGGATTGATGAAGGCTTTGAACTGTGAAAGTATTATGGTCTTTGATGTGGATATCCTGCACATCTTCAGGAGTTGTGTTACATACAAGGGAGTAGTCACCACTGTGGGAACATGCTGGTTGCCATTCCACATACCATCTACCTCAACACACAGGTCACGTCTACTTGGTCTGCTTATGGTGGTGTGCTGTCATAGGTTCATAGGTTCATAGGTTCATAGGTAACTACTAGGCTATCTGCCCAAGGGCATCTATAAGCCTAGCCAGAATGTGTTGGCTTTTGCCGCCCCTTTAGATTAGTTCCCTGTGCCTGTCCAGCAGAGCTATTAGTTCCCTGTGCCTATGTTCAGCAGAGCCACTGCAGTGATCGCTGGGGTAAATTTTATGTTTCCCATCCACTCACCAAGGTTTCTCTTGAAGAGTGTTAGTGAGGTTCCCTGCCAAATGTAGATTGCAATCCTGTTCCAAAGCATGGGGAGTCTCTGGGACAGGAATCTATCCCTCCAAATGTGCTATTTATCGTTGTGGTGGGGTATAGATCCCTAGAGCATGTGGCTCTTGGGGATTTTTTTTTTTTAGGTGGAGCATGTCCATGAAATCTGGGTTGGACATGGCCTTGTATGTCAGGCAGAGATCACCTCTGAGTAAGTGGTATGCAACCGAGCACAGATGAGTTACTTCAGTCGGGCTGCATAGGGCATCTGTTTGAGGCCAGTAATACTGTTGGTGAGGTACTTCTATGGTCTTTCCAGCTGTTGCAGGTGTCTTGTAAGTACATCCCAAATGGGGCATTGTACACTATGATGGGTTTGATGAGTGATGAGTAGAGGGGCACAACAACCTCTTTTGTTCTAGATGTGAACCCTTTTGTGATTAGGTGGACCACATAGAAGGATTTTCTAACCACCTTGGCAATATGATTATCAAAGGAGAGATTACTATCTACTAGGGTCCCCAGATCCCTTATTATATTTTCTGTATTTAGGGGACTACCATGTATGTGGTAGTTCACGGGTACTTTGTTTTTTACAAAGGGGATGACTATGCACTTTTTGACATTTAGCTTGAGGCCATGATTTTGACACCAGGTATCCGTCTCAGTGAGACCCTTCTGGAGGATGTCTGTATCAGCTGGAGAGTTGCCTGATCTTCTCTAGCACAAGTGATTGGTTGAAAGAGCTGGGGCTAGCAGAATTGGGTAGTAATTTGAGCTTCTAGATTCTTCCATCGTTTCTAGTATTTGTGCCCTGTGTTTGCAGGGTGTTGTATTTGTTTGCTCATTGTACGATAACACTGCAATGTTTTAACCCATTGCTAGGTATCTCAGTTGCATTTATTCCCTTACCAGCACTTCTGTGTAACTGAAGCCCTTCCTTGTAACTACTGTCATTTTATCCAGCCCTACTCACACCTATAGGTACTCTATTCTGATAGTACCCACTCTGTCATCCTTTACCTCTCTTCCACTGATTCTGACAACCATGGACAGACAATTTTCTGTGGTTTCTCCTGGTAGTCTTGTTGATATGGGCATCCTGAAACAGTCCAGCAGCTGGCTCATATACATGGCCAACCCTTTTCTTCTGCTGCCTAGGAATACAATATGTGAGAGACGCAATTACATTAAGAACTTAAAATTCTTGTTGTCTCAATCACATGCCAGTACATCTGGCACTGAGAAGGTTGTCTGCATAAACACAACAAGCACCACACCTCAAACACCACCCACACCTGTACAGTATATTCCTACATATGTGGAGGTTCTCAACAAAAATATACTTAAACAAAAGAGACCTCCGACCTCCAAGGCAAAAACAAACACTCACATCACAACCCACTGCACCAAGCACCACACATAGTACACACGCCTGTGTCTCACAGCCTCTAATGCCCAGCCACAAACCTAACATACTAGTCATAGGAGACTCTATCGTGAAACACACATATGTGTCCCTAACCAAGCTAGATAAGGGGAAAGTCATGGTAAGTTGCTTGTCAGGTGCTAGAATCCACCACATCACTCACACACTCAAGTCTCTCAACAACAGGTACTGTTATGACTCTGTCATAGTCCATGTTGGTATGAATGACTTGAGAAGTACATCTCTGGACTATATGAAGAGACACATGATTGAGCTCACTGAATATGTGTCCCCAGGCAAGTATGTCCCTAGCCTTAAGCAGCATCCTACCGTCACCCAGAAAGATGCCTCAGTACAAAGAGAAAATGATTGACTTTAACAATTGTCTTAGTTTTTGGTGTCATTCCAAGGAGATCGAGTACCTGACAGCCTGGGAGGACATGACTGACAGACCACAATGCTTTGCCAGAGATAGTCTTTGTTTGTCTCCCCTGGGCCTCAGGCTTCTGGCAAAGGCTATTGCATCTCCCATAGTGCCTTTTTTAGGCAAAGTCACAAGGACAAAATTACCAACATGAAAAATTTTTCTAAATGAAATTTAAAGATTATGCTGCTAAATACTAGGCATTTTAACATGAAACTGCACTCATTGCAAGCATTCCTCACCCCTGCAAGATGCTGACATTTGTGTAGTCACTGAAACCAGGTTCAAAGCTATGAAGAGCACCCCATCCTTACCAGGTTACTTGTCAATATTTAGCAAAGAAATACACACCTCCAGGCTGGTCAAACAGTATGATGCACAGGAGACACCCCAGGTACAGTTAACTATTGACAAAACACCTGTTCAAAATAATAACTAGCTACTTACCCCCAACCATGACTCACCTATCTGGACTTACTTGAATCCATCAAGATTCAACCCTCTACCCTGATCCTGAGTGACTTTAACTATGCAGCCATAGAGTGGAAGAAGTATTCTAACTCAAACACAAACACCCAGAGATTCCTCAACTTCATTAGTATCAACGCATTGGATCAGCTGGTTGACACCCCCACAAGAGATGAAAATATCCTGGACCTGATACTATCCAACATGAGTAGCCACTGTAGCACCACTACAGTGTCATCCTCCTTGGTAACATACGACCATATGGCAATCACTTTCAAAGTCACCATCTCCCCTGACCCCCCCCCCCTGCCAGGGTTGAATAAAAAAACTTTTCTGTAACTACAACATCCTGAGAGCAGGAATAATCACAGCCACCATCCCTTCAGTTGAATGAAGCTCTAATGTCCAAGCCTACACCAAAAATCTATATGAGCACCTATATAGCTGCATATTCTCAGCAATACCTGACTGGACCAAATTATCTTCCTCAAGGAAGAGTAAACCTGTCTGGTGGACAGCAACAATAAACAGACTCTATAATAAAAGGAAAAAATTGCTGTGGAAGCACAAAAAGGAGCAGAGACCAAGCTGGAAGTAATCTCTCCTTTGTCTGAACAAGCAAATAAAGTCACTGTTGAAATCCTCTAAGGCTAACTTTGAGTCCAAATTGGCCACTTCCACTAAGGACAATCACATGACCTTCTTCACATACGTCTGCAGTCTCAAAGGTAACTCTGAAATCTGCTGTGAATTGCTGGTTAAGAATAGCATGTACACAAATGCCATAGATATAGCCAACCAGCTGGCAGACAAGTTCAGTGAAAACTTCACCCCCCTGTTCCCCCATCAGTAAGCCTGGACATCCCCACCACCTGACCCCCCTCCCCTCATCACCAGGGAGCAGGTTATTAATGCCCTCTCAAAGGCAAAAAATACAGCCTCAGGCAAGAGCCCTCATCACCACTAGGCACCCTATTCAACCAAAGCTTATGCAATGGTTTCATCGCAGCAGAATAGAGGACAGCCACTGTCATTTTCTGCACAAAGGTGGAGTGTCCACCAAACCAGGCAGTTGTAGGCCAATCAGCCTAACTAGCCTGATCTGCAAGGCCATAAAACACATTATCATGGACCTTATAAACAAGGTTATTGGCAGCCTCCAAATGCTTGATCCCACACAGTTTGGTTTTGTCAAATGGAGATCATGCCTGTTAAACTTGGTCACCTTCTTCAAAACAGTCACCAAAGCCATGAATGAGGGCAAGGCAGTGCACACCACCTACTTTGACCTGGCCAAAGCCTTCGACACTATTCCCCACGTGGGCATAATAGATAAACTCTCCCAGTTAGACATCAACCCATATGTTACCAGACGGGTACCTAACTGACTCACTGATAGAACTCACTCAGTCAAAATAGGGGAAGCCACCTCTAGCAGTAGACATGTAACAAGTGTCATACTACATGGATCAGTCTTGGAACCTCTACTGTTTGGGATATACTTTTCTGAGGTGCAAGCCAAAATCAATGGTCTGTGGCTGACCAAGTTTGCAGGTGACTGCAAGCTGGGCACTTTCATAAATTCCCCTAGTGATTTGAACATCCTCCAAGAGGGCCTTAACCAAACTAACGACTGGTGCCAGAAGCATGGCCTCAAACTGAATGCCAAGAAATGCATCATTATCCCCTTTGGGGAAAATGGTGTCTCCAGTAATTATCACATTAATAACAATGTACTAAGCAGGCAATCAGTAGTGAGGTACTTGGGCACCCAGGTTGATAGCAACGTGACTTTTGACCACCATGTTGCCTTTGTTGTACGGAAGGCTTTCTACATGGCCCACCTCATAAGTAAGGGTATTTCATCCAGGAACAATGAGGTCATAACATTCTTGTACTCATCCCTTATCAGACCCATTACTGAGTACAATGCCTCCTTCGGCATGTACCTTGCCAAGCACATGCAGCAGTTGGAGAGACCACAGAGGTTTCTAATCATGAAAATCCAAGGTCTCAAACACCTATCCTGTACAGGTAGGCAAAAAGTCCCATCCCTGTACTCAGTCTCATACAGACTGCTCAAAGGTGACCTGTGTCTGGCATACAAGGCTGTCTCAGACTCAGCCTTGATGGAGTTGTTGAATATCCATAAGTCAAACTCCACTCGCGCAACCCTCACACAAGGTCTCAACCTGGTCTGTGACATCAATAGACCTTGTTGGCAGGATAGATTTGTGTCCCAGTGTCTCTCCATCTGTGGAATAGACTTCCTCTCCATGTCAAGCAGAGTACATCACTAGCTCTCTTTAAGAGGAACCTGGATGACTGGATGGGAAACAGAAAAAATACCCTGAGATAACACCTGTGTCCCTACTGGACAGGGAAAACAGGTGCTGACTTTCGGTGAACATGGATGAAATTCTTGGCTAGGCTTATAAGATACTCCAGACCAATAGCCTAGCATTGTCCTATGAACCTATGAACCTATATAAGAAAGTATTTGCTTTTTATTTCTGTAGTGCAGTTGATATATTTGAGAATTGAGACACCATGTTTGCAGTGCATGGGGGAGGTAAGAAAAGTCTGAAGTGTAAATATGTATTCTTTTCTTAAAAAGTGCTTTCAATTTGTTTGTGTTTTTACATGTATGTCCATGGGATGAAGCCTAAATGGGCAGTAAACAAAAGTAATACATGCTATTGTGCAGTTTTGATAGTGCACTGCCAAACAGCTGAATTGTGGGGTTGATAGCAAAGTGTCTGTGCATGGAAGATGCACATTTCTACTGCTTTCCCTGTTTCTGTGTAGTTAAGCAGTGAGCAAACATGAGCCTCATTGCTAAAATTATGGGAGTTCTCAGTAGTGAGTGTATGAAATACAGCTGCTGCTTAGCTGACTCTGTGGCAGCAGGTGTTAATGCATTAATATATTTCTTTTGCAGACCAGATGATATAGGGTTTGAATCTAGGTATATGTAATAGTTTTAAAGAACTATTTATAATGCAATGAAATAATTCTTTATACATGACAATAGTATGTAATTTGTTTTTGTGAGAACTGCTATTATTTCTTCTATGTATTTTTCTTTTGAACAACTGGAGCTTTTCTTCCCGGACCTCCGCTGAAAAAGGACCTTATCCAATCAGACTTTCCTGGTAAAACAATGTAAAATAAATAAATAATAAATAAAATAAATAAATAGTACATTCACTGTGTGTTACCTTAGCGCAGCATGTTGAAGTGACATTGTGAGGAGGCGTCTGCACCAAGGGATAGCCATTCACTGTCACTTGGCATTTTAGTGCACAACTACAAATTCCTTGTAAGTACAGAGGCCAAAAAATGAAGGGCTCCATTTTTTTTATTAAAGTTGTTAAAATTAGGTAGATAGGAAAGTGGTGAAATGAGGGGCAAGTAGAACAAGAACAAAGGGAAAGCAAGATTGGAATGTGCAGCAGGATGGTAGGAAAGAACCATAGCGATCCACTTCTTCAACGGGGTAAAATGAAAATATGTACAGAATATTAGCTAAATTTGGACTGTCACCTCAACAAAGAGAGGTAACAAACAGAGCAATTATGCTGTATAGCCAATTGGGTCAAATCAAGTGTGTCAAGGAAAACACTATGTATGGGACTGTTTTTTTTTTTTGTTTTTTTTTTTGTTTTTTTTAGGACAGGTGCCCATTCTTTTTTTGTTTGTTTCACTTCAGTTAGAGGAATTTTGGGTTATGGACATAGGTATTTCTGGTTCAGGTAGGCATGGTAAGTGAGGAAGCAGATGCAAACAAACAGAACAAACAAGACAAGATCCAGGGACAATGAGGGACACAAAAGGTAGGAGGACACCATGATTGGGGTTAGGGAGGGGAAAACAGATGTCCATGCCTATCAAACATGGGGACAGTAAGAATCTAGTTGCCACCCACAGGACTGTCATCATCATCCACTTACTTTGCTGGCTGTTGGAGTGCTTGATTTCTTCTACTACAGCCTCTTCATGTGATGCAGGCATACACCAGTGGTGTTGTGTATGACCTACACACCAACCCTGGCATCTACTGGTGGGTGATAAACCCCCCAACTTTTCCAGTACCCTTGGGGGATACCACAGCACCAGCTTCTGGGTTAGTGATACCTGAGGACACAGGTAGTGCAAGGGCAGTAGAGGAAGAGCTGACATGTGTTGGGCATCGGTGCTGGAGCCAGTGGAGTAGCGGAAGGCTGAACTACTGGAACTGGCCAACCTCCCTGTGCTGTAAAGCATTTTGTGATTTGTCAGAAATGGATGACATGGAAATCTTTTTATGACTCATAGAAAAAAAAGAGAGATAAGAGTTGGGTTGGCAGAAAAAAGAGACAAAATTAGTGCCATCATATGTGACATGCAATATATTATCAGAGTAATAAAATCATTTTTCTGATCTTTTACATTTAAGTATACTTCTTAACAACTAAAAACTATAATTAGGGATTGTTCAAATTAACCCTTGCAATGTGCAGATATTGCTCATAAGCTTGTTCCAATTTTACAGATTAAGTTAACAGCAGGGTATTTATGCCACTTGTGTATAAATTAATTTATGTAACAATTTTAAAGGATTGTAATATTTTGTACTTGTTACTTGTAGTATTTGAAACCACAATGTCTAACTAAAGTCTTACACCTGACTTCTACATTTGCTTTGTGCTACAGACTGAAGCATGCGTGCTTGATTTTACAGTTAAGATATGCATGCTTACTTTGCTACAATTGTAAAGAAAAGGCATTTTTAATTTAAAAGCAGCAATTATACTTCTCTTGTGCTGCATACATTCCCCTTGCTTCCCTCAGTCTCTTTAGATGCTCAGCATGGGCTTCTCTATTTGCAATAATATCTGCATTAACTGTGGAATGAAGAGAAGAGAACAGAAGATCATTATGCATACCAGCCTTGCCTATATGCAGCTTTCCACTGTAAATTCTCTTTATTACTACACTGACACACCGTGGGATATTACTAGCTCTGAAATCATCCATCCACTGGTTGAGGGTATCCCTCTTGTGCTTTTATAGGTCATTAAAATGATGCCTACATTGTACTCCAATGTGTGGAATGCCTGTCACACTGGAGACAGCCTTGGCTAGAATATTACAAGTCTCAGACTTGTACTGGGAACCAACATAGTCCACCTGCAAAAGCCTTTGGTTATGGCACTTTACAAGGAGTCCAATAAAGCTTCTGGACTCCTCGTGTCCTAAATTTAGCACCTTCCCTTCTGTCACCAGACATGTCTAACCAGAGAGAACAGCAATAGTTAGTAATGATTTCCCACCAATACCTGTTAACATCTTTACTGATAGTGCACAAACCCAAAAAATGATGACAGCCACATTTGTGCAATGTTAAGCAGAGAGCAACAGTGCCAAACAGAGAGGAATTTTTAAATGGTAAGGTTAATATGACAGTTGGCATTAGTCTCTGGGTGGTTTGCTGCTGGAACTGTTATGTGATTTCACTTTGCAGACTTTTATTCGGGACATACATTTCATGACCTGACACATTTTTGCTTTGGCTTTATACAGTGATAAATCTGATTTTTTTACAATGTGGGATTCAACCTTATACATAAGAGACAAAACATTTTCTTACACAGCTGTGATTTTACATCTTTGCCACAGAAGAAGTATTTCTCAGACGTCATGAATTTTATATAAATTTACATGAGAGATTGAGGGGTTAACCATGTATGTGTGTGATTTGACAAGGTTTTGGTTTATACATTCATGTGTATGATTCTTATTGAAGTTTGAAGGCCACCCAAGGCCAAATAGCACAATTATAATTACAGAAACATAGCAGTCTTATACTGTCTGTCATACATAAAATTCATATGAGCTCCACTGCTATACATATTTATTGTTATTTATAATTATGTCTAACTTTTTTATGTGACTTTTAATGAAAAGTGAAATGGAATAACAGCAAAAATATTTGGAATTTCCTATATTAGAACCAAGGGACAGCTGTATTTCAGCCCTACCCTTACACCTGCTGCCACAGGAATAGTTAAGTAACAGTTGGATATTTCCATATTCATTGTTATCTTGTGTGTGTTAACCACCACTGAACACTGCTTACCATTTTGTGCAGTGCCCAACATTGACAGAATGTATCAGTTTTGAAACTTTTGACTATCTGCTTCCTCTCTGCAGGTGTTTTGCACTTGAAGGTGTTGGGAAGTGTTGCTAACTGCTGCACAACATCGCTTAGAGGTGTTGGGCGATGGAAAGAAAAAAATGTAACAATGTATCATTTTTGAAATTGAGAATGTCTGCATCCTGTCTGCAGGTGTTCTGTCTGCTTCATGTGTGAGCCATTAGTCTATATTTGCATGATGGTAAGTGCCATGCAAACAAAACAAGCAAAGCTAAACTTGCTTTAGCCTTGTGAGTAGTGTTTATTAGGTTTCATCCCTAAAAGACAAAGGTGGGACTTGAACCTTGATCTGCACATAGTATATGTTGTGTGCAGCAATGTGTTTTGCAGATGTGCTATACACACAAGTGATTCACAGGTGCAGTTGATGTATTGGTTATCAAAGAAGTACTTTACATAACATTTATTGTATTTATCAATTTCCTGTATCTACTCTAAGCTGCACACCTTGCAAATGCTGGCATTAAAAAAATAAAATAAATCCATAAAAAAGCACTACAAAATATATGTTAGTACACATGGAATGTTCTTATATAAGTGTGGACCTGAACTCTCACAACAAAGAACCTTCTAAACACAGTAAAGGTTTCTTATCCCTTTTTGATGCAGAAACAGCTTTGCAGCAGACAATGAAAATCATTGTACTACAAGCAAGTCCAAAAAGCATCCACAGTATCAACAAGACATATGGCACTTGTGCACATCTGAGTTGTTTGTGCATGTAGTAATTTCAGATGTACGAGTGATCAAACAATCATTTATGACTATTGTTTGCAAAAAATGCAGCACTATCCTATCTCTGTGTGGTGCTCATTTTTTATCTGAGTAGCAATCCAAGACATGCAGTCTGTAAGGCATTTTGTATAATTGTCCTTAAAATGTGTAAAAATATTAAATGGCAATAATATATGGTTTTCAACAAATGTAGGGGAGGCCGGATGTTACTGAACAGAAACTGTGAAATGTGTGCTACTTACTTATATTTAAAACCTTGATAGAATTACTTCTATACTGTGTAAAGCTATCCTGGCTGCCACAACCACTGGAGGTAAGGGAGTCTGAATTGCTGTTATGTATTCCTTCTCTCTACCAGTAATCATTTACAGTTGCAATCCATTATCAGCAAACACCAAGGGAGTGTATGTACTAAGTTTACATGTGCTACACAGAGCCAGGAATTTGGGATTCAGCAATATTAATGAGTTCACACTTCATTTGCAACTTCACCATGCTCACAGGCCTGAATCTGCACTATAAAAAGAAAGCCATGTAACTAGGGAACCTGAAGATGAGGAGACCACTTTATGTGGATAACACAGAAGAAGATTGTTATTACTTTGGATTAGGTTATGTATGTAGCCGTAAAAGGCCTTATGGTTATCAATGGCTGTACTTGCTAAGTTTCTCTCAAAGGAGCCTTTGGAGGATTTGACAAGTTGTCTTATTTACCTGTTGTGGCTGAGGAGGGTGCTTTTCCATTGTTGGGGCCTTGATTTTGTTTTCTTGGACATCAATGGTTTGCATTTATTGTAAAGTTTGTTGATGGTGGATATCCACCATAGAAGCTTGTTTGTACTTGGAGCTCTAGGCTTTGATTCTTTCTGGTACAACTGAGTTTATATAGTTATGCAAGTGATTGTACAGGGCTTTTTTCCTCATTATAAACTACAAATGTAGCATTAAATGATAAAGTTCTACTGTAACAACATGCAAGATACTTTAAAGTGTATCACTTTCTCACATCAACCACCAATATATTACTTTCTATGTATTGTTCAATGTTTTTCAAAAGGACTGCGGTGAATATTTCTTTTTTGCAAAGAATTTTTTGAAAATTGCTTGTACTGTGATTATGTTGCATGTCTTTCTGTATTGAATGTTCATGAAAATTATTGTAACGTAATGTAGTATGTGGAGCTTTTCCCCCAGGACCTCCTCTGAAAATGGGCAATTTCTGCCCAGTCATATTTTCCCAGTAAACAAATGTAAAATAAAATAATAAATAACATTTAGTATAAGCATCAGCATAGTTACCACTTCCAGCTTGGGGTGGGGCTTGGAATGCATTTATACCTTCACCTAAGAGGGTATAGTTTGGCTTGGTGAGTTTTTTAAGTCTGATTTCACCCTTTGTGATTTCTGGTGTTAATGCCAGCTAAAGGGTGATTCATTTCTGGTCAGTTTTAACTGACAGTTGCGGCACTGCATCTGGTTGACGTGCCAGTGAGGACCAGTTCCAGAATGTTTGTTCCCCTTGTTGGTGTATGGACAATTTATTACAGGGCATTTAAATTAACAAAGTCAAGGAACTTTTTCACTAGTGAGTTAGGGCGTAGGTTTCCCAGTTGATGGTAGGATAAAAGAAATCCCCCATAACCAATGTGTTCAGTAAAATTTGGAATGTCTCCAGTTTTGTCAAATAGTCTTTATAGGCATTGTGAGACATGGAGAGGGATCTATTACTAGGTATGACTTGAATGGGGGTCTTACCCACTGTAACATGGACCTGGAGTAACTCCATGGAGTTGTCTAGTCTAACTAGATGGGAGGTAAATGTATCTCTAATATAGACTGAAACACCTCCTCCATTAGTTTTCACATGTTCATTTTCCTGTCTAAAGGTGTGGAAAGCATTGTAAAATTGCAAGGCTGGGGTACTGTTTGAGGCCTTGAACTAGGTTTCTGTGACTGCACAGACATCTACATCTTCTAGTGATAGAAGTACTTCCAGGGAGTGCAGTTTTTTGTTTAAGCTCTTCCATTTAGCAGCATGACTCTTATTTTGCTCTGATTGGTTAATTTTCACATTGACAATCTATCCCTCACAGTTTGGCTTTATCAAGAGGTCATGTCTGTTAAATTTGGTCAAATATTTTGAGACAGTCACCAAAGCCATGGATGAGGGGAAGATGGTGCACACTGTCTACTTTGACCTGGCCAAAGCCTACAACACTATTCCCCCACTCAGACAAAACTGATAAACTCTCTCAACTAGGCATCAATCTGTATGTTATCAGATGGGTAGCTAACTGGCTCACTGATAGAACCCACCTAGTCAAAATAGGTGAAGCCACCTCAAGCAGTAGACCTGTATCGAGCAGAGTACAACAGGGTTCAGTCTTGGATCTACTGTTATTTGAGATATACTTTTCTGAGGTGCAGGCCAAAACCAGTGGACTATGGCTGACCAAGTTTGCAGATGACTGCAAGTTGGGCACTGTCATTGATTCCCCTAGGGAAGTGGACATCCTTCAAGAGGGTCTCACCCAAACAAATGACTGGTGGCAGAAACATTGCCTCAAGCTGAATACCAAAAAATAGATCAGCATCCCCTTTGGGGTGAGTGACATCCCCACAAATTATCACATTAATAACAACATCCTAAGCACACAATCAGTCATGAGGTATTTGGGATCCCAGATTGATAGCAACCTGACTTTTGACCACCATGTTGCTTTCATTGTATGGAAAGCTTTCTAAATGGCCCACCTCATAAGTAAGGGTATCTCATCCAGGGACAAGGAGGTCATAACATCCCTGTATTCTTCCCTTACAAAGCCCATTATTGAGTGCAACACACTGATTGGCATGTACCTCATGAAGCACATGCGACAGCTGGAGAGGCCACAGAGGTTCCTCACCAGGAGAGTCCAAGACCTCAAACCTCTAACATGCACAGATAGAATAAAGCCCTATCCCTCTACTCAGTTTCATACAAACTCTTCAGAGGTCACCTCTGTATGGCATAAAAGGCAATGGGGGACCCTGCCTTGATGGGAGTGCTGCATATCCACAAGTCAAGCTCCACTCAAGTAACCCACACATGTGGCATCACCCTGGTTGGTGACATCAGTAAGACTTAATGGTGGGACAGATTCATGTCCAAGAGAATCTCCCATCTGTGGAATAGACTCCTTCTCCACATCAAGCAGAGTATCTGGTCACAACCTGGATACCTAGATGGGAAATAGAAACTATATCCCTGGGAATCCACCTGTGTCCCTGGTGGACAGGGGGATCGGTACTGATTTGTCTAAACATGGGCTAAACCCTTGGCTAGGATTATAAGGGCCTCAAGTCCAATGGTCTAGTAACTTCCTATGGTCCTATGATAATGTTGATTTTGAGAGCTTGTCTAAAAAGGCACTATGGAGGTGGCAAGACCATTTTCCAGCAGCTGAAAACCTAGATATACCAGTTGCAAACCATCCCTGGCAAAGCAGTGAGGTTTGCTGACCATAGCTTCTCAGGCTGACAAGAACAGGACCCCCTTTGAATAACACCAAAACCTGAGGCAATTATTGAAATCAATCATTTTTTGTTCATACTATGGCATCATTCTAGGTGAGGGTAGTATGCTTCTCATGGATAGGTTCATACCTGCTTGGGACAAATACTCAGTGAGCTCAATCATGGCTCTCTTCATACTTCATATAGTCTAGTGAGGTACGTCTCAGGTCTTTCTCACCAACATGAACTACGACAGAGTCATAACTGTATTTGTTGTTGAGAGACCTGAGTACATGCATGATCTGACAAATCCTGGCACAGGATAGGCAGCTGACTGTGACTTTCTCCTTTTCCAGCCTGGTGAGTGGGACATCTATGTGTCTCACTACTGAGTCTCCGATGACAAGGAAATTGTTTTTTTGAGTATTATGCCTGGTGGGTAAGACACTGCTGTTGCTACGTGTCATGGGGGCTGTGGGGACTGTGTTGGTTGTAACAGTCTTGTGTTTTGGAGATGCCTGGTGTTTCGGTAAGTTTTTTTGAGAAAACCTTGGCATATGCGGATTTACGTGTTTAATGCATACTATGTGAATGTGTAGTGGCATGTGTATGTGTAATGGTACTATGAGCATATTTAGTGGTGGCTGAGTTAACAGCCTTCTCAGTTTTACTATTCTGAGTGAGAGAGAGAATGGAATTTAGATTCTGGGTGTAAATACATCTCTCACACTCTGCACTAGAGTGTGTTATTAGTAGAGGGTTGTCTGTGTACAAGAGGCAATTGCTACACTGCCTCAAGAAACCAAAGTCAACAAAGTTGGTGGGAGAAACAAAGTAGTCCAACTGTCCATAATGCTAGGTTGAAGACTGTTATCACTAGGGGTGGCTATTCAGAATTGATCATGGAGGTGGTCAGTGGATGAATATTTCTTCCTGTGTTTTAGGGAAAATTTGTTGAATTTAACTGCCTGGCATTGGCATGCAACTGCGCAACAGTGCACAGTGCTGCGGAATGTGCAAACAAGAAGAATCCTGCTCAAATGCAAGGCCTAAATACCAGAAGAGAAGAACTTGGAAAAAAAAAGCTTTAAAGATATTCAAGAGGACCAGTGAGGATGCTAATTCCAAGCCCTAGACTAACAGGTCCCAATCAGCACAATTGGTGCTGATAGGCCCCTTCCAATCCAAAAAGGCATGGAAAACATGTTCAGAACAAACAAACCAGTACAAGCACTTCCAGAAGCAGCAACCTGCATCTGGACTATGCTTCAGCTACTAGCTATCATTGTTTCAGCAGGAAAATGCTAGAGAATGTTTAAAACACCAACAAAATAACAGTAAGACACTAAAAAATGTTTAAAACAGCAGAAAATCAGTATGGAAGCTCGAAAGAATGTGATAAACAGTTAATAGATCCATTATTAAACTACTGCTTGGCAGGAAAGCCAGAACAAGCAGAACAGATAGCATAAAAACAGTGAAAACTTCCAGTAAATACTTAACAAACAGATCAGTTATTTAACGACTGCTTGACGGAAAAAACAGAACAAGCAGGAGATAGCTTAAAAACAGTGAAAAATACCAGTAAATAGTTAAACAGTGAAACTAACAAAAATGCTTTGTAAACAGTGAAAACAGCAATACAACTTGATTTAACAGACACAGTAAAGCAGACAAGTGCAGTACAACAGTGTAGTTTAGTACACAGTAATTAATGCAGTGCTTCAGCGATGGCTTTGTCGCCTCACAGCAAGAGGTTCTCCAGTTCGATTCTCAGCTGGAATTCCTTCTGTACAGAGTCTGCATGTCCTCCCTGCATTCATGGGGGTTTCCTCTGGATGCTCTGGTTTCCTCCCACATTACAAAAACATGCGTCTGGAGTGTTTCTTCCCAGGCCTCCTCAGAAAATTGGCTTTGTTCCAAGTCAGATTTTCCTGGTAAACAAATGCTAAATAAATAAAATAATAAATACAGTATAAAAGTAGCCGGCAAGCAATATTTATAGTTTACAGGTATATATTTCCACATTTTATTTTTGCATTTTGGACAAGGTTCTATTGTTTGAAAGGGATGGCAGTTGGCCAGTGCACCTTGAGGCACGTGAAATTAATTTGCAACTGTTATTAGTCACAAGCAACAAACCTGGATTAAATGAAAAAAAAAATATCTGCCAGCAGTTTATTGGCCATTAAAAGATCAAGGTTATAATAATTTATTAAAGTATAGTCGAGATTTTAAATAATGGAAAATTAAAGTTTTAATGTTTAACAGTCATGCTTTACGAAATTATCAAAGAATTTATATGTGTGTTTTTTCTTTTTTGAATGATTTGTTTTGGGTTATGGTTTTACCACCAGATTCACTTCTTTAGCTAGCTATTTAAACTTTTTATGGAGGGGTTTTATTTGTCTGATGAATTCCTTTGCCTGCTGAATAACAAAAGTGCTTATCTATTAAATTTGAGCGGTGCTTTCCTCTAGTGGCTTTGCTGGTGCTTCACTTTTTTCATTGAACTTTTTATTTTAACAAAGTTTTAAGTTTTTGTTACAGCTGACTCTGTTTTATGCATATCTTGGCATGTATTTTTTTTTCTGTTTGTACTTCTCTCAGTTCAGTCTGACTAGATTTTCTTAATGGCAGCCTATCTGCATGTACTGTATCATTATGTGCTGAATTTTACCATTTATTCATTCTGTATATAATCTTGCTGATTAGCAGGATTCAAATATATTTTCTGCTCTTTGAATTTGGGTCTTTGCTGAAAAGGGTTACTTGACCAGTCCACTTACCCTGCGAGTAAATGGTAATAGAATTCATAAATAAAATAAATAATGCAAATAACGTATTAAAGCTGACAAATCAACTATCTTTAGAAACCTTATATTTTTATTGTTTTCCACATTTTACACACGCTTTCAACATTTTTCAATAATTTTACATTATTGCATCGTTGTTTAAATATGGATGTCTAACTTTATACAAAGCATTAAACATCTTGCTTTAATAACATCATTCGACTGGATCATTTAATAAGAAAATTCCCAAGTCCCCCCACCCCCGTTGCAGCCCTCCCTCTTGCTTTTCATACTCTTTTTTCCAACTACTATTCATTTTTTTGCATCTTCCTTTGATTTACTCAGTTGCATTGTATCTCTTAACTATAAAAGGGAGAGAAACTACACCTATCTTTTCACCACTCTCTCAGTTTATGATGAGTAACCTTTTCCTCATTTTAACTTCCTGTGTGCCCTGTTTTGTTACAATCCTTATCTCTTCTTCAAGTTCTTACATCATGTACCCTTCCACTCTCTATTCCCTAAACCACCCTTATTTATCCATGCTTTTCATCCTTTTGTGGACTCTGTTATGTTCCCTTCTTTTCATATTATCACTATTATCTTCCTAGCTTTCTGTCCTACTAGCAGCAATTCCAAAATTTATTTTTTAGACTATTTCCTATCTGATATCTCAGCTCCAAGCAAGCAGAACTGTCATCGAATCTCCTTCTGGAATATCTCACTCCATACTATCCTAGCTGTTTCCTGCAATTGTTTAATTTGTCACATTCTCACCATATATGCATTTGTTCAGCATTTGCTATGTCACACTGCCAGCAGCATGAAGTTTGGGCTCACACCTCTTTTTGTGCCCTTACAGAGTTCTATACCATCTTTGTATTAATCCGGCATTATCATCTCCAAATAGATCTACCATGTTTAAGAATACATTATGACCTATATTTATTCCCAGAAACAGTCTGACACCCACTCCTTAGATACTTTTATCCAAGCTTTCCTCAACCTCTCTATTACCAAGTGGGGTTTTCTTTCTTTCTTCCTTCTAAACCCTTACATATTCTCTGTATCCAAACATTCGGTGTCTGTTCCTTTCCTTTTAATATTTTTCCAACTTACTTTGGTTTCTCTTTTTATATTCCACTTTACCCTTCATCTTACATCCTAGCGTTTTTTTAATCCTGCCTGCATCTTCTCCATTAATTTTCACAATACACCCTCTGTGAAATAACCATTACCCTCCCGTACTCCAAAATGTTTCCAATTGTTTTCTAAAAAGGCCCATCCTCCACGTACTTAGCCTTTGACCTCCTTTACTATGGTAATGCCTCTCATCTCCCAATCCCCAAGTTTCATTTCTATTTTGTCTGGCTTGCCCGTGAATGTATCTGTTTGTCTTTACATCCATATACCTTTTGTAGGTTTTATTACAAGAAAACTCTTCACCACACTGCCTGTCACTTGTTCAGCTTCTATTCCCATCACAACCATTCCATTTCTTTCAATTCCTACCTCCTAAACTCTGGGCTAAATTGCATATCTTCTGAATTCTGTGCTCCTCATCCTACAAAAGTTTCTATCTGCTTACAATATATCCATTGCTATTCTCACTCAACCTCCCCCCATATACATCTGTTACATACCTTCTGAATGTCCTCTATCCATTTCTCATTAAGTTTTACTTGAATATGTCTCCCCATATAAATTGCTTGTGGTAAAATTGTGGCACAGCACCAGACTAATCCTTCCTCCAAATGTATATACACTTTTCTAACCACTTATCGAACATTGTACCTAATCTCTGCTTCAGTTCCACCCAGTTTCTCCTCCTGATCTGTTCTATTTCTTGGAAAGTCTTCCATTTGAAATGCTTCTCCCTTCACCATGTTTCTTTTGATTCTTCTCCACCTCCCACGTTGTTCATTTTTCTGGATCATATTCTAATCCTACTTCATACCCCCATGCTATGAAATTTTGCAAACTTTATAGAAGTTGTTTGTTCTACATCCTCTAGAGTTAGCATACAGTCATTTATAAACATGAAGATCATTACATTTATTATGTTTGCCTTCACGTTTCCCCCATACTTATTTTATTTATTCTACTACACATCCAGTTACTATTATAAATAGTACAAGCATCAGGATTCATCAGCATAGGGTTCCCCCCTTCATTACTATGTCTTCCAACATTCCCTCTATTTCTAAATAATTTCATATAGGGGCCATGTTATAAGGCAGTTACTTCTTGAGTCTCTATCCCATTCCTCTCTAGCTGCTCTATTACCTTATGTATAAATTTCCAGGACCCACTTAAAAGCTTTTTGTATACCCATCACAACTAGTCCTGCCATCTCTTTGTGATCCTTTTCAGTCAAACCCAAAATGTTTTATAGCGCATGCCAATGATCTTAAAGGGATCTCCCTTATATAAAGCCTACCAGTTATTTCTGGTAACACTTTTTCTAATCTTGCTAGTAACATTTTGGAAAAAACAATTATATCTGCACTACACCGTGTCATTGGTCTATAATTCTGCTCATCTTCTGCGGTGCCTTTCTGCTCACCCCGCATAAAATTATGTCATTTGTATCTTCCGTCAATTATCCTCCCTTCTCCAAAATCTCACTAAATACTTCCATTAAATGATAGCTGCATCTGAAAGACATCTTATCCACCTAACTTTCTACATTAAGATGTACTACGGCCTCAATTAACTCCCCTTTTCCTAACCATTTGCTCAAACTTTCCTGCTCCCCCATTCAGTATATATTTTCATTCCAGTCACTAAACCCTCTTCCATCATAGTCTTACTCGTGTACAAGTCCATAACATGCTCTTTGTAAATATTCCTTATTCCAGCACTATTTTTATCATCTGACCTTCCTTTGACTCTATTTCATCATCTAAACTTTTTTCCTTTTGTCATTAATCCTCCACATGATTAGCTTAGTCCCCATTTCCCTTTACTCCATTGCCCCCTCATTTCCATTTCTGATTTAATTTTGGACTCTTACCAGGATTTCAGTTTGATTTTCCAGTCAGCGCCTGTCGGTTCCTGTCTATTGCCTTTACTTTGTAGTTTTTATAATAGTTCCTCTCTTCCCCTTTTTCTTTCTTTTTTTTCCTCATCTCTCCTTTCATTCACATCATTTGTCCTCTCCGAGCTGCTTTTATTTCAAATTATCCCATTATTCTTACTTCTCTGTCATTCTGTTTTAGATCTAGGACCTTCTTTCCCATCTTCTGCAACCATTCTACATGTTGTGGTCTCGGTCACTGGCTAATTTTTCACCTTAGTCTGCTTGTAATAGTTGTACTTCACTCCCAGTCCATAGTAACTATAATGTGGTCAGAAAACTGCATTTAGAAACTACAAGGCTCACAAATAGAAAGGCCTTTAGAAAATAAATATGCTTCCTCATTCACCATTATGACAGGAAATGCACTAATCATATCAAAGCAACCAGTGCCTCCAATTATTTATTTTCTGCCTCCTATCCCTTCTACACCACCCTTTTTACTTCTACTTTATCCTGTATCCCAGGATAAAAATAAGGAAAGTTCCTCAATGTTATGGCCAGATTTCCTCTAGTAGTATAAATGCCATCTCAGGTCTTCACTGAAAAGAGGCCACTAGCTAGGAACTAACCATGTCAACAAAGTATAAATACATACATACACACAAATGTCCTGCTTTTCATGTCATCCTAGTAATTACAATTTTTCAGTTACTTTGGAAATCCTTCATATGGAGGAGAACATTTGCTGATGTGTTTTATCATCTTGTCCTTATGAAAGACAGGCTTCCTATCTTTTCAAGTTCATTCTTGAAGTTTTGGGATGCATTACAGTTACTTCCATTCGAAAGGAAGGGATGAGAGAGACCTGCAATGTTTTCCTACTTTCTTTGTGCATCTCCAAACTACTGGAGTCAACAAATGAGCAAGTATTAAAGGAACACATAATCTGATATGCCATCCTTAATAATAAGGATCAGATTGTTCCTTTCCAAATCATTGCAGCTATCCTCATAGCCTTGACTATTATCTACAAAATATTGATCATGGCATCCTTACAGCATTGTTAATTGCTAGTAGTTAAAAAGAGCTAAATCTTTGACATGATAAGATAGCTCATCCTGCACTTCTAGGCACATCTCTCAAGTGCACTGTATTACAAGGAATGTACCGCATTTGGGGGTCTTAAAAAGTTCATGTTCCTGAAAGTTCCACATTGCAAGGGTCTGTCACACATTCAGTGTTAGGAATTTTTTTAACTGATATCCACTGTAAACAGAAATGAATCATACTAATTAATTGAAAGATATTTTTTTATAAGTTAAATCAGCATAATCCAGCCATCATTTTATTTAACATTTGTTAACTGGGAAAGTCCAACTTGGGACGAGCCAATTTTCAGCTGAGGCCTGGGGAGAAATGCTCCAGATGCATGTCTTTATAATGTGGGAGAAAACCCAAATGAATGCAGGGAGGACATGCAGACTCCACATAAAAAGGTACACCAACCAAGAATCAAACCGCAGAGCCTCTTGCTATGAGGTGACAATGCTACGATTGTACCACTGCACCGTCCTATGATGATGTGATCTTCCTTGTTGAAACTGTGAGTAAGCTGTTAGTAGGTGTTCCACATTTTGCTCATTTGTTACACATTATGAGGGCTAGTGATCCTCATTTTTGAGATAGGAGGTTGTGAGCTATGCCTCTAGGTTCAATTCCACTTGCCTACTCTCACATGCACTGATGTTCAAAGTAAATTGCTTAACCAAATTTCTTACCCAGGACACCTCGAAGTTCCACTTTTACTTTGTAGGTATATCTGGTCTGCTCAACAAAGGAATAACACACCACTTCCTGGTATACATTAACACCACAAATGTAAATGTAAAGGGATTATTATTTTTTTACATTTATCTGTTAAAAGTGATTTTTATCTACATATTTATTTGTATTTAAATAAATGAAGCTTATATATTTGTTCATTTTATCAAGTTTTTAAAGAAGGGTTTTAAAACTTTAATTTGCTTTGCTTAATTGCTTAATTGATTGTTAAATGTGTTAATGTAGGATGATATATAAGTGCACATTATGTTTTCAGTCTGCATCTGATGAAGTTTGTGATGAACGAAAAAGTATTTTATTCGTGAAGCATTAATGTGCTTGTGGAAATTCTGTTTTGGTTGAATAAACATCCTTTACTGTCATTTGGCTGGTGGTCTTCATATCCCTTGGCACTTTTCACAGTTTTTCAAGTGGTTTTGTACCTTGGCAGAACTCTTTATATATATATATATATATATATATATATATATATATATATATATATATATATATACGAACACACAGCTATGTATCTCTCACTCTCTCTGTATATATATATATATATATATATATATATATATATATATATATATATACATGTTTATATATACATATATACATACATACTTTGTCCTTGCAAACCAGTAGATGAAAAGGCATCAGGTAATAATGATACTGAGAGAAGGATCTCAAACAATCTGCTTTAATGCTGTACTATACCATTAACTAAACAACTAACTAACACAGTTATTTAATAAGTCCATAGATGAAAAAAATAATGCACATGGATGGAAAATGTGACAGCTGTAGAAATTATAAATAAGGGGTCAGAACATTCATCCATTCATTTGCAATAATTTTACCCATTTCAAGGTTGCAAGGAGACAGATGTTATCATGACAAACAACTGGAATAATGTAGGAAATCAGACTTACATGAAATTCCAGTCAGCTTCTGGACATGCAGGTTCAGGTTTTCTGCTTAGTATTGATGTTTTACACTAGTTTGTCATTATTGGATGGTGTGTTCTACTGAGCTTTTTTCTTGCTTTTCCCCCAGTGTTATAAATAAGAGACTCTGCTTCTCAACACAAGAACACCTAGGTTAAGTGGACCATTCTGGTAATGTAGATGGTTGAAGCCCTGGCTATGACCCAGCCTGGGTGACTGATGGAGTGGCAGTGAGTACATGTATTATATTTCAAAATGAAACATGCTTCTAATACATGTATTGCAGCAAGTCTATCCCCTCCTCTTCATAAACATTCTCTACCTAATACAATATATTTAAATCCATCCATACTTCCATTATGGTATAGGAAAGCAAGTTCTGCTACAGCACTATTTACAGCTTCATTTTATAAATCTTTTAAATGTTCCTGTATTGTGCATCTCTTTAGTCTGACCAATGTACCACATTAGATCAAGTATAGTTTATCCAATATACTCCTAAATTACTGACACGGGAAGACTTCTCTTGAACTTATCATCATCATCTTCTTTTGGCTGTTCCCGTTAGGGGTCGCCACAGCAGATCACCTGTTTCTATTTCTTCCTGTCCTCTGCATCTTGCTCTGTCACACAAACCACCTGCATGTCCTCTCTCACCACATCCATAAACCTTATCTTAGGCCTTCCTTTTTTCCTGTTACCTGGCAGCTTCATCCTTAGCATCTTTTTCCCAATATACTCAGCATCCCTCCTCAGCACATGTCCAAACTTCTCTTGAACTTACATTTTTGTTATTCATTATCACGTTCTTACATTTTAATATATAATTGCATACACTTCACCCTCTGTACTTATAATGGTGTCACAGCCGTGGATGAAAACTAAATGCCAAGAAATGCATAATAGTATCCTTTGAGAAGTCATTCATCCCTGGTAACTATCATATTGACAACACATCTCTTAGAGTTGATCCACTAGTCAGGGACTTAGGGAAACCAATAGGTAGTAATCTATCCTTTGACCATCATGTGTCTCTAGTGGCAAGGAAATCATTCTATGTTGCACAACTTATAAACAAAAGTATGGAAGTCCAAGGAAGTCAGTGTTCCACTGTATTCAGCATTCATCAGACCTGTCATTAAGTACAGTGCCCCCTTTGGTATGTACCTAACCAGGCATATCCAAAAAATGGAACATGTACAGAGATTTCTCACTAAAAGAATACAGGGCATAAGTAAGATGTCCTATGCAGACCGCCTCAAGATCCTATCACTGTATTCTGTCTCCTACAGGCTTTTGAGGGGAGATCTATGCCTGGCATACAGGGCATTGTCAGACCACTCTCTGATGGACCTCCTGCATAACCACAAAATAAACCAGACCAAAATTACCCATTCTATAGACTTAAACCTTGCCTGTGATATAAATAGGACCTACTGTAGAGATAAGTATGTATCCCAGAAACTACCATGTCTATGGAACAGGCTATCCATCCATGTGAAGCAGACTTCCTCTTTAACCCAATTCAAGTGCAACTTGGACAACTGGATGGGAAACCAGAAATTCATCCCTGGTTTGGCAGCTATATCTCTAATGGACATGTAAACTGTAAATGCTTCATCTCCCAGGCCCATGCGTAGACTTATCAAGCGTATCAGAACTTATCAGAGATTTGGGATGCATGGCTAGGCTTAAAAAGGCCCTTGTGGTCATTAGCTTAGTAAACACCTATGAACCTAAGAAGCTATACCCAGTTTCCTTAAATAACCTAGGCTGAAAAAAAAAAATTTTTAAAGGACATTTTTAAGGGCAACAATTATTCCACATTTATAACCCTTTAAAAGAAAATGTGGTATGCATTGCTAACACCTCTCATAATACTTCATCATAAAACAAAATGTAAAACTTGACTTTTAACCTTAAAAATGTAACTGAAAATGTGTACTTAAATATGCAAAACATTTGGTTTTGTTTATATTTACCAATTTGTACACTTTGCGTAACTCTCAAACGACTTCCCTTGTCAAACCTACTGTTGATTACATCTTTTCTGGTACCAAATAATTTATTCTTAAAATCATCTAATTTTATCTCTGTGTATCTCTGCCTTTTCCATTTCAAATTTTGCTTTTTCCATACCCAGATAAGGTATTGTAGTGCGTTTTATTCTTACATACTCACCGGTTGGTAATGAATTAATAAGATGATTCAGATGAGCTCTTTCAGCATACAAAATACTAGAAGTGGACATTTCTTTTCTATATAATTTCATCTCTACTTTGTGACATTTGTTTATTATTTGTGAAAACGTGATTTTGTTGTAGTCCAAGTATTTTACTTTCTATTGAGGCAAATTCTAATATGTTGTTTTTGGCTGGTGTCTGGTAATGTCCTTTTTTCTTGCTGTTTTTCATTGCTTATAAGCACATCTCCTGTTACAAGCTGAAACCAGATCTGACTTTGTTACTAAAGCCAAGATCATCTGGGCTAAGTGACATAATTTATTCTCCATAAAACTATGTAATGTAATACAGCCTGCACTGTTTGCTGATTTTAAGGTTCTTGTTTTTTTTTTTTTGTTTTGCTTTTCTGGTGGCAGAATAGAAAACCAGGCCATTTCTCAACATTTGCTTGCCACTGCGGTGAAGTTCTATATCGATTAGTGTTCTCTGTTTAGGTTGTTCTTGCTATTTTTCATTATTATAAATAAGGGATTTTAGTGGCACAATGTGCACTGTACAGAACTGCATCAGTACTCATATCTCCTTCTCTCAGACCTTGTTTAGTCAATGTCACTTACAGAGGCATAGCTACAGAGGGGTGAAAGGAGCAGTCAGTCCTAATGCAAAGTATTAAGGCTCATAATTAGCTGATGTCAGTCTCTCTTGAAAGTGCAGTACCAGAATTCATTTCCATACCAGTATTGCTGATTCCCAGAATAGAACTGAATGCCAATATTACAATTCTGGCCAGGACTTGACGTGCTTCAGTGCTTTGTGCATGGCACAAGTTATAGCAAGCTACTTGCTATAAAAGCAGCAACTGATTTGCTACAATTTTAAATGTTTAGAAGTAGAATATGCTTTTTTAATTAGTGGCGAAGTAGATTAGGGCCTTTCTTTTTGTTCCATAACTTCAAAGTTCAGAGGGAGCAGTGACAGATTGGGGGAATGGAGAAGGCAACAGAATAGCTACCCACAGCTCTGGTGACTTGCAGAACTTAAAAGTGCCAACAGTTGCCTCTAGGTGTGCAATGAGATGCAGTGTGCAGTCAACTTCTCCAAGCAGCCATTAGCTGCTCTACACTTCTCATACATTCACTATTGCCATCTTAACAAATAATTGCATGTTGCTTGCACAGACTGGCACAAACTACAATCACTCCATAAATCCAATCTTCTTTACTTCTTAGCTCTTACTAATACTTTAGAGTATGTTTTCCTCTGAAAATTATATAATTTAGCTACTTACAGTTATTCTGTATTAGTCAGTATATCCTTTCAACAGATAACCCACTTAGTTACATCCCTCTATAAACCCACATGTTAGTTACATCCCTCCATAAACTAGCATGTATAGCTAAATAGAGTTTATTCTGTTTAGCTTTAACTGTATTCCCCAAATCACTGTATAAAAATGGAAGGACAGTCTGTTTGTTCCCCTTCTATTTCCAGCATCTTAACACTTAGCTTCTCCAGGCAGTTTTGTAACTGCTTTATGCTCACAGATGACAAGTTCTTACCCAGCACATAATTCTTTCTCTGAAAAGTGTTGATATTTAGCTGATTCAGAGACTTCCTTCTTATAAAAATCAAGCAACACACACTTCTACTACAATCTAGACAAATTTGTATTAAACATCTTATGCTGAGGCTCTAAAAATCTTTACCAAAATTTCCTTGGCCTTGGAAGACTAGTGTTCTGTAAAAACACAACTGCTCATCTCCTTCAAACATATCTATATCAAAGAGCCATCAACAGTTAAATTACTTCAAATCTTTTATTTCAAACCAGTAGATTAATATAAATGTTTCAGTGACATGAATTTCTCTACCTAGGTACTCATACTCTCCACTCTCCACTAGTTTGAACAAAGATAAGTAATAGTGAGCTGCCTTTCAGGTTCCAGGAACTCTGACATTGTAAGGGCTCTAAAGACTATCTTATTTTATTCATGTATTTAACATTTGTTTACCAGGAAGTCTGACTTGGAACAAAGCCAATTTTCAGTGGAGGCCTAGGGAGAAACACTCCAGATGCATGTCTTTGAAACATGGGAGGAAACCAGAGCACCCAGGGGAAACCCACACAAACAGAGGTAGTAAATGCAGACTCCACACAGAAGGCACTCCAGCTGAGAATTGAACCAGAGAACCTCTTGCTCTGAGGCAACAATGCTAATGCTGCACCACTGCACCATCTTATGAAATACATGACTGCAATATGGGGGGGAGTCCATGTAGGACTGAATGTCTAGGAGCACAAAAGCTGAAAGAACATGCAGAGAAAAATATCATATCTCTGCATACATGTGAAAAATGCAGGCAAGTCACTGATCATGAGTGAGATAATTTCATCTCTAAGAATGATGCCTACAGGACATGCTGGAGGGATAGATTCCTGTCCCAGAGACTTCCCATACTCTGGAACAGGCTACCCATCTATGTCAAGCAAAGTTCTTCATTAGCACTCTTCAAGAAAAATCTTGATGAGTGGATGGGAAATAGGAAATACACCCCGGGGAACACTTCTGTGTCTTTGCTCGACAGTGGCACAGGAAAATAACTTTCTTGGGTGGCGTAAGCCAGGGAACCTTGTTGGCTAGGCTTATATAGGCCCTTGGGCCGATAGCCTAGTACCTACCTATGAACCTATGAAAGAAAAGATAATTAGCTTCAACAACTGGTTAAATAGTTGGTGCCATTTCATGGGGATCTTGTATGTGTCAACACTGGATGAGATGCGAACCAGTCCAACTTGCCTTACAAAAGATGCTGTGTGCCTGTCATTTTTGGGCTTCGGCATACTGAGTAAAGCTTTGGGTGCCCCCATAGTTCCACTGTAGGTGGAGTCCATGTTATGGATGTTCCAATGTAACAAATATATTAAACCCCAGACTGGATCACATTAAGGTAGATCTGCTCAGTGCCAGAAGTCTCAACAACAAACTACCTCATCATGAAGCTCTCTTGCATGTAGAACACATCTATATAGTTTAAATGTAAAGAAAGTACTCCATCCATAACTGGGTTTTTCACTAAATATGCCTTCAGGCTTGATGGAAGCTGTGGTGTTCTGATCATTTCTCTATATGGGTCACACCATCTTCAGGGCAATTCCCAGAGACCCATAAATGGATCTCCAAGAAATCCAAATCATCCTAAACAGGACAAACTACAACCTGTTAAAGAACACCATGTTCCATGATGATCATGTAAGATTTAAATGTATTAGATGATCTGCAGATAAATAGGAGATCCATCACACTGACAGAATTCAACTATGCTTCAGTAAATTGGAGAACCTATATCTCCAATATATGGTATGAACAGAAGTTCTTAGATTTAATAAATAAAATCTGTTCAAATCAGCTTGTTAACAAACCTACTAGAAAGGAAAATAATCTAGATATGGCTCTTATAAATATAGCTTTTTTGAGCACTACTCCCATGGTATTTCCATTCCCACTTAAGGTGAACCGTAAGTAGTGGCTTTCACCTTGAAAATCACAAAAGCCCCTGCATCTAATATCTCAGAATCCAAGGAATTCAATAACACTAACAACATGAAATCCATGAAAAGGTTTCAAAATTCACTCATGGCAGAGTCTGCTCTGATAATGACAGAGCTGATAGCATCACAAAGGAGTCATATATCCATTGTATAGAGCTGGCTGTTGAACAAAATATAAAGTGAAATTCAAAAACAAACTTCCTTTGAGGTCCTCCAATATAATTAAACTTTACAAAAATAAAACAACTTAAATTATACAGCAGATCCAAATCTCTGTTATCAAGTAAAGTATCACAAATATTACTAAAGACTTGGAAAATACTATTAGTTCTAATAATGTACCGCATGAACATAGATTAGTATCTGTAGCTAAGGAGAATTAGAAATCCTTCTTCCGCTACAGTAGGGAAGTAAAGAATCACACCCAACATTGATCTGAACTTATTCCAAATGATACTACCGACATCTACCCAAAAGACATTGACTACATATTAGTAAAGTAATTCAGTGCTTATTTTACCCTAGAGTCTTCTTTTCAATTCCCCGCATCCCTTAATCCCTTAAACTCCCTATCAACACAATCAAACAAACATGCATGTAGATGCTTTCCGTGACCAAAAGCACCTCCTGCATGGGACTTGACAATACATTTGGTTGTATAATTAGCAGTACTAAGAATGTCCTAGAATGGCATGGCACAGCCACTCATCACACTGTTTAACCTAGGTTTAGCTACAAGATTTGTGCTCAGTGTTTGGTGCACTGCAGTGGTGATGCCACTCCACAAGGAAGGTCTTACTACTAACCCCAATAATTACTGACCCATCAGCCTGACAACTCTCATCTGCAATACCATGTAATTCATCATAAATTACTTTATAAACTATGATATCAAAAAAAATCTCCTTAGACTTGGCTAGCAGCCACTTTACTTTTTCAAGTGATGATACTGCCTAGTGAGTTTCTCATATTTCTATGAGAGGGTTACACAGGCTATTGAGTATACTCAGTACTGCTGATCACACAGAGAACCTTGACCTGGTCAATGCATTGAATGCCATACCCTATGCTGGTATTGTACATAAGCTTTGAAAATAGATCTCTGTGTGATAAGATTAATGGCAAACTGGTTAAAGTACAGTATGCACACAGAGCAAGTGGCAGATGCCTCAACAGAAAGCATGAATATGACCACTGGTGTCTTCCAGGGCTTATTTCTTGGGACCCTCCTTTTCAGATTTTACTTTTCTGATTACGGTTTAGAGGGTCAGGCTGCTAGCCCAGTGCCCAGACCTCCTTGTAGGGTATACCACATGCTTGCACAACTAGGGCTAAATTAGAGTATCCAATCCACCTGCTGCAAGTCTTTGGAATGTGGGAGAAAACTGGAACATCTGGAGGAAACCAAAAAAAAAACACAGGGAAGATAGGCAGACTGTGCACAGAAGGCACCCTAGCCAAGAATCAAACCTGAGAACCTCTTACTGTAAGGTGACAACCACTATGTCTTTCTAGATCAGTTAATTACAAAGGGAATATCATCCAGATCTAAAGAGGTCATTGTTTCCTTATATTCAGTATTGATTAGGTCAGCCGCTGAGTATATCACCTCCCCCTTTGGGATGTACCTAATTAGACATATCAAACAACTCGAAAGATTCCATAGCTTCTTAACTCAGAAAACACATGGAATTAAAGACAGTGAACTATCAAAAGACAGGCTGGAAACACTGCCCCTTTATTCATTTTATTATAGACTTATGAGGGGATATTTATGCCTTTTCTTCCATGCCTTTAGAGAATCAGTTGTCCTGTACCTGTTATATCACCATAAGTCTAGTAGTTTGGTAAACACCAGAACCACATATCTAATTTTTTGCCAGCTGAGGAATAACATGTGATAGAGAGACAAATTCAACACACTCTGCCTCCTCCACCTCTGAAACAGATTGTCCCTCAGATTAAGAAGTGATACACTGCCATCCTTCAAACAGGCCCTAGATGATGGGCCTGACTGGCCTACCCTGCCTAGAGAAAGAGTGTAGTACATAACGATGAGTTGTGGCAAGGTGAAATGGTTAAAAGTACAAAAATACTATTAGTTCTAATAATGTACTGCATGAATATAGATTAGCATCTGTAGTTAAGGAGAATTAGAAATCCTTCTTCAGCTACAGTAGGGAAGTAAAGAATCGTACCCAACATTGATCTGAACTTATTCCAAATGATACTAACTATGTGTACCCAACAGACATTGACTACATATTAGCAAAGTAATTCAGTGCTTATTTTACCATAGAGTCTTCTTTTCAAGTCTCCAGATCCCTTAATCCTTTAAACTCCCTATCAACACAAACAAACATGCATGTAGATGCTTTTTGTGACCAAAAGTACCTCTTGCATGGGACTTGACAATACCTTTGGTTGTATAATCAGCAGTACTAAAAATGTCCAAGAATGGCATGGCACAGGCACTCCTCACACTGTTTAACCTAGGCTTAACCAGAAGATTTGTGCTCAGTGTTTGGTGCACTGCAGTGGTGATGCCACTCCACAAGGAAGGTCTTACTACTAGCCGCAATAATTATTGACCCATCAGCCTGCCAACTCTCATCTGCAATACCATGGAATGCATCATAAATTACTTTATAAACTATGATATATAAAAAAAATCTCCTTAGACTTGGCTAGCAGCTGTCTGACTTTTTCAAGTGACGATACTACCTAGTGAGTTTCTTATATTTTTATGAGAGGGTTACACAGGCTATTGACAATAGTACTGCTCACACAGAGGAACTTGTCCTGGTCATTGCATTGAATGCCATACCGTATGCTGGTATTGTACATAAGCTTGGAAAATAGATCTCGGTTTGAAAAGATCAATAGCTCTTCCAGGGCTTATTTTTTGCGACCTCTCCTTTTCAGATTTTAGTTTTCTGATTATGGTTTTACAGGGTCAGGTGGCTAGGCCTTGCCCAGCCCTCTTTGTAGGGTGTACCACACGCTTGCACAACTAGGGCCAATTTAGAGTGTCCAATCTACCTACTGCATGTCTTTGGAATGTGGGAAGAAACCGGAACATCTGGAGGAAACCAACACAAGTGCAGGCAGGACAGGCAGACTCTGCACAGAAGGCACTCTAGCCAAGAATCAAACCTGAGAACCTCGTACTGTGAGGCGACAACGACTATACCTTCCTAGGTCAGTTAATTAGAAAGGGAATATCATCCCGATCTAAAGAGGTCATTGTTTCCTTATATTCAGTATTGATTAGGTCAGCTACTGAGTATATCACCTCCCGCTTTGGGGATCGACCTAATTAGACATATCAAACAACTAGAAATATCCCATAGGTTCTTAACTCAGAAAACTCACAGAATTAAAGACACTGAGCTATGAAAAAGAGAGGCTGGAAACACTGACCCTTTATTCAGTGTATTATAGACTTATGAGGGGATATTTATGCCTTTTCTTCCAAGCCTTTAAATAACTAGTTGTCCTGTATCTCTTATATTGCCATGTCTAATAGTTTGATAAATACTAGAACCACATATCTAAACTTTTGCCAGCAAAGACAAAACATGTGATAGAGAGACAAATTCAACACAATCTGCTTCCACCATCTCTGGAACAGACTTCCCCTTCAGATTAAGAAGTGATGCACTGCCGTCCTTCAAACAGGCTCTAGATAATGGGCCTGATTGGCCTAGCCCTCCTAAAAAAGTATGTAATACATAGGAATGAGTTGTGGCAAGGTGAAATGGTTACAAGATACAAATGCCTTTATATTCTTATGAATCATATGAATCCTATGAATGCACACAGTGGTACTGCATCTATGAATGTGCCAGTAGCACTGCACACTACACACACACACACACACACACACACACACACACACACACACACACACACACACACACACACACACACACACAATAAAACACAGGCATGCATACACACACACACACACACACACACACACACACACACACACACACACACACACACACACACACACACACACACACACACACACACACACACACACACACACACACACACAGTATTTTTTGCTTGCATGCACACATTCACTCACACATGCAGACAGAAATATAAACACACACACACAAACTTTTTTGTTTTCATTTATTTTTCTACACTGACTAAACAGCAGAAGCACTGCTTAGTGAGTGTAAGATAGCTCGATTGATCTCACTCTCGTAAATGCATACACTCACACACAGACAAACACATACATGTTTTTTATTTTATTTTTATTTTTTTATTTTACATTCACTGAACAGCAAAAACAGTGCTTAGGAGTGTAAGATAACTTCAGTCAATCTCTCATTCTCATACACGCATACACTCACACATAGACAAACATATGCAAACCCTTTTTTATTACTTTTTTATTTTACACTCACTAAACTGCAAAAGTGTTTCTTATCAAGTGTAAGGTAATGGCTCGATCTGTCTCTCGCTCTCATACATGCCTACACTCCCACACACACAGAGAAACATACACACACACACACACACACACACACACACACACACACACACACACACACACACACTTTTTTATTTTGATTTTTTTCTTTCTATTTTTACACTCTCTAAACAGCAAAAAGCTGCTTGGCAAGCATAAAATAATGGTGGCCATTATATTTTTTTCCAGTCCGAGCCCCATTGCAGCTTGATATGCTGTCATGAATTGGCAGCCTCGTTTTTCAGTCGGCATTACCTGCAGAGTAACACCCTGCTGGAGAATGGGGTGTGATCAACAGATCGCCCACTCTCTAAAAAAGTAATAGCATTATATGCAAGTGCAAGTAATATTTGTAAGAAAACAAGCCTGTGTTGCTTTGTCCTTTAACATAGTAATACAATCCAGACATGAAAAGTAGAATAACAAGGTAAAATATTTGCAGTACAGGCATCTTGGAAATGCTTGTTGATAGGATTTTAGCATGTATGCAGGAAAATGACACAAACTCATTTGAATATTATGGCAACATTTTACAAAGTAATGTTCTCAGCATCTCAACAATAAAACACAGCTGGTGCTTTTATTCATTTTGGTTGCCATATTAATTTGTGCTTCATTTTATCTACAAAAGATTTTACCTCCCAAATAGTGTGCCACACAATTCAGTGTGTCACTATAAAATAATTGACAAGCAAAATGGAGATAGACGTGCTAGCTACCAGTTGTCCTGTAAGAGAGATGCAGACATTATATTGGCAATATCCAGTGTAGCCCGTCAGATTGTTTTATTAATAGTATAGTCTTTAAAGCCTTGGCATTGTGTCATGCACATTGTCATAAAACAAATGCAGTGCAGATTTTGAAAGGACATATTTTTCATACAACAGGTCTTTGGAGATGTAGAGACAAAATATGACAAGTGAGTGGGCAGAGCGTAAAAGAAAAATGGCAACATGGAAGACTAGAAACAAAGCAAAAATAAAGAAGCTTTAAAGCAGATCACAGACTGGGGAATGCATTTCATCTTGATTTCAGCTTTGATTGAATTCATTTATTAGTTAACTTGGAAAGTGAAGTAATGTATCTTGGACCTTCTTCAATCCAGAACTTGGAGACAAGGGTAAATTAAGCACAGTTCAGAGATGCCAATGAACAGGCATGTTTTTAGGAGGTGAGATGAAACTGGACTCCCCTAAGATAATCAAGCCAGACAAAAAAAAAAAAAGAACATCAAGGTGAAGCCAAGTCACATATTTTAACAAATGATGTATCATGCTGCCATTTCTCATTATGTTCACTAAAACACCAAAACATTTAGGCACGTACCACACAGATAACTAACAGTCCCACTCCATTTACTACAGATGGTGTGCTGGTTAGCTGACATATCAGAAATAATTTTTGAATTTCAGTGTTAAAACTTTGATTATACAAATGACACAGATAGTATGAAATAGAATTCCGACATGCATCCTCACTCTAAAAGTGCATAACAGTGGAAAATGCTCTTTCGTATTTCACTTAGAAGGCAAATCACAGAAATCCGTTTGCATGACACTCACGCAAGGCATTTTACAAATAAAGAGCTTTACGGGTGCTAAAATCAATTGACTACATAGCATACTACTGCCTAATGAGGAAAGAAAAAGTTTATACCTGGAAGTGGCATAGATACACTGGGAAATTGAGCTCCTGGTGTTGGTCATTAACAGTCCATATATTCTGCAGTACAAACCACTTCATTTTTATTTCATTGTATTGATTTGCTCTAACACCCAAGATACGTTGTACCTGTGTGAAATTCAGAGCACATTGATTGATATAAATTATTCAGCAGTTTATTGTATAGCCAACGTGTCATTTAACATTTTGAAGAAATCAATATAACTTTCTGGACCACCTGTCTAGTCTGTGAAGCATAGCTGGTGCTGCCTGATACAATCAGAAAGAATTTGGTCAGAATTTAAAACTGGTTATGCCTTTGTTGCTAAAATAATTAAGAAGATAAGGAGAAGATAAAATTAGTTTATTAAAATTCTTGTAACTTGTAACAGATACTAAGTAGATCCTCATGCCATTGCTTTTTGGAATTAAAGACATGCTATACTTTCTCTACATTTTCTCATTTCTGAGAAGGAAATCACCTTTTTTTCTTAATACTGTTTATTCTAAAAAGCTGTCATGATTTGACTTTAATTCATAGTGAACTTCTCCTGTGTTGTCTAAAAACCAATAAGAGAAATTAAACATGTGCAAACATAATCTGCCCCTGGACAAACACATAGAAATACTTGTCATGGTAGGTAAAAAAAAAAAAAAAAAGCATATATATATATATATATATATATATATATATATATATATATATATATATATATATCTTTCACTATACAAAATCAACATTAAGACAAAAAATTAATTTAATATTAGGAAACAGTACAATATAATGAATCTAATTATTATATCTACGGACTTACTCGTAGCATAATCACTTATTTTATGTAAATGCAGTTTAGGAACCTAATTGTTATATCTAGGAACTTACAGATAGCATAAAACATTGCTTTTAAGGAAATGCAGTTTCCTACCTCAGAGTTGCATAGTGTAGGGTGTCTACCTTGTATGTTGGATTAGCATGACACGGACAGGGTACAACTTTTTAACAACTATAAAAAAAGTTTACAAGCCAGGACAGATTTAGCTGTGCAGAGTCCACTTTATTGGAGAAGCAACTCTAAATACTCACAGACATATCTTCTCATAAGTCTATGTGGAAACCTACTGGCAGATTTTTTTTTTTTTAATATTTTCTCTCATACCGTATTTTGGATTCCTGTGAAGAACAAAAGAACCATGTATGATCAAACAGGTAACTGACATATAATTTGATTCATGCACAGTTCATCAAACTTCATCTCCTGTATTTCCTTTCTGATGACCTGTAACTTGGACCAGTAACACACCATTAATGTTTCCTTATAAAGTCAACCGAATCCCACAGCCATAACACGTTTTCACTTACTCTTTAAGTTTGTCTGGCCAACAGATTTCATCTCTTGGACACCTAGTTATCAATGCTGCATACTAGATGAATGTGACGAGATATTTTTAGAAAAACTGGAAGGCCAGTTTGATGTGTTGTGGCTTTACTTTATTACACCGCAGAAGTCATACAAATATATTTAAGACTGGATGCTGTCTGTCACTATTAAGAAGACATCACATTTGTTTTATTTTATTGGAACTAATGCTGTCTGTATAATATGTTTCAGCTTAATTTCTGCATAGTTTGTCACCTTTGTCACTTTACTGTTACAAAACAGACACGAAGGAGATTCTGCCACATTTTATTATTTTGTAAAAGACAGTCCTATCTTAGTGTGTTTATTCATCATGGATAAGTACCCTCCAAGGGATATTAATTTATAGTTATTATGTGATACATTTATTACAGGCTATAGTATGTGTGCTGATCCCGGTGTTTTCTAGACATTATTAGACTATTATTGCACAACATACCACATATCTTTTCTTAAATATACAACAGAATAAAGTAGCTTTCATTTTAATTTTGAAGTGTAATTTTCTGGTATCTTGTATTTAGGTTTAAGGTTAGTTTTGGTCCCCTATATCACCATTCTAATGCTTGCTAACCCTAACCTTAACTATACCTATGTCTCTAACCCTAACCCCAAGCCATACTTCAGCAAAGGTGTGTGTGTTCTGATACCCTTGATGAGTATAAACGTGGGCCTGGAAGATGAACCATTTACAGGTTACCTGTTTGCATCAGAGACATAGGTACCAAACCAGGGATGAATTTCCAGTTAAAGATTGAAGTCAGAAAATAATACAGACATTTGAGTTTCAGACATCATACCCATCAAAAAACTCAAGCTAATGCAAAACCTGTTATTCTGTCAACTTTCTATGTTTGTAAGAGCAATATCTAAAAATTGTCCCTATTTATCGGCCTTTGTCCCACTTTTATTTATTTCTTTGTGCAGATTTCTTGCTCTAAGAGGTTGAGAGGTATGGCTCCAACTCACTGTTACCTGTTTAATTACTGCTATCATTGTTCATGGTGCAACTGATGTGCACACATGCACAGCTGAGCAACAAATCTTTATATAACCTAGTTTGTGTGCTTTGCATGTATTGCATATTTTTAAGGACTAAAGTGGTTTGATATGTATATAATTCTCTATATGTTATAGACATTTAGCAATGTTGTTCATGTTTATATATATATATATATATATATATATATATATATATATATATACATAGATCCCCTTCAGTAGATTGAATATTTATAAGTTTAAACCACATATGACCGAGACCATATGTTTGAACTTGTATAAGTCTGATCTGACTGAATGAAGATCTCTGTACAGAGCTGAAAGGGAAGATTTCCCCTTTTAAATGTTCAAACATATGGTCTTGGCCATATGTGGTCCGAACTAGTAAAAGTTTGATCTAATGAAGTAGATCCATAGATATATATATATATATATATATATATATATATATATATATATATATATAGATATATATAAACAAACAGATAGATTTGCTTTGAAAACCAATAAAAATAGTTTTGAAATTAAAAATAATTATCAGGCTGTGTTACTTTTCTTAGCTAGTGTAATCAAATCATTTCTACAAAACATTTTAGACAGAATGAGATAGCGTATGACAATTATAAAGAAAGTGAATCAGTTCTAGAAAAATATGGACAGGAAGAACAAGATGGGTCATGACAATTATGAGAAAACTGACCTAGCTAGTAACAGATATACCCCAGAGCATGACAGACTATACCCCTTAGAAAGCACAGGTAACTGCTGGTGAAATAGTTGTGCCGTCTAAACGTAACTTATTTATACCATTATTAAAGACAGACCACCATGTAGAAATAAATAAACCCTACTCTGTGACTAGGGGGATGAAGGCATGGCTCTAACCTTCGTGACCTGAGTTTGAATAGTAACATGAGCACTGGAAGTCCCATAGGGCAGACAGTGGTAGAGAGAGGCTGGCACTAACTCACCCATCCCAATATGAATGAAGGAGGGGGAGTGGTGATTTTAATTGGTTTATTATCTGCTTGTAAGTGGAAGCTTGCACAGCAACAAAATGTTAGGATCACAGATGTGAGCTTGGATACAACCAAGGACAATCGTCCTCATAAGACTGTGGATGGAAGGATGTTTATAAACAAAGAGCATGTAGGATGTCCTGTACTGACGTGAATGCTCATGCCAACCACCAGGTGCTGCATTAGATCCTCATTAGAAATGCTCTTATTGCTAGGATGCTGTTGAAGTAACAGGCTACCTCCATGGCTGCCTGGATGATAGCCTCTTTCATTTAGCTCTCAGCTCCATGCTGGGCTTTCCATGTATGGAAGAGTGAATGGGCCAATGACCAGTAATAGGGGTTTGATGGGCAAGTGGCAGGGACACAACCAGGATATAAGAAACAAATATAAGAGCAAATGAAATAAATAACAGGTTTTCCTACATGTTCCAAGCTACACATTACTAGGAATATCATTTCTACCAACATTAAGAATTAATTTTCATTATTTGGAAAACAAAAACAGAGTTCATGTGTTGATAGATAGGTTTCTGCTTGAATGGGTGCAGATTTCCTTTCTAAGCTGTTTGCATTCCCTATTTTATGATTTCTCATCATCTTTTTCGGTACTGCCAGTAATCTGAGCACTTTACTTTTCTGTTAAAATAATGAGAAAGATTGTGGTCCTGTTCTCCTATATAACATCTGCACTATATAGTTCAACCCTTAGTGCTGTCTGGAGAATTATTGAGGATGACGTAGTGTGATGTATAACTTAAACACGTTCTTAGTTTGTCCTTGAAAAGAGAAGAGGTAAGTGACAGTTCATGTATATCTTTTAGTTTTCATGGCCACATCTAAGAGTCATTTGACAACAAAATAAATACTCACTCTTCTACACCTGCAGTCAATAACTGATTTAGAATGTAATCATGTCAAGTGGATTTCAGAATACTTGCTGGCTGAGGGTGTTATCTTACTGATACTACCAAGCTCTACCTTTATCAACAATTTCAACAAATCAATTTACAATACTTTGCTTTTACCTTCCTTTGTACTTAGTCAGATATATGCACTCGGTATGCAAGAAGCTGAAACTCTTTTTTCACCAGGTCTCTTTTAGGATATCTGCAATCTTTAAAATATTTACAAAGGAAGTAAAAAACTCAAATTGCCAAAGGAAAACATGCAGTAAGTGTTTTAGGAAGCGAGAATAGAAAACCTATCCTATCATACAAAAATGAGGCTGGGTATTGAAAATGGGAAACAGTAAAGGGGTAAAAGAGGAGCAAAAAGCAAAAAAGTAAGCACAACCAGAGTTTTTAATTAATAAAGTCCATCTCATTTCAAGCTGCCTATTGCTGTGTATGGAGCATAGACTTACAGCAGTAAAACAAGAGAAGCAGTTTTGGGGGAAAAAGGAGTTAGTTAACAGTTATAGACGGGGAAGGTATAGTCTGGTAAGGATGTCTTACATGGGACACTTGGGACACCTGCTGGATTGTACAGTGCCATTCATTTTGTTCTGTAACTATAAAGGCATGAATATGTTTTAAGATGTTGAATAAAAAGAAGGACTAATTAGTAAAAGACATGTACAGGGCTAAACTTACTGCAGTCACAGCTTATTGATTTGTAGCCTGTAGCGTATTTACATTTGGCAGAAAAGCTTTTAGTTACCGATATGTCTGCTCACACTGAGATCAGATTTTAAGATATGAGAGAGATATTGTAGAAATGATTGCATGTGTGTGTGTGTGTGTGTGTGTGTGTGTGTGTGTGTGTGTGTGTGTGTGTGTGTGTGTGTGTGTGTGTGTGTGTGTGTATGTGTGTGTGTGGGTATGTGTGTGTGTGTGTGTGTGTGTGTGTGTGTGTGTGTGTGTGTGTGTGTGTGTGTGTGTGTGTGTGTGTGTGTGCTTGTGTGTGTGCGTTGGGGAGCTGAGGAATAAAGTCTGCACTATTAAATTCTGTTTTTGACAAAGTTGAGTTTGTTTCAATAAATCCAACATGCTGAATTACATCTTTAACCAAATAAATATGTAAAAACATGAACATTAATTCATGAGCTCACTGCTTTTAAATGTTAATACTAGTTGATGGAATCTGTTACGATTCACCTGACTAGACATCATATTCATCAGACTTTTTAAAATGAATCAGTGACTATAGTTACTGAACAAAAATAACCACTATAGGAATATAGGAATAATGTGTCTCTTCACATTGACATGAGATAATCTGTCAGTGACAACATTCTGGTAATATAAATGCTATTACTGGTACAGTACCTGAAATTATTAAAGAATTATTAAATAACCTGAAATAATTAAATATTTCTTAATGTGTCATATTGAAATGCAGATAAAGTAGTTTGCCTATATTCTTTTATCTTTCTTTCCATTTCTTGTTTTCTATATCACTTCCTCGGACACCTTCCTTCCACACTCTAGACAGAATAATGTCTTGAAATCACATGACTCCCAAAAGATTTGTGATGTGATATGCGTTGGAATGGAAGAATGAGCCTGTCATTCACAGCTATTAATATCAAAGGAATGTAGTAAAGTAGTACATATTGCTGCAAAATAATACCATAGGGTATTGCAACTTGAATGCTTATAGCATTTATAAGCCTGTTTGGGAAGATTATCTCCTTTTAGCAAGGTACTTAAGATACATCACAGCAAAATAATCATGCAAGTTAGCTGATAATTCTTTGCAGTAAAACCATATTTTATTAAAAAGATATAACATGGTAGAGAACACTAAATATATTATTTATAATATAGGCATAAGCAGAGTTCAGATGCTAAGCAGAAATCCGTTACCAAGCAATTGTTTTATACGTTGACCTTACCTGTTCCAGTTAAGAGCAAGTTCACATTTGTAATCTAGATATTAATAAATAATTTGGACTTCCAGAAAGTCAAAGATGCAATGATCATCAGATGTGAAATAAGTAGGAATAAGCATTCCACTGGAAATATCAGACATGAATGCTGCACTAACATGTTTCTAAGAATATTGACAATAAGCAAAAATATCAATGCATGATGCATTTTATTTATACATGGATCTCTTATTAACCCCAAGGTCATAATATACAGTATAATGTCTTTCAGTTACTCATAGCTAACAATTATGCTTTGATAGTGAAACACTTCAAATTATTTGAACTTTAGATTGCCTTTTTTTTCTTTCCTTTCTTTTCTTGGGTTTGTTCTTTTTTTAATAATGAAGGACCCATCATGTTCTTACTAGTATACTTTTATTATATAAAACAAAAGTTATACATATTTTAATCACTAATGATTGCTTATATGAAATCAATTTGGAATAAAAATAAATATTTATGGTATATTTGTAGAAAGTACTGTGTCTTGTTTTCTAAGAGTGTGCATTTTACAACTTAACTGTCATCAAGTTCACTACACAAAGTAATTGTTTAAGCAGAGATGTGCACTTTAATTATTAATTTGATATTCCCACATGGAAGCAATTTGTAGTGCAACACTCTGCAACTGTAATGACAGTAAAAAACAAGTGCCATTACTTTAAAACTGAATGTGAAATGATGTTGGGATGGTGAGTAACATAACATTAAGATGTGCATTTTCATTTCTGCTTCACTATGATTGTTTGATATTTCAGAATTCACAGTTGCTTTTCTTCCCCCAGGCAACAGTGGCATCATATTTTAGTTTAGCACACATTCCCTAGGAAAATATTGCCTACACATTATATATTTTAAAAATTATCATACTTTTTACAGCAGGTAATAGCTAAGATGACAACATCTTTAACATCAAAGCAAGAAATAAATTCAGATTAGCGAAGGGTAAGTGTGCAAATTGTAAATTTTAAGTAGTTTCTGTTTGATCTTCATGACCGTTAAGCAGACTCATAGGTTATATTAATGACCTTTTTTTTTCTTTACCCCTCAAGGTGAGTGTTATCAGAGAAGCTTGCTTATATATGCCTTTCTGCTGTGATGAGCCAATGGAGAAAGTTTTGATGAAATTTTAAAGTCATATTGCTGGTAGTGTATCATATGTAGAATTAAAATATAATTTTATATACATGTAAGCTAAGATGCCAGACACAAAATCAAGTCTTACTGCTCCTCTTCTCACATTTAAAGTTTAGAGATTGAAAATGTTTTATGATTGCTTCAAATGTCTATCCTGTTTTATAATATCTTATATTAGTTAAGATAACAGAATCATCACCTTAAATGAAGAGACTGTGTAGCTTATATTATTGAACTCAGTATGCATTAATGTGGTAGCCAAGGTTAAAATTCATTTCTCAGGAATGAAAATTAAAAATGGGTATGGCAGCAGACATTTAAAGTTCAAAAATTCAAGCAGAAATAAAGCCTAATAAATAAATGAAGTTAAAGAGCCCATAAGTTATTTGTGTTTATAAAAATGCCATAAGAACAGCACATTCAAGTGTATTGTTTCATCCAGGGTTGGTTACAAATAAAACTCATAATACACCCTTTACCAGATGGTAATGATATTTCATATATTAACAACAATGCTCTTTGTATATTTAATACTTTCTTTTAACAGTCTAGTATTTGCAAATAATGACACTTTCCTTGATTATAGTATCCTGATTGTCAAAATGCAATTTGCTAATCAATGCAATGTTTCACACATTGTTATTAACAAAATTAAGGTTTCTTAACATATTATGCACATCATGTTTGCAAGCTTTCACACACACACACACACACACACACACACACACACACACACACACACATATATATAAATATGTAATATCCCGTATGTAAGCACTTAATACTTAGAATAACATGTCTGCAAGCAAATCATACTTAAACTGCTTTCATTTTATTCCTAAATTGTCTATATGTATGAATATTACAGAGGTCTCTGACCACTATTTAAATGGTTAAGTGGTTGTTTTTGGTGAATATTATCACACAAAGTTCACTCTTCTAACATGTTTTGATTATTAGCACCATATTTCTTGAAAGGTAGTGCCCCTTTAATATAATTCTATCTCCATCAGAATATGACAACAATACTCAAGTTGATGTACCATACTCAAAAGAGTGAGCACTTTCTATATCTTTTTCTAACAAATCACCTTTAAGTGCTTTAAGCTTCTATTTTATGTATGCTCTCAAAGCTTTTTCTTTTAATAAGTGAAAAATAACTTTCACTATTTGTTGTCATTGTGTTCTTAACAAAAAATGCAAAATATTTTCTTAATTAATTTTTATATGCATATTTGCTTGCCCATGTTTTCTTATCTATTCCTTGGAGGTGTAGAAAGTACATCCTGTGCAATTCAATGTTATGTTTTTAATGATTTTAAGGTAAATTCTTATCTCTTCAAGATTTTGCTAAATTGTCTCTTAAGTTGTCAACTGAACATAATCATATTTTACCCAATCTTCTTTTTCAAATTGAATTTACCTTAATAATTCTTCTTCAGCTTTCAAATAATTTAGTGCTTGTTTACTTTCCAGAGAAATTTCTCTTCTGATGTAAACATCTGAAAAAGAGTTTTGTGAGCCACAATACTTGCCTAATTAATTTAAATACCTTTCAGATTCATTGTTTTTTATCATTTTGTAACAAGAGTTTCTAAGGCATAATAATAAGATTGCTTAATTTATTATTTATTGTTATTAATACAGGGATTGTATGGCATTCTCCATATATCCTATTTAAAACTGCAAGAAAAAAAACATTTTGGTACACAAAAAAATCTTTACAGTGGCAACTCAAATTGATTAAGCCTGTTCTACAATTTAAAAAAAAAACAGTATATAAAATATACGAATGATAATCTTTGTACTTGACGTCAGTCAGTTATGCAGTACATATTAGCTGTCTTTTTCTCTACAAATATTATACATTTCCATGCAGTCCCTATGCAGCATTTGTAAATTATCTGTTGCTTTAATTAACTGCAACACTTCTGCGATTAGCTCAAGTCATGGGTCAAAAAGATTTCCTAGACAAGTCTACCCACCAGGTCAACAATGACAAAATTTAAAAACAAATATGACTCAATCATTTTCCCATAATGCCATATGACTCTTAATCCTATTCTCATAATGCCTTTAATCAAGTACCTTATCTTTTCACCTCTAGATATACCTTTGTGTCTGAGCTATAACCTTGAGAGTGTGCACAGATTATAGAACCATGTTAAATATCATGTTTTGTGATTGTTAGGTAGTACTTTGTAGTTGTGTATTCTTCCCTGAAGTGCCATGTTACCAAATTGAAGACTCATAACTTCTGTAAGCAAGCATATGTTTTTGTTTCACTTTCTTCCTTCTAGGCTGAAAATATATAAATTAACATGAACTTTTTCATCTGAATTACTATTGCTGCCTTTTACTGCACTAAGATAACAATGATCTGAATTCTAGGTTCTGTACTTCTTTGCAGTATTTCACAGCATTCAGTTTTCATTAAATGACAACATTATATTGGGTAGAATTGATTATAAAATGTTTATTACATTCTCAGCATAGAAAAATTGGAATTAATTAATCATAGGATGTATTTCTTCTAACAGTTTATTTAATTATTCATTCAGTAATTCAAACAGTCGTAGATTTAGTGAGTTTGCAAGTCACGGTCAGTCATGGACCATAATCACCTTGGCGATAGCCATCCTCATAATTACTTCCTGTCTTCAGGAGTTCTAAACAAGTCAGTCCCAGAATGAAAGACAGGGCATCACTCTCTCTGATGTGCAGAATTACAAAAACAGTACCAATAATCTGATGCAGTAACGGTAAAGAGGCAAATTGTATGCTACATGACACTTCAGCACAGGAACATGACAATGCATTCAGTTATAATGCAACATGACTTCTCATAACAGGAGCAAAGTAGCAATGGAGCCATCTGTTCTTTATATTGTGGCTTCTGCCAGGAGCTTAAAAGGCAAAGGAACTAGCAACCAAAGCCTCAAGTTGCACTTTCAGAACTTCCGGGATCTCAATAGTGATAGAGCAGAAAGGGCAAGAAGGCTGATATGGTACACATAGATATGTAAGATGGGGGGTGGCAGTTGTGAAAAGCTAAGTAAACAGAACCTTCCAGGTGATATGAGCCACATACATAGTCAATGAAGACTGTGGAGAAATGACATTGATATGATGATAAGATGTACTGGTAAGCAGATGAGCAGCCATGCTCTACTCTAGATGCTGCAGGTCAGTTTCTGAGTCAAAAAAAGAACCTGTATAAAAATAAAATACTGTAATCTAGGCAGGAAGAAGCCATGGTATGAACCGCCACAGGCACATCCTCAGATGAAAAAGGTGCATGATGAAAATAACATGTTTAGAAAGAAAGAACATGGGCATCTCAACAGCCAACAGCTCGGCCCTGGCTCAGTCTATAATAAAAGATTAGCCTGAGAATCTCTACTTTTGACACAAAACAAAACACATTATCCCTCTGAAAAAATTATACAAAAAATCAGAGATGGAACATCTGAGTCTTAAATTCTGGCATGTGCTGCTATGGCAGCATACATTTACCATTAGTTTTGTACTGGTGATTCTTCTTCTTCTGGCTTCTCCCAGTTAGGGGTCACCACAGCAAATCACTTGTCCACTGATGATTGGCAGTGGAGTTTTACAGTGTTGCGATGCCAGCCCAGCACCCAACCTTAATGCACTCACACCTAGGGCCAATTTAGAGTGTCCAATCCACCTACAGCATGTCTTTGGGATGAAACCGGAGCACCCAGAGGAAACACATGCAACCACAGGGAGGACATGCAGACTACGCACAAAAGGCACCCCAGCTGAGGATTAAACCAGAGAACATCTTGCTGTGAGATGGCAATGCTAACCGCTGCACCACCGCTTTGTATGGGTGATTCTAAAACACAATATTCATGATGGTTCCAGCAGGTAAAAGAAAAATATGACTGACAAAATGGCAGGAAGTATTAAGTATTAAAACAGGGAATACACAATGCTACCATTTTTAACTAAACCTAACAAAAAGCAAATGTTCTGGGTGCAGGTGATCTACAACAACCTAATCAGGACCATTCCTGTAAGGGTTGAACTCCCCCCAAATTCACAACACTGCATTTTGGGTCTATATCACAACATCGAAGTATTAAAACTTCGAATGTTCTGATATCGAACACTATTCAGCAAACGCTAAGAATAGTGAAGCTGCAGAACAGTGAATTTTTTCCTCGGGAAAGAATTTGGTTGGCCATTTCTGTGACTTTGATATTCTTGGCGCTGTGGTGGAAAGTTATGGGTTGGGTTCAGGTAAGTGTACGATTGTACGTTAGGGTTAGGGGCAGGTTAAGTGAGTTAGGGTTAGGGCACGGGTTAGGCGTGTGTGCGATAGTGACAGACTTTAGGGTTAGGGGCAGTTTAAGTGAGTTAGGGTTATGGAGCAGGTTAGGTGAGTGTGTGATAGTGCCGGACCTTAGGGTTAGTGTTTGGGTTAAGGTAAGTGGGTAGATAGTAGTGTATGTTTAGTTTAGTGTAGCGTTAGATGTAGGAATTTAAGTGTATTTAGATGTATTTAGATGTAGGAATTTAAGTGTATGTGTGTGGTTGCTGTTCATTTGATGTGCTTGTGTTGTGTGCGTGTGTTTTGGAGCATCACATTTTTTTCCATGGGAAAAAATTTGCTGTTCTGAATGTTTGATATTTTCATGTTTAGATGTTTTGGAGCCGATGAAATAACATTTGCTATTTTCATCTTTCGATAACCTGATATAAACACTGCATTTCATCTTGTTTTCGGAGTAAGATGTAAACAATAAGTCTTCACTGGAAAAAAGAACTGTTGCAGATTATATACTTAATGCATGCACTGTGTGGGATGACAGATGGTGGGGGATTCTCATTCTTATAGGGCCAACATTATCAGTAACGTTCTTCTGGAGCACACACAGGTAGCACACCTCTTCAGAGGTCTTGTGCTTCTGCACTGCCGTCAACACCACCAGTATTAAAAATGTGAACTGAACATTAGTTAGGAAGACTAGCATTCAGTGAACTGCTAGGTCATCTGCAAAACCATTGGAATAATTATATGTGCTCCACTAAAGACACATCCATTTAAAGCACAAAAAGTTGAAGCACGAAGCCAATCTGCCACAAAAGACTTGTTTATTTAAGCGCTTTCGGGAAGAAAAATTTCCTCCCTTCCTCAGAAACTGAAATAATTAAAACCGGACTAACATAATTTAAAAACTTTTTCAATAGTCATGTGATGTATTAATTTAATTCAATTATTCAAACCAAGTTCTAACAAGTCAAACAGGAAGTGACATGTCGAACTTTGTATATACAATAAAACCTACTGGATATTTCTAACGTAAACTGTGTTAAAAAATATATACATGCCTGTTAAGATATATTTAAAAAACATACCTATTTAGCTTAGACAGTTCAGCAACAGCTATAAAAATGAAAATACATATGAAAGTGCAAATGAAAATAAAAATAAAAATAAATAATGAGACCAGCGAACCCTCCATCTAACCTACACCCTAACAAATACTTTTATTAATACCAATAAATATGATTTACTTATAGGTATAAAAAAATCAAATAATTTAATCATTGATGTTATAGTCTATTATTAATATCAAAAAATGATTGAAATATTTCTCACAAACTAATCAATTAACTAAGTCCATTAATATCTATTATGAATATACATTCCTTAATTTTTTTTATGATATTATTTTGTTCACAAACACATCATCAAATTTTATCTCTTCATAGCTAAATGCTTTAGAACACAAGTAATAGAAATGTGCTCATTAAGTCCTGGATAAAAACAGGCAGCTGTTTTTATTTGCCAAAAAAGTTCTTCTTTTTCAAGAAGAACTTGCCAAGGTCCCCTAGTTGGGTCATCATTAATTTGTTTTAAAACTGTAAATCTAACTAAATGGTCTGGGCATTCCAATGTATGGCAAGCCAAAGAATTAGTTAGGTCCTTTTTGGAAATGGCATAAATATGCTCGTAAATTCGTTGTTTCAATTTACGCTCAGTTTTTCCAATATAGAAGGCCTGGCATGCCAAACAGCTTGCCACGTAAACTACTGCTTTAGACTGACAATTGTATTTACCTCTTATTTTATATTCAACATTATTAATTTTAACAGTGGTACTCTCCCTAACAAATTTACACTGTCGGCATGACCCACATTTCTTCATGCCCCATATTTGTGTATTCAATCTAGGTTTTCCAGCCTCTAGAAGGGTTTTCAAATTAACTCCCCTTCTAAAGGTAATTTCCGGTTGCATGCCAAACATATTTCGTGAATTTGTGTCATCCAAAATCAATGTCCAATTTTTACAAAGAATATTCCTAATAAAGTAATGATCTATCGAAAAAGTACATAAAAATCTTGATTTAAATGGAGTTTGGCTGGTGAACTTCTTGTCCAACCTATTTTCACCTACGTTAATATATTGGGTAGAAACTGGCTTGCCTAAAATAGTCTAAAATAACCAGTATTACATTTCTGTACTACTTCTATTATAACCTCATTAACCAAATTAGGTGGATAACCTCTATTACAAAACATATCATTCAAGTTCCCACATTCTATCAAAAAATCTTCTTCATCTGTCACCATCCTAGCTGCCCGTACCATCTGCCCTTTAATAACTGCTTTCTTTTGATGGTACGGGTGACAGCTAGAATAATGCAAAAAAACATTAGAATATGTTGGTTTTCTAAAAATGCTACTTTTAAATCTATGCCGTAGTCTGTCCTTTTGCAACCAAATATCCAAAGAGCTGATATGAGCTTCATGGACCTCATAAGTAAACTCCAAAAATTCAGTCAAATTTACGAGCATATATATATGTATGTATATGTATATCCAGTAGGTTTTATTGTATATACAAAGTTCGACATGTCACTTCCTGTTTGACTTGTTAGAACTTGGTTTGAATAATTGAATTATTAGTCCTTTGATTAAATTAATACATCACATGACTATTGAAAAAGTTTTTAAATGATGTTAGTCCGGTTTTAATTGTTTCAGTTTCTGAGGAAGGGAGGAAATTTTTCTTCCCGAAAGCGCTTAAATAAACAAGTCTTTTGTGGCAGATTGGCTCCGTGCTTCAACTTTTTGTGCTTTAAAAGACACATCCATTCCACATCAACTGCTCAAATAGCCTTACACCTTTTGCACTGACTTGTGAGATTAAGCTTAATACTAAACAATGTACTGTTTTTTTTCGGCAATCAAGAATTTCGATTTTCAGTTCATATCAAAGAAACACTCTTAAAACTGAATCAGTGACTATGGATCTGAATACTTTCACTAATAATGTACTAACTTTTAACCATCAAAAAAAATCTTGCTGCCTCAAACAGTTAATTTTCAAAGTTATATCTTACAGGAGTAAGAAAGTCACAATCTCTCTTCTAACCTGAACCATCATCATAAAGCATAATACCCCATTCAGTGTGCATTTTGCTAAGGATTTCATCCAGCTTGACATAGCTTCATAAAATAGTACTAGGCTAACTGCCGTTATGGACCATTTCAAGCCTTGGCAATTACCCCAAGTGAGAATCAAACTCTGCACCTTGTGCCTGTAAGATAAACATCTCACCCTGTTTGCCAACCTCCCATCCAATACCTCACTGAGTTCTGTTCAGAACATTACTGGTTTAAACTCACCAAATACTCTCCCTCACTAAATGTGCTTCGTCTTGGTCATGTGAAATAGTGCTCATCATGCTCAAACCATGGAATGTTTGTTTTGCAGATATGCAGGAGGTCTATCATAGTGGAGTCTGACAAGTGTGTAGGAGACAGCTCAACAGCCTTTAGGAAACAGATAGTAACCTTTTCAAAGGCCTTGACCAGTTTAAGAGACAAGATTTGTATTAAATAAACTCAGTATGGTGTGAATTGGGGGATATAACATCACCTATATTATTATTAATTAGCTCAGCTATATTATATGCCATAAACTTGCAAATAATGCTACTGATACTGATAAGCCTTAATTTCTAGAATCAGGGGTCTTCTTTAGGTAAGAATACCATGACACCTGTCACCCACACCTTTGGGGTGTTACCTTTGGAGATACCCAGAATCTTATGTACTATTGGATATGATAGAGGTTAATCCCTACAGCCAAACTGATAACACTCATCTGAAGTCTGCACTCCACTAGCAAAAGAAATGCAGTCTGTCTGCTGAAAAATGTCATGTCCCATCTTCCAAATCCCATCTGTGCACTCTTCAGCCTGTCAGTATAAGTCATGCCCATTAAGGGGAACATTAAACATGCAGCTTGTATTGTTAGAAATGCAGCATGTCTGCAACAATAGCACCATGGTGCACTGCTGGAAATATGTCTAATGACTTTGTGTACTGTTATAGTCAAATCATATCATTGCAGTGCAATGCAACAGATTAGGACTTCTCAGATTTAAATTCATTCAGGTGAGGCCACGGGTTTGGCCCTTAAATGAACCCAGTTCTGTAGCCATTAATACTTTCAGGTCTGGGGAATGCATAATTCCAACTTAGTGAGGAAGAGCAGAGTTTTCCCATTCTTCCATCAGAGACATAGAAAACATATGCTGGGCAATTATGGTGACCTGTTATGGAAGAGGGATGCCTGATTATGCTGGTTAGAACACTAGGTGGTGTTACTTCCATCGCCCATTCTGGTCAGCAGTGCAGACACACATACAGTAACTTGAAGTGGTGCCACCCAGACCTATTTTACAAAGGTCGAGTGGAGAGAAAACCAAAAATGTAGCATAAGAATTTTTCAGTACCATTGCTTCTACTATCACAAGTGCTGACCATGTATATGTAAGGGAACATTCAATGCTTTCCACTGGAGGAGGAGCAGCAGCAAAATGTGCTTCAGTGCTGCAGAATGCATGAGTACTTCTACTAGCATTGTAATGTGCACAGCATCGGTGTCATGCCAGACCAATGCACAGATTTGATTATGTTTCTATCATATGTTAGTGAGAAATTATTTCATTGTGCCATCAGATAACTTATTTGTTTATTTATTGGCATTTGTTTGCTGGGAAAGTTTGTCTGGACCAACAGAATCCATTTTCAGTGAAGCCCACAGAGAAAAGCTCTAGTGTAACTACAACGTCCAGAAACATCATTAATACAGACCAGAGAAATAAAAGTTGTTTATTGAATATAGATGGGATACTACTATGCAACAAATGATAAAGATGTTGTTTACAATCATAGCAAAGCATAAAATCAATACATGGACAAATACAGTATAACAAATATAATATTTTTTTCTGGAGAAATGTGAGCTTATTCATTAATATATTCAGTGGTTTACATCTGAAAGATAAAAAGTTCAAACTTTTTGTATCTGTCTGAGAGGGATTTATTGGTGGAAGAAATAAAGGAGAGATGGAAAATGTAAATAAGTTGAAATGGGGAAGCAAGACTCGAGTGTGTGGTATAAATGAAAAAAATAAGTTAGGTGACAGAAGTAGACTGAAAGAAAATAGAGAAAGGCAGTAAAAAGTATAGAAAAGCTTGTTGAAGGGAGGGGAATACAAATCAATAGTAAAAGTGCAGAAGCTGTAAGGAAGTTTTGAGAATCATTTGTTAAGATGAGGGCACATCTGTTTTTTAATTCCTAACAGAAAATGTTTTAAATGGTATAACTATCTTGAGTTTTGTACGTGTGAGATGTTAATTTAAGTTAACTTGGTGATGAGAATTATCATAGCCTTGTCTTCATCAGACGCAGCTTTAATGAAATTTGTTTGATTATAGATTATCAATTTGTTTTGGAGGTAGTGGAATGCAGATCTATATTTCTGAGATGCAATATAAATAAAGTGAATCACCTGCAGTTTCTTTGGTTTAATTAATGGCAATTAAAAATGTATCCCCTGAGTGTAAGTCACTTTTGATTTTAGATTATAAAGCTGGAGAGTTTTCTGCTTTATAGACAAATGTATTCATGGCCAGCAGGAGAGATGTTATCAGACAGTGTGGCAGCTCTAACAAGATAAGCTGTTTGAATGCTAGATTGAGGTCAGGTTTGAAGTGGAGCTTTGCTGTCAGTTTAGCAACTTTGTTACTACAGTGTCCCACTTTAGATTGCAGAGAACCTTGCACATCTGTAAGCATTAGGAAGACATGCATGAGAAATGATAATAAGAAAGTTATGGCCATGTGTTTCCTTGCTGTATCAGTGATGCAGCATTTTATCTATATAAGAAGCCCCATTTTTGTTGAGTGAGATCATGATTATCAGTCTGTGCCACAAATTTCCACTGGTACTGGTTTGCTAGGTGCTGCCAGATCTGCCTCTCATCAGGTTGGACCTCTTATCTTCCTGTCAGAGGTGACCTGTAATGGTCACTGGTACCATACTTTTCTCCTTCTAAGGGAGTGTGGCAAATGATTCTCTCATGAAAGAAAGTTTTAAACAATGGATGAGGGCAAAGTAAAGAAATGAATGAGGACAGAATGGTTCGCACTGCCTACCTGGACCCGGCCAAAACATTTTACACATTATTCCACTCAGGCATTGTTGACAAACTCAAGAGGTTGGGTACTGACACTTATGCTACCCAGTGGATAGCGAACTGGCTCACAGACAAGACCCAAAAGGTTAGAATTGGGGAGTCCACTTATAAAAGGAGGCCAGTCACAAGTGGAGTCCCTCAGGGCTCAATCCTTGGACTACTCCTTTTTTGCAATTACTTTGCTGAAGTCAAGGTCAATATCAATGGCCCTGGCTAACTAAATTTGCAGATGATTGCAAATTAGGAGCTGTCACTGAATCTCCCATTGATGCAAATGTTCTCCAGGAAAGGCTGACACAGACAATCACTAGTGTCAGAGCAATAAACTAAAACTAAATATCAAGAAATGCACATTAGTATCCTTCGGGAAGTCATCCACCCCTGGTAACTATCATATTGACAACACACCCTTAAGAGCTATCCCAGTAGTCAAGGACTTGGGTCAAACATAGACAGTCATCTAGACTTTGACCATCACATGTCTACAGTGGTGAGGAAATCATCTATGTTGTACAACTTACAAACAAAGTTATGGCATCTACATCCATGGAAGTCATTGTCCCACTGTATTTGACATTCATCCGACCTATCATTGCATACAATGTCCATTATTCTATGCACCTAACCATATCAATAACATATTTCAACAACAATTGTAATGTCCACAGAAGTTCTAAACTAAAAGAATACAGGGTAGAAGTAACATGTCCTGTAGAGACTGCCTCAAGGCACTATGCCTATATTTTGTCTCCTACAAGTTGTTGAGTGTAGATCTATGGCCAGTATACAAGGCGTTGTCACACCACACTATGATGGACCTCCTACATAACTGCAAAACAAACAGTGCCAGAATTACCTGTTCTAAAGAATTAAACCTTGCCTGTGATATAAACAGGACCTGCTGAAAAGACAGGCATATATCCCAGAGACTACCCCTTCTCTGCAACAGGGTCCATGTGAAGCAGAGTTCCTCCCTAAACCAATTCAAGTGTAACTTAGACAACTGGATGGGGAACAGGAAATTCATCCCTAGTTTGGCACCTATGTCTCTAATGGATACAGGCAGCATGTAACTGGTTCATCATCCAGGCCCCTGCTTGTAAAGGTTTCACCTCCCAAACCCCTTCTTACACTTATCAAGGGTATCAGAACTTGTCAGAGATTTGGGATGCATAGCTATGCTTAAAAGGGCCTTTGTGGTTGTTAGTCTAGTAAACACTCCTGAACCTATGAACCTAATCAGAAGAATCCCCTATTGTCACTTGGCATCATTTGCAAAGATGCTGCCTGCCAAAATGTGTAAGAAACTGGATGTCTACCTCATTATTGGGGAGTGCCTTCTAGCATGACTTCTGAGCCTGGAGAATCTACCTATCAGGCTCCCAGGGGACCACCCACCAAATAAGTTGGACACTCAGCTTAGTAACACCTGGGCATTGACCCATGCCAGGAGACTACATTATCCCCATACTGGTGTTGTGCCCCTTACTTATATGTCACTCTCCATTTTTTGTTCTTTTGTTCAATGTCAAACCCTCCCTAGCACCATTTCTCCACCTATGCTATGTATGTGTCTATCCACTCTTATCTCCACTTTTTTGTTTTATGTAGTACTCAGTCTGTGTCTGTGTTAATTGCTCTTTGATTACCTGTTTGCCCTTACTACCTGCCCTTCCCACACAAGGACGCACACAGCCCACCACTCATTATTTGTAACACTTGCAAAGGGAGTACCTCCCCTAAACAAAAACATAACTATATAAATTAAATAAAAGTATATATATATATATGTATATATATATATATATATATATATATATATATATATATATATTTGATCTAGGATTTTTGATCAAAAGATCAAATGTCAGAATCCATTCTCACCGAATATACTTTACCGAAAGCGGTTTCATCGAAAAAGCGCTTACTGTAAAGAATGTTTAAAAAAAAAAAAACAACATTAAACCTACTTCTATGCAGGGGGCCAAGCCCCTCTGCACCCCCCACACTCCCCCTACTTTAATATTCTCACTCCAAGGTCACACTACAGTGGGGAAAGGGTAATTTTCCCTTATCTGCACTGTAGTACAACGGGCACAACATCCATGCTTATCCGAAAGTGCTGCTTCGGTGAACAGCACTTTTGGTTAAGTATGTTCGGTGATTTCTGTTTTGGTGGAAAGTGCATTCAAGGATCTGTACAGATCCCATATATATATATATATATATATATATATATATATATATATATATATATATATATATGTATATACACGCACACACACACACACACAGATATATATATATATATATATATATATATATATATATATATATATATATATATATATATATATATAAAATTTGTGTTCATTTTATTTTATTTTATTTATTTATTTTTTTTATTTAACATTTGTTGACCGGGAAAGTTCGACTAGGTTCCACAGAGCCTGTTTTCAGCGGAGGCCCGGGGAGAAATGCTCCAGATTATGCTCATAGGTAAGTACTAGGCTTGCTGTCCTTGTGGGCCATATTAAGCCTAGTTAATTTATCTTTTTGAGATCAAATTAACCTGTCTCATTTGGCTAGTAATTGGCCTTACCCATCCTATGGTTGATAATTATATATTACTCCTAATGAAAATAACTGGGATCATACCATTGATAATTTCAGTGACCCATGCACTGGATAAAGCAGTTAGGAAGTGCTTCTGTCCATTAGTGCAGGGGCAGTCCTGTGATAAATGTTCTGTTTCCCTTCAAATCATATATTTTATAAAATAAACAGGTTTGGCATGTTGCTGCACACACTAATGTGATGCATCTTTTATTTACCATGTGGCTGTTCTTGTGCCATATGGGTGCTACATTAATTTATGTGGCACTACGTTGCATGTGTGTGCATGCTACATTAACTTATGTGGCACTATGTTGCATGTGTGCACATGCATTACTCAGGTGCACTTCTGGGCCTTGCCTATGATGTCTAGCACATCATTAATATATAGCACTTTATCACTGCTTCTGCTATACTCCAGTCTAGTGCAGGTTATCTCATTATCACTACACCTCTCTTTTTCTGATGCAGTCCTTTGTTTGGTATATAAGTACTGTTCAATGTCTAATACATATTGGATTAGTCCCCCAGCTCAATTTGCAGTGATATCCTTTAAAATTAATGCTGCACAGATGCACAGTGCTTACCCATGCATCTAAGCCATTCAGATAACTACAGTAGGAAGATGAAATGTAATTGGTCAATGGCATCTCCATCCCAATTTTCTTCATAAATATAAATCATATGGCTACCTTTAAGAGAATTAATATTAAGAATGAAAAGCTATTGAAATGCATTGTGAAGTACTGTATATTTTTACTGGGAGAGGAAACCATACTTTAATAGTATATTTCATTCAAATGATCATACTGATATTTGATAAAAATTAGAATGACAATTAAACTTAGAGAAGTGACAGTCTCTATAAAGAAATCCTGAACTTTTTTTTACAGGAATACATGTTGTTAAGTTAAGAACAAGGGTGTTAGCAAAACTCAAAATAACAGCAAAGTATTCCAATAAATAGTATTTGAAAGAGTGATGTTCAAAATTAGATCACTGTTGCAATAGCCTATGCTGTATGCATTATCAAGCAAAGGATATTATCATAAGACTGCCTTCAAAACTTCAGGGCAAATTCACATACCATAACTGTTGTGTGGTTTGAGGGGAGTGACATAAAAGCAGTGGTTAAGGCACAAAATATATAGAGCTTTCTTGCTATAAATGAAAAATTTCCAGGCAGGCTTTATAAAACTGACGGTCAGCTTCAAGGTTGGGCTGATAAGTACCCTTCTTAAAAAAATCTTCCACTGCTTCATTTTTCTGAGAACTTTTTTTTCTAAAGTGTTTTACATTTTATTTGGGATTTTTTTTTTGTTATGGTCTGTCACTGGAAGTTAGGGGATTTTTCTTTAGTGAAAGCTTCTATGAAAAACAGTTATGTTAATTAAAATAAATTTATCATATTTATTCCTGCATTTATTTGTGGAAAACTGCTTCCAGTAGATGCTATTTGTGGTTATGGAGGGTTGTTACTGAATACTTTACCTCAAAAAGTTGATATTTCCATAAAGAGGTTCACGGACTCACTCATATTCAGTTACTAACTTTCCAAGCTCTTTTCCCAGTCTACCTTGGACCAAATGCCCAGCTCTTAGGTTCTTCCCATCCCTAATTACAAAAGGAAGAAAGTTTCTCAGGAGTCTTCTGGTATCATGCCAGCTTCCTCACTGCCTCAGCTGCTGATATGTTACTCTGCTGTGGCCAGACCTTGTTCTTCAGACTTCTCGTAATTGTTGCTTAGCCACTCTGGTGTACCTCCTTGGAAACCCACTAAGGACCAGGAGTTATATACCTCCTCTATGACTGTTGGGTTGTCCTCTCTGGGCAAGGGAAAACCACTGTTGTTGGTCTCAGAGGAGGAAGCAGAAAAAGACTTACCACAAATCTGTTTTAAGGTGCTCAGATTATGGGTAAGTGATCCTATCAGGATTCGTCTGATTTCTAGAAGATTCCAAAGGAAGAAAAATGTTAAGCATATGGCTTCTCTTGTTTCTGTCACTATAACAGAACAGGAAACATCCTTCAACGATTTACCAAATATTTCAACCCTCTTCTTTAAAGTTCACTAGGAACTTTCTTTCCATTTTAGATCTGTTTTTCATGGAACAAAACAAACAGCCTCAGAAAGGTACAAATAAACACAATTTGAAAAAGCAATGGCAAAAAGGCCAAAGAAAGTAGAAGGATCCCACTACAAAGACCAGTCTAGAAAGTCCGAATGACTATTTACTTTTTCAAGGAGGCTAAAATAAAGTCTGAATGACAACTTGCTTTTTCAAGGAGGCTAAAATAATCTGCTATTAAAAATATCATAATATGAGTAACTGGAAAATATTTTTTTAGTTGGAGCCAGACTAAGAACCCAGATCTTTTTTAGGCCTGAATGCTTCTCGTTCTATAGGGTTTGTGTTGTCTTCTATCAAAATTTACATTTTCACCATCTCTGTTTGTTTGCCCTTAAATCCAGTGTACTACACCTTTAGTCAAACAGTTTTTGAAAGGGGGTTTTAGATACCTACCAGTTATTAAACAAATTGCTCCTCAATACATACTTTTACCAAAGCATTATAAACTGGATTCCTTTTCCAGAATAAGAACAACTTTTTCTAAGACCATTCTTCAGGGGCTCCTCCATTCTCAAACTTCTTCTTCCTCCCTATCATTTTAAGATCTGGTAATCTATCCATATAATTTAGGCCACATCAACTGGGATCTAATGTTGAGCATAGCACAGTTGTGCAAGTAAATTTACCATTTAGATGTTTTAGATCACTGTTGCAGTAGAATACTCCATCTCATCATCCTCCCATTTTATGTTTCATATATACATATATCCCATTTTATGTTTCATATATACATATATACATTTTTGTATCTTTACTTATCTTTAAATATATAATGTATACATGTGTGTGTATAAATATATATATATATATATATATATATATATATATATATATATATATATAGATAGATAGATATAAATATGGATATGTGTGTCTGTGTGTGTGTGTGTGTGTGTGTGTGTGTGTGTGTGTGTGTGTGTGTGTGTGAGTCATTCACATTTCCATGCATTTATCTGTTTTCAAGGATATACCTTCCCATCTTGGAGCAAGAAAGCTCTGAAGTTTTGGCACCTTGACCTCTGCTTTTATACAGCTGTCATTGATCCCCCCGGGGGTTAGGGCATTTGAATAGTGCCCTGAAGTTTTGAAGACTGGCTGGTGGTCTTTTCCTTGGTAGGATATAACCCATACAGCTAACATACCATGACAGAGATCTATTTAAGCAGCAACCAAAGAGTGGGTGTGGGAATATTGAGGATTTATCCACAGTTTGTGTGGATTGATCATGAGGGACAAGTTCTCTGAAGATGGCATTCTGAGCTATCAGAGGAGCAGGTGACAGAATAAAGAGGCATGGTTGATGGGGGATTTGACCATATTTCTAGGCTCAGGCAAAATAGCAGCATCTAACTCACACCTTTGAGTCATGGCAAGCCACATGTGAACCTTAAACATTGATGTCCGTGTTGCCCCACCACAAAAGCATGGATTGCATCTAATGGACATTACACAGTAGATATACACACTGAACGTCAGATATAACATCATAACCGCAACATATAACAGTATGAACATATAACAATCTATCATGACAGGTACCATCAGCTCAGACAACAAGTGTCACAGATATGCACACTCTTAGAGGTATATGTGTATGTGGCAGACAACACGGGACATACCCCACTGAACCCCATCCCTATCTCTCTGCTATCAACAGATGAAAACATGAAAGCAAATCAGGATGCAATGCACTACTGTTGTCAGTATTACAAGTAACTTACAACAATGTAAAGTATGACTAAAGCATCATGCACTGAATGGAGTCATCTATGGTCAGTAAAAATTATGGACTCTTATGGCATTAGATTTTTCAATAACCACAGAGAGATACGAAATCATAAGAGGTCTGCACAGCAATCATCACCATGGTGGGTCTGATACTAACTGACACTACTGTAATGTAGTCTAGGGCTCCCATGCCAACAGGTCACAATGTGGTCATGGGGATCACAATAGTGAGAGCCCAGCAACAACAGCATTGTGTCACACAGTTCATGTTGTCAGCATATGTTTCAAATTACCACACTATGCATGACATATGCATAAAACAGTAATGCTGGATGTTTGTCACACACACATTCTGTGTTGTCAATAGATGTTATATAACTTAAGCATAAACAGACAACCTGTGGGAAAAAAAATCAGTCATATTAACCTGAGCTGTTATACATGAATTTGAATAGCTTATAGTAACCCAACTGATACTGAGCAGTGAATGCTATCCCCATTTTGTCTGTATCACTTAAAAATTCTCAGCAGAAAGTATCTGTGCAATATCAACTGAACAACTTATAGAAACTGTTGGAAATCCTCATTATACATAAGTATACCACAAACAGTACATTGTAAACAGACATAAGCAAAGACAGACCCTGGGATTCATGAAGCTCAGTGCAAGGACGGCGTTAGGCTTGCACTGACCGTGCGGCATAGAGATGGTGCAGTAGTGCCATATGCATATTAATGAAGGCATGCTGCTGCCACATCCACATGCATAGGAAACCTGCGTGAGTGCATGGGGCATGTCGAAGTGCCGCATGGAGGCGTGGACATGTCGGCTGTTTACGTGCAACCTAAAATGCTGAATATTACAGCCTGCGTCCAATAGTAATTACACCTGTCAGTGTCTGTGGATACTGAAACATATGCAAAGCATGCAAGACAGTTTTGCGAACACAAAAATAAGAAGCAAACACAAATGCACGTAGCTGAATATTGAGTACCCATCCCCCAAACAAATGACATTTAAAACCCCGTGCCCGTATTCTATTGTAGTGTTGCTAGTTATACCAAGTGGAAATAAAATGCATCATGTTAGTGCGCCGCCAATAGCTAAGTCTAGCCCAATGGTCAAGGTTACCACCTGTCCTACATTGTGAGGGACAATTCCCTTCTGGGCAGTTGTGTCCATGCCACAGTCATTATATATGTAAAATATCCTGCGATCGTAGGACATAATTATGTCCCACATCTTATGTAATAGTCACATACAATAGTTATTTCCGTATATAACATACCCACATGTTACAAGAAACAGCATAAGCAAGTAAACGAAACAGAAGAAGCAGCTAAACTGCTACAACAATAAGCTTACATTTAGGCATAAAACAAAAGTACTATCCATTGTACTGACCGTGGGTATGTGTTGGCCTGTAAAATCTGATGTGTGTCCTGAATATATCCCATCCTGGCCATATGAAAAGGTGGCAACCCTACCAATGGTCAGAGCATTCGCACAATAACTGGCCAGCCCTTAATCCCCCCTAAAACCAGTGGCCTTTGGAGGAAAGGTGGTGAATTACACTGAATGAATAACGACAATAATTAAGAGTAATAGACGTCTTTTACTTCAGAAAATAAGTATTAATACATATTCTCTGATTCTACCAACATTTCAAGTTAATAGTGTTAATATTGTAAAAGTGTCTTTGATTGTCCCTGATCTGACCTTGCCTTGTCCCTGTTACTGTTGAAATTAGTCCCTGAGTGGTTGAGAGGTCCGTACACATATGTACACCAACAAGCTATCACATTTGTTGCCAGTACAGTTGAATACCGGCAGTGAAGTCATATATCCTAGCTACCATCCATGCGGAATGTACCACAGATTGTGTAGTGGTCAAACCGGTGACTAAGATATATCTGTTTCTAGGTGCAAGCCATGCAAGGGACGCTAATTATATATATATATATATATATATATATATATATATATATATATATATATAGATAGATATATATATATATATATGTGTGTGTGTGTGTGTGTGTGTGTGTGTGTGTGTGTGTGTGTGTATAGATATATATATGTATATATATATCTATATATATATATATATATATATATATATATATATATATATATATGTGTGTGTGTGTGTGTGTGTGTGTGTGTGTGTGTGTGTGTGTATAGATATATATCCACAGAGACATGAAATATATATATATATATATATATATATATATATATATATATATATATATATATATATTTGAAGAATGAACGCGTAAGAATAAAGCATACACAAAGGTTGTGAAGGGAATCAAGAGCAACTAAGGTATTATATAGTGCTTGCAGCGTATGTCAGATAAAGCTGCCCAAGAGTGAGCAAAACACCGTTATTCACACCAGAGGCAAGGTTCTACCAGTGGACATAACATTGTTGAACTGCTATGTCTACATTACACACAGACGGAATGTAGTCCATGTTGGGACCACCTACACTTGTAAACCGCAAATGGCTGTAATCCATTACACCAGGTAAGGCACGTATGTGCAAATATTACACGAGGTGGTACAAAATGTGGGTAGGGCCCCAAACGCTCTGGAGAGGGCAATGTGTAAAGGTGTGTCATGGCTGCAATATCAAGTGGATAATGGCTGTTATATGTGGAAACTCAACACGGGTGGATTGGAGGAACTATGGGTATGCAATTATGGATCCAGGAGTGCCAGGGTTGGTTGGGCCAGTTCCAATGGACCGCCCCTTGTAGGTCAGCTAGTACATAATAGGTATATATGCATACGCACATGCAGACAACAATATGTTTACTGTGTCTGTGAAGCAGAGGAGAGCTGTAGTGGTACTATGGGCAGGTCTGAAACCATGCTGAGTAGGTGACAGGATGTTGCAGTCTAGGAGATAGTTTAGCATCTGGGTATGGATGCATTTTTTCTAGGATTTTGGCCAGGGGGGAGAGTAAAGCAATGGGTCTGTAGTTATTAAGTTCAGTGGAGGTCCCGCCTTTATGTATGGGTGTAACACAGGATATTTTCCAGAGTTTGGGCACATAGTTTTCAACAATTGATCTGTTTATGAGAGTGGAGACTGGGATAGCAATAGCATCTGCTGTAAGTTTCAAGAAATAGCTGGGGAGTAGGTCGGCTGCTGTTGATGAGGTTTTTAGTTTGGAGAGCATGCTTTTGATTGAAGTGGTGGAAACTGTTTTGAGGGTAAAGCTAGTATTAGAGTTATTTGTGTTGGGGGGGATAGTGAGGAAGGAGCTGTCCTGTGATACTAAGGATAGAATTGAGTTCACAAAGTGGGAGTTGAATTGCTTCACAGACACAGTAAACCATCTCAAAAATGAAGGCCTGCAAGTGTCAACTCTTTTTTTGGATATGTCCAAAGCATTTGACACAGTCTCACACCAAATCCTGCTAAACAAACTAAACCAACATCATCTATCTAATTCCACTCTTACCTGGTTCCAAAGCTACTTAACTGACAGGTACCAAGCTGTGAAATTGGAAAATTCTCTCTCTCCTCAGCTGCCCATAACTATAGGAGTCCCACAGGGTTCTATCTTAGGACCACTACTATTCACAGTCTTCACAAATGACCTCCACACCTCCACACAGCATGCATCTATAATTCAGTATGCAGATGACACTACTTTAATCTGTGCTGCACAAAACATTCTCACCCTCCTGCAAACAACTCAATTAGCATTCTCTGATGTTGAAAACTACCTTACCAAAGCCCAACCTATCCTCAAACCAAAGAAAACTCAGCTTATGATTATAACCAGTTCTAACAAAAACACAGTCAATTCACTATCTACTCCACAAATGCTACTCCAATTGCTCCAGTGCCACAGGCTAAGCTATTGGGAATAACCAGACTCCCACCTAAAATTTGATAGTCATCTGAACTTAACTATTAAAAAAGTACATGCCAAACTGGGGTCACTCTACCGTATCAAACCATTTCTTACCAACAACACAAGATCAGCCATTGCTCGCTCCCAACTTCTATCCACCCTACTCTATGCATCTCCCATTCTGACTAATCTCAACAAAACTGAACTAAGCAAAATGGAAGCTTGCTATAACAGAATTGCCCGTTTTGCTGCAAATTGCTCATATAGAACTCATCATTGTACTGCTTTAAGACAGCTCCACTGGCTTGAACTGCCCAACCTCCTAACCTACAATCAGCTCTGCCTCTGTCATTCTATCTATTACCTCCCCAATAAGTGTCCTGCCCTCAAAACCTAGTACAACATCACTCAGCCAAAAGGCCTCTTAGATCATCAAGCAAACTACTACTAGAAGTCACCAACAGCTACAATAGCTTTGGAGATGCACTATATAGTAGTTCGGTGGCTAAAAATGGAACTCTGTCCCTACTAGCATTCAAAACACATCATCCAAAGCCTCCTTTAAAGACCTCATCAGGCAACATCTCAAGCAAAGTTGGCAGTGCCATGATTGCTCCCCAGGCTAGTGAAAGCGGATAACATATGCATACTAAATCTAGAGCAATTTATAATAGTTTTTCAATCTTACTCACAAACACTGGCTAATCTACAATGTATGTACTGTACCTGTGTACTATGTATGTATTCTACCTACATTCCAAAGTTCAGCTGTACACCACAAATCTATTACTTACCTTTATTTTTAAAATTAATATCTTTTTTGATTGTTCTCTCCACTGTAACTGTTTGTGCCGCATGCCACTGTAAAAACATGTCTCTTTTAATTTGTGTGTATACTGATTATGTCTAAATAACTAAATGTGTCTGTAATTTTTCTTTGTGGAGCTTTTCTCCCCGGGCCTCTGTTGAAAAAGGGCCTTTTCGGCTCAGTCAGACACCCCTGGTTAACAAATGTAAAATAAAAATAAAATAAAATAAAAATATGGTCAGACTGGGCATATGTTAGTGGGAGGTCCAATAAACAAACGTCTACCTCCCACATCCCCCCCCAACTAGGCCGGTGAGACATACAGACACACAATAAAGGTAAATATACCGCTGCTTTCCAGACCGCCGGCAGGAATAAACGACTGGGAGCGATCTGCAAGGTCTACACTTTAAACATGGATCACAAGGTCCCTTGCGGGACATGAAAAATTTGCTTTGTAGACGAACCATTAATGATTGACATGACCAAGATGAAGCTGTACACAGAACAGTAGGTTGTGCAAGTCTGATAACATATGGGTTGACAAAACGTATGACATGTGTCCTGACACGGGGACAGTGGGCAGTGTGTAGGGATGTGTTCATACCCCAGCTGCGCTCACAGTAAGGATGAGTGCTGTAAAGGAGTGTCAGGTAGGAGAATCATGGGTATGCAATAATGGGCCTAAGTTTGCAGGTGTTGGTTGGCAGAGATGTATTAGGCCCACCCTGTGGAAGTAATTAATATTCCTATGTGGGTATAGTGGATGCCCATACCTCCCAATTGGGGTGGTGGATGGTCCGTAAACCACTGGGGGAACATATAGGGACTATATCAGTCAACTGTACCTGAACTGTACCCAATTATCATGGACGTCCATGATTACGAATCAGAATCTAACACAGTCCTAACTAAACCCTTCCAGAACTAGTGATATTAGGTGGACAGGTGGCGGAATACATGTAATGACTAATGACAACATGTATGAGTCATAAACAGCATGTACCTTGACAAATGTGAATGAATACATATGCTCTGGGACTGTCAATGTGTCAGGTTAATAGTACCAGCCATCTAAATGTGTCCCTGAGGGTGTTATGCAGTGTCCCTGATTCAGTGCTCATTCTCCCCCATTCGTATGTGAGGTCTGCTAGTGATGGAAAGTGCATATTCCACCGTCTACTTTAGGTAGATGATAGCATAATAGGTTGGGGTTACCACCTGTTCACCTTTGCGAGGGACATTCCCCTTTCGGCAGTTGTGTCCTGCAAAATGATTGTTATTATGGCACATGGCCTGTGATTTAGGGCAATGAATCCATATATTGTCTGTAGTAGTTGCATAAAATGATTATGCTTTATCTGAAACACCTAGATGTTATAGGAAACAGTATTAGCAACTATAATGCTACAAGAATAACCTTTACTTATGCAAACTGGTGAAGTAGTCTATTTTCCACTGGCTGTGGGTATGTGTTGCCCTGCCAAATCTGACATCTCTGCATATAGTTCCTATAGGGCTGCCACCTTTCCAAATGGCCAAAGTGGGACCTGCTTCATAGAAATGTCAGACGTACCAGGTCAGAACATACCTACAGCTGTGCATAGTACAGAACTATACGTATTATAACAAATAAAAGCTTAGTCTAGTAGCAGTCCAGTTGCTTATGCTACTTCACATAACATATAGAAGTGTCATATATACAATAACTGTTACATGCAACTATTAGAGAAAAGTAGAATATATTATTGTAGCTCAGGTCATTTTATTTAGAATATATTATTGTCCTGTAATCAGGACATTTGCTATGTCTTGATTATTTTCGCATGACACATACGCCTAAGGAGGGGCTGTCCCAAGCAAAGTGGGACAGGTGTTAATCCTAAAGTCTCACCTCGGCCAATTTAAAAGGTGGCAAACCTACAATAGGTATGTGGTAGCATGACGTGGCAGATGGATGTGGGTCCCAAAACACATTTACTTGTCTGCATTGCAGAGTATCGGTTCCCATGTATCAGCCAGATGGGCGCAGATTGTATGAGGAACACACATATAATATGATTAACTCAGTGGACAGGCCACTGATTCTGTACAGTCGAATGCCATGCCGTCGCCTAATGGTCAGCCATACCCGATACTGCAGTCATGTATTCCGATGTAATAGGCATCACAAGGGATCACGCCCACCCAGCGTGAGTGACACACGCAAGCACTAATGCCAGTGCATGTGCAAGTGAGGGAGCGAGCAGGTGTAAGTGTGTTTGGCTACCAGTATGCGAGTATTGCACTGGTAAAGAAATGTGGGGTCTAACCAAGTGTAAGAAGCTGTAACCAGAGGTCAGCAGTGCTTAACACTGCACAAACCCACGCACAGTATGACCATTCCGCATGTTGTCGACTGACATTGCCATCATACCTTCATGTGTTTGAGCATGCCCGGTATGGCCAACTGTATCGCATGTGTTACATGTCCAGGTAGTCAGTACTGTGGTGCTGACCTCTGCATTGTACATTGACAGGTGGCATGCTGTGTCTGCAGGGTATCCATCAGTCATGTGGCATTGACAGCTGCTACATTTCTGCACAGCGTGGGAGGGGGCATCTGACTGTATCCAAATTCCTACACAGTACTGGGGGGCGTGCACCTGACTGTTGTTACATGTGTACGTTGGAAGGGGGGGGACACCTGACACTTGTACACCTTTGCTACTACTGTAATGGTATGTCAGGTACTCCATTTCAGTGTGTAGACCTACCTATTGTGCTGGCTAGAGGCATACCAGTGTACTCCAGGTCTTAGCTTTAATTACCAACATATTAATTTCAGACGTCCTAGCCTTCACGACCTACATCCAACTGCCTGGCCTGCTGTAGTCTGTCTGTGTGGGTCTGTGGAGGGGGGGGGGTCATCCATTGGACATATTCAGAGCCCATAGTACAGCATTTTTCTGTGTTGGTCTACACCTGTCCAGCTGGTTGAGACTTGTGTGGGCTGTATGGGCACACATGATGCTCAGCCCATTACCCGCAGTGGGTTATGAAACCCTTTGTACTACTGGCTACTATGGTGACCCCAGTATGTGCTGCAGATGTCATGGTGCCACTATGGATGTCTACTGTCCACTGCCTTAACATTTGGCCACCAAATTAACTTGCATGCTCACATCCATACCATAGCTACAGGTAACAACACATTCTAATACAACTGCCAATTTGTAGGTTGATTGACTTACCTTGAGGGTGTGCCAGATCTGAGGATGGTGCTGGAGGGCTGCCTATGTTGGATGCACACAGTGCACTTCCTATACATGGCTGAGCACAGGTAGTGTCATGTTTGGCATCCCTTTTACTGTCTGCGTGAGTCAGAGAGGGTGACATTCCATGGGTAACTACTGTGTCAGTGCACATGCTATGCATTGCCTCTTTGCCAAGGCCAGGTCATACTGGGAATGCCTCCTTCCGCCTACTGCATCTGGCTCAGGTTGTTCCTCCTCCAAGTCACTCTGTGCCTGTACAGGCCTTGGGATTGGTGGGGGGCTGTGTGGTCCTGCCCCATGCCGTTCCTGCTGCAGCTGTTTCCGCAGGATCATATTGTGTAGCATAGCACTTGCCATAACAATTTGGGTGCATGTCACTGGTGAAAACTGCAAGACTCCACCGGATGTGTCCAGACACTGGAACCATGACCTGAGCATCCCAAACACAAGCTGTATTATATGTCTGGCCTGTGCGTGTGCCTCATTATGGCGTAGTTGTTCAGGTGTGTATGCATTTCTGATGGGTGTCATCAGCCACAGCTCCAGTGGGTACCCAGCATCCCCCACTAGGTGACCATAGGGGATGTCCAAATTGGCAAAGCTGTGGTACAGCTGCGTCAGATGCCATATATCAGAATCGCCATAGCTTCCAGGGCAGCCAGCACACACATTCAGTATAATGCCCTGGGCATCGCATATGACCTGGCAGTTGAAGGAAGGTATGCCCCTGCAGTTAATGTAGGTCCTACCCTGCTCACCGGGTGGTGCTTTGATGCATATGTGCATGCAGGCTATAGCACCCACTACCCCAGGGTAGTCTGCCATTTGGTGGAAGAGATGCATATTGCTGGACAACACCTCACGTGTGTTGAGGAAATGTACGTGCTCACTGGCATGTGGTGACATGGCATCCAGGAACTGGTGGAATACTCTGGATGCAGATGCCTATGAGATCCCCAAGATATCCCCAGTTGTGCTTTGGGAGGTATCTGTGGCTAGTATACCTAGGCCTACACATACCTTGGCATCCACTGGGATGGGTTCTCCTTGGCCTGTTCGATGTGTCAGGTGTGGCTGGCACAGCTCAACAATCTGCTGTAAGAGGTCTCTGTCCACCCCATAGTGCTCCATTATCTCCAGCTCATGTAGCCCCTGGTAGGTTACACTGGGTCTGTACAGTCTTCTCTGTCTCCTCACTGAGGGTTGCTCATCAGCATTCACATCCTCACCAACCTCAGCCTCCTGCACATGTTGGTCTATGTTGCCTGCTACAGCCCTTCTCATTTCATTGGATTGTTTTGTAAAATTTCCCCGCATGTATACACCAGTGGTGTAGAGTGTGGAAAAACCCGAGGGTATGGTGCTTGCTCACTTTATCGTAGTGTTCTGGGCTGGGCTGGCCCTGTAATCTGCTGATTGTGACAATTATCACTTGTTTGCCCAGCTTGTTCACCATGACTACTCTCCTACTGCTGTTGTTCCTCCCAATTGCACTAGGCAGGTATAGACACACACCAAGCTTAGCTGTGCTGAGCCAGGAGCAATCCCGAGACACAAGGCCCCAATCTACGTACAGTATGCCTGACACCCCCGCCCATGCTTTCACCTATATTCGAGTCCTGCACCCAGCTATGTATAAACATACACTCTTGGGATCTGCATCACAGCCTGGGGATAAACGTGATTCACTATTTTCCACCTCATTTGCATAATATTGTCTTCTAATGCATAGTTACATGACCCATACTGAGCCTCACCAAAAATAACCGCTGCTTATTGTTGTGCAGACCCGCACACAACTGGTTAAAAGTGCCTTACTATCACTGTATTCGATGTCCCTTGTTTTTCCTAGCAACAAGATTCTGCACGTCTTGAACCAAGGACCCTGCACAACACAGACAATGTTCTTTACCACTAAGCCATGGCATATATACATACATCTAAGGTTATCATGTACAGATCGTCCAGCACAGGCATTCAACAGTATAGGACATGTATTCCATCATGTAGATTTATGTATGCTAATGTCCACATATATATCTATCTATACATATATATATATATATATATATATATATATATATATATATCTATAGATATATGTATATGAATGCATATATATATATATATATATATATACATACATACATATATATATATATATATATATATATATATATATATATATATATATATATATATCTATATATATATATATATATATATATATATATACACACATATATCTATATATATATATATATATATATATATATATATATATATATATATATATATATACATATATATATATATATATATATATATATATATATATGTATATATACATACACACACACACACACACACACACACACACACACACACACACACACATATACATATACAGACACATATGTAGATATAAAATATATATCTCAACAACACCAAAGCATTAGACAAGAATGAAAAGGAAACCACATGCCCCTCCTGCATTATGTACTGGTGTTAATATCAAGACAAGTGTGTTTCTGTGCATCACATGGGTTCAGACTGTATTAAGGGTAAGATTAGGGCTGCTTACATTACACACCAGACCTATTGCCGAATGTATGTGTATGTCTTGCCAACCCAGTCTCTTGGCCAATTGTGACATTTATGGCCACTATATAGGAAAACACCAAAACACACTCCTCAACACATCCAGTAGTTAGCCACTGACAGACACCAACACATAGGATATGACTGCCAAACACACACACACCTGTCATGCCTTGGGCTAGAACACCTTCTTGTCTATTCTATCACACTACAGCATTACACAGTTACAGAATGCGCTATTGTGATTACTGGGACACAGCACTCCCAGAAGTGCACTTCTAGGTTGGTGACATCATCAGCAATGGCAAAGTCGGTGATAGGGATTGTATGGAGTGTGAGCAGTCAAAAAGCATTATTCTGTCCCCAGGCCAACAGAGACACACACACAGTTGGCATGGCTGGAATTAGAACACAGATCTAACTACCTTATCACACTACAGGATTATGCTGTTATAGAAAGCGTTACTGAGACACAACACTCCCAGAGGTGTACTTCTAGGTGGGTGACATCATCAGCAATGGCAAAGTCGGCGATAGGGATTGTATGGAGAGTGAGCAGTCTAAAAGCATTATTCGGTCCCCAAGCAGACGGAGACACACACACACTGTTGGCATGGCTGGGATTAAAACACAGACCTAACTACCTTATCACACTACAGCATTACGCAGTTACAGAACATGCTAGCAAGTTTACTGGGACACAACACTCCCAGAGGTGCACTTCTAGGTGGGTGACATCATCAGCAATGGCAAAGTCGGCTATAGGGATTGTATGGAGTATGAGCAGTCTAAAAGCATTATTCTGTCCCCAGGCAGATGGAGACACACAAACAGCTGTTAGGGCTGGGATTAGAACACCGACCTAACTACCTTACCACACTACAGCATTACACAGTTACAGAACATGCTACCAAGATTACTGGGACACAACACTCCCAGAGGTGTACTTCTAGGTGGGTGACATCATCAGCATTGGCAAAGATGGCGATAGGGATTGTATGGAGTGTGAGCAGTCTAAAAGCATATTTCTGTCCCTAGGCAAACAGAGACAAACACACGCCAGTGGTGGGATCAGGACAACTGCCTATCTATGGACCACTATTACAATACTACATAGATACGAGCCGTGCCACAGACACTACACCTTTCTAGACTGTCAATATGACCTTCTAGGAATGCGGACATCGACATGGATGCTGGCAGTTATGATGTACATACCTGTAATCCTGTGTTTTCAATGTAGGAATCCATCCTGAAGTGGGGAATGGCCATCTCTTGACTGGACAACTACTATCGCTATACAGGGTTACAATGGCCATGCCCATACACATAGAGGCATATAACCGACACAAGGTGTCACTGGGCATGCTCACACACTTAGTAGCACAGGGCTGTTTTGTATGCACTCTGATTCTAAACACGGAAGGGCACAGTGGCCATGCTATTACAGTTAGATGTGAACAACACATTGTAATGGACTCCGGTGTCGATAGTTGTCATTGTTAGCAGGAACACTGCACTGCATATATCTGACACCGGTCTTCTACACAACGTCTGCTGCTGTCCGTCTCCTTAGATGTACCAATCTAAACCTGGCATCCTACTACCACCCGTGGTGATGGCCTGCCCAGGAGTGGCTACTTCACCCATGTAGTGCCATTCATAGACAAATGTCCTGAGACCAGGTTAACACCCTGACACCTAGAGGACAACTGCATTGTATGTGTATGCTAAACAGTGCTAGATGTGTAGTGGTCATAATCACAGCTGCCCAATGTAGATCCAACAATGGGGAATACTGACATCTGTGGAGTGATGAACAACTGGCTGAAGGCTCAGTTGTGCACAATAGCACTACCACCGTATACCTCGTATACAGACATGTGGGCCATAACATCGGTACAGACTGCTTCAGGTGGTGGTGTCCCCACGTACATGAAGGCCACTCACATGTACTGACCAGTACACCCTCAAAGGGCATCACAGATGTGTCAGGTGCAGATCACTGTGTCAAAAGCCGCATTCTAGGATGTAGCCCTCAGACATCACCATGTCCTTGTACCAGCAACACACATCCATACATGTGATAGAACATATATTAGTACAACACCATGTGACCCATGATCAGTGGACAGTACCTAGCTCTACATCAACTGTGCAGACTACCCATGTACTGACACAGTTGCATCATGTGTTATGCAATGCAATGATACCACTGTTCGTAACCAGGTTGGATGTACACATAACATGAGCCCTGGGTCATATAGAGCAGTAACAGATGACTGTTGCTGTACACCAGTAAACACCCTCATGTTTGGATATGACATACATGTACCTGCCATGGATATGTACATGCTACACACACACACACACACACACACACACACACACACACACACACACACACACACACACACACACACACAAAACACATATGTACATAGCATAGCTGTTGCTGTCCTTCGTGCAGACAGGTGGTACAGCAATTACACAAATGCACCATGGCTGTTGAATGCTAACATTACATAAGGTGTGATATCAATGTTGACTGAGTTAGCATTCCCTCTGTACTGGTTACCCACGACAACTATCATATCATGCAACAGTCCATGTGTCATGCATGTCATCACACATGTCCACCAATTGCAATGCCTACAAACATGGCTAAATGACAGGAATGTAGGACCTACACACATGTACATGTAGTGGTGTGCATTCATCTGCCATGCATGTGCAGTAGCTGATGTTTGCAGGTGACATGTGTCTTACTACAACATGCAGTTGCAATGCAGCCCCATCATTGCCAACTGTATATGGTGATATACTCACAGTACGGTAAGATGTACATCAGGAATGGACAGATGTGTGGACATAACAAAGTGGTGGGCCATCTTTGCAGATGGATGTTTGCTGAAGACAGCTCACAGGTGTGTCACAAGCCATCCTACAATAACATGTGCAAACACTAAGCTATGTTTCTGTTAATTGAAGGGGAACACATACAACCTACACAGTGGTCAGGGTGTCACTGATTGTAAATCACTAGACACCTGTAACACTTAAGACCTCCCATGTGCATATATCAGCACAATTGCCAAAGGCAGTGTCAGTACACATTGTAATGTGGGCAATACTGCTGCATGTCTGTCATATGTATCATATGATAGCAGGTGTTTGATTCACAGTACTGCCATGCGTGTTTGCTTGTGTGTCCATATATGCCACTTATGGTGGGGAATATATCCCAACTGTTACTCACACTCCTGTACACCGTTGTAGACATCTGTGCATACTGCATTGTAGAAAGCAAGACAGGCAGGGGTGGGGTGTGTATCACACACATGTAAGCTATCTGTATGTGCATGACATAGGTGCATTCAATTGTGGACTCCACAGTGTGCGTGTGTATGTATGTATGGCTGTCTGGTCCATGAAGTGAGGATGTATGTTACCATAGTGAACAGATAGGACCCCTAACCCCTCCAGGTGATGCAATCTACTACCCTGTTGATGCCATCGATCTTAGGCATTACTGAATACCTGTACATGTGCATTCTTTGTGTTGCATCATGTGGGTGCACAGTACTGTAATGGTGATTACCACATAGGCAGTGGTCCTCTCCTCAACACTATCAAGTGTGTGTGTGTGTGTGTGTTACAGTGTTGTTGACCCCATGAGTGTGGGCGTGTTACTGTGTGTCTAAATACATGTGTACGAATACGTGTGTGTGTGTGTGTGTGTGTGTGTGTGTGTGTGTGTGTGTGTGTGTGTGTGTGTGTGTGTGTGTGTGTGTGTGTGTGTGTGTGTGCAGTTGTCTGTTCTCATCCTGTAATGTGAATGTGTACTACTGCTACATAGTGAGGCCTCAAGCTATCAGCTGGCCTCTACCCTTGTCATCAGCTAGACTGCTATGTAAACTCCTCGCCCCATGTAACTGTACCTGTGATATCACCCGGTATGGATGTCACATCTCTAGCCACTGTAGCTTAGTACACAGCTCCCATGCTCCTGGATCAGTAGATGTGTAGACATCTTTGGAATGTCAGCCTTTCTAACAGTGAGGTTGAAGCTATGAATAGCATGCTGGTATTGCCATACATATCTGTGAGTAGTCCATATTTACACATGGGAAACTGTAAACAGTGACACTCAATGGCACATGCAATTAGACCTGAAGGAGGGAAGCAGGATGTCATGGCCAACATGCTGCTACTGTTGTTACCAAGACACATACTGTGAACAGAAAACAATGTATTGTAAACCTGTGCTACATGGTATGTCTGCTGCGTGTCAACAGTACACAACAATTGTAATCTACACTTATCTCCCTATTCTGTTCACCATGTGCATCAGACCATATGAACATGTCCCTGCACCGATGGTGTGGATAACAGGGATGTGGCACAGGCATCATCATATGCACAGGGTGATAATGTTTGCCAGGGGCCTAGGCTGCACCAGTGGATAACATCATGTGTGTGCATTAGGGCCTGTAATCTAATTGGCCATGTGTAGTTGTTATGCATGTGTGTGTAGCAGTGCCCTACAGATGTTTCTGGTGTGTGCTTGTATGTGTGCACACAGTTCTGCCATGTGTCTGGCCTACACAGGGGTATTATTTACAGCTCCAGACTGTACAGACCAGGTATTACAGCTCACAGTGTCCGACCACAGCCATGTGACCTGTGCCTGCCAGGGGTTGCATGGGCACTACCAGGCAGAGGTGCAGATTGGGTACTGTCCAATGACACTATGTCCACTGGAACCGTGTCCCCATTGGGACTGTCCAGGGCCATGTGCATTTGCCTGCTGTGTTCTGGTGTGGACAGCACAGCACCAGTTGCAATGCTGCTGCTACCACCACTATGGGAGCGGGCATGTGAGGTAGCTCGTTCACATAGACCTGCACCAGGTGACGTAGCTGGCCTACATCCACATGCCCTATGCCTCACTCCTACCAGATGTTCCAGCACAGACAGCTCATGCTTGTAGATTGTCATGCCATGGTCAAGAATTCCAACCATGTCACCCAATCGTCTTTCCACAACCTCAGCAATCTGCTGTTGAGCATTTGCCATTGCCTGGATGTTGTCATTTAAAGAACGGATAGCAGCCCTCTGAAGCCTCTGCCCTTCTCTGTTCTGCCATTCAGCACATGCCTGTGCCACCATGACAACCTGAAACATGCGTCTGGTGACACCAGCTGTTGCACTCTGTCCTGCAGGGGCATGTCGGACAGAGGTCCTCCTATGAGCAGCACTAGCCACATGCCTGTGTGGCCCATCTCCAGTCATTTGCCTGACACCATTGGGCGAATACACACCTTCCGTAGCCACCACACTTTCCTTTTCCAAGCTACCACACACCAACTGTCCTTCCTCTATCGCCACTGGTGATGGGGTATGTGTTGGCATGAGATCTGTGTGCGGGGATGAGGGGGATATAGGTGGAATGGCAACCAATGGCACAGATTCAGCCCCTGACAACTTTGCCTGTGCCTCATGCATATGTTCATCATCACTGCAAGAGTCTGTGGGGACACTAACATCAGATGGGCTGCAGGAGGGTAACGCACCTACATCACCTGTGAGGGCAAACAAAGACTCTACATTACCATATAGACACACAGAGATACACACAGACACTCATAGACACATACAGACACACTGCTACCCATCACATCCAAACAAACCATCCTACACTACGTATGGCCAGGTGGCCATGCCCCCATACACCCCCCACACCACACCTACTTTAATAATATACCTCAGAGATAGCACAAACAAGCACAGAAAGCAAACACACACACACACATTACAGTCCCCCGGAAACACACACCACACTCAGAACACACACACACACACACACACACACAACAGCAATCAGAAACACACTTACACACAGTACCTACCTGGACTGCAGCACCAGAAGCACTAACTAAATGTCCCTTAACATTGTGATAATAGTACTCAAAGTTCTGGTATTCCGATACTTTGGTCTTTCTGTCTTTAAGCCTCATGATTACGTGCATCTGTATGTAAAGCATTCAGTATTTGGTAGTATCCTATTTATATGTATTTCCATGGTTGTGTAGATGTTAACCTATCTGTATATTTGCATATATATGTATATCCATATATATCAACATATATCTCTCTGTCACTTTTCTCTCTCTCTCTATGTATATATATATATATATATATATATATATATATATATATATATATATCTATATATCTATATATATAGAGAGAGAGAGAGAGAATACACCTTTCATTGGGTACATAGCGGTGTATACTATTTCCCGAACTTCGCCCTTTTGTGCTTTACCCTATCACAATACACGCCTGCCGTTGGTACATCTCAGGTAGCTTAGTGGTAGGTTATTGCAACGATTGTGTACATGGTGGTCGTTTTACCTCTCAGTGCAGGCACTATTAGTGCAACGGTAAATAATGCACATTTCAGTGGTTCTGGGCAACTTTTCCCGTGATCTGCACGATATTCAGCAAAGGTTAGACCTGTGTTGCGCATATCCATGTAGTCATGTTTAAACGCCACTTACTGGCACTTACCGGCACAAAAACCCACTAACATGTGCTTAAACGTGCTCTAATAACCTGCATCCAACATCCATTATTCGGGACATTAGAATTACATAACAGCCCTTGCAGTTCGTGGAACCGGGACCATGAACGGCACAGTCAGTGGCTTTACCACTGAGGCATTTGGGATATGTACAAGTGTTATGGTGTTTAATATGTAGAGTGTACTACAGCTGTTGATCCATACTGCAAACAAATGTGTAACTCAGTTGGTGTACATATGGATGATACCTGTTAATGGTATGTCAAAGTGAGGCTTAATGGATATGCTCCAGCTATGGGAATCCATGTCACAGTGAGCCACACACTGTAATGAGCTACACCTTGCCACAACCATAACTGGTGAATGCTGGGGTGACAGATACCTGTCATGTGTACTCCACATGCTTTGGAACTACATCCCTGATTACATTATATGGAGCCCCTCATTAGCACACCAGGGAATCCTTGCAGAGTGGGTGGGGAACAGTGGTTACACCCCAGGGATCCTGCAATTGGCTCTGCTCCACCAGAAGGACAGATAGTTAATCAATGGGGTGGTGACAGCAGACACATTTTGCCTCGGCTTATGAATGGCCTCTGACAGGCATGTACTTACCGATGTACCTAGAAACCTATACATACAGTATCAATACATGCTGTTAGCTTAATTTACTGTTCAGGTATTGACTTACCTTGTGCCAATAGCAGTTAGGTGTGCAATAGCTGAGGGCTGCTTATGTAGGATGCACACAGTAGACCACCTATACATGACAATTTACAGGTGGTCGTGAGTGTGTGTGCCATCCATGTTTACTGTGTGTGCAAGTAGGGGCCTACATTGTCAGTGTATGTGCTATGCATTCCCTCTTTGCCAAGGCATGGGCATACTGGGCATGCCTCCGTCTGCCTACTGGGGCTGGCACAGGGTGTTCGTGGTCTAAATCCCTCTGTGCCTGTGGTGCCCTTGGCAATTGTGGTAGGCTGTGAGGGCCTTCACCATTATGTCCCTGCTGCAGCTGTTTCCGCAGGATCATATTATGTAGCATGGCACATACTATGATGACGTGGGCACACATGCCTGAAGAGTACTGCAAGGCTCCACCAGATATGTCCAAGCAATGGAACTGTGATTTCAGCATCCCAAACACAATGTCTATGATGATTCTGGTTTGTGCGTGTGCCTCATTATGGCATTCTTGCATGGGTGTGTGTGCATTTCTGATGGGAGTCATCCATGGTTCCAGTGCATAGCCAGCATCCCCCACAAGGGGGCCATATGAGATGTCCCCCCTGACAAATACCTAGTACAGCTGTGAGGCATGCCAGATGTGGGAGTAGTGGTAGCTTCCAGGGCTGCCAGCACACACATCCATGATAATGCCCTGGGCATTGCACATGACCTGTCAGTTGATGGAGTGGTATCCCTTGCAGTTTATGTAGTGCCTACCATGCTCACTGGGTAGTGACTTGATGTGTATGTGTGTGCAGTCAATTGCATCCAGTACCTCCATGTAGTCTGCCACACAGTGGAAGAGGTGCATATTGCTGGCCAACTCCTGCTGAGTTAGGGGGACGTATATATGCTCATTGGCATGTGGTAACATGGCATCCAGGAATGGTGGAGTACTCTGGATGCTGATACCTGTGAGAGCCACATGATATCTCCAGTTGGCCTTTGAAAGGTACCTGTGGCTAGTATTCTCAAGCTTACACATACGTTCGTGTCCACTGGGATGGGTTCCCCTCTGTTGTTTCTGGCTGGCACTGCTCAATGATTTGCTGTATGATGCCCCTGTCCACCCTGTAATGCTCTACTATCTCCAGATCATCTAGCCCCTGGTAGGTTACCCTTGGTCTGAACACTCTTCTCCTCCTCCAGTGCCTGAGGTGGTTGTCAGCATCATCCTCCACACCACTTTCGGTCTCCAACACATGCTGATGAATCAAAGTTATGGCAGCTCCCAACATGTACATTTTAAAAGTTCCCTGTCTGTTTACACCGTTGGTGCAGTGTTTGGGAATACACAAGTGTTTGTGAGGTGTCTTCACATTTTATACTATTGTGCTTTGGAAGCTGATGATGTCATAGGGTGTATGTGTAAATCCAAGCTGCAGGGTATCTTACTTATGGGTTTTACTGCAGGTACTGCTATTGTGGGAACTTTGATGTTGAATTACATTTAGCTGGCGTGGATCACCTCTTACCCTTGCCTTAATTTTTCAAACTGATTCCCCTCCCATTATCAGGCATGCATCCAGCAGCCTGCTTTCTTGTTTTGTTCTTTCCCAACCCAGGATTGTGTTACGAAATGTGTTCTATAGCCAATCTACTGCAGGTTTACTTTGCTCTGCTGTGACAGTTCTCTTTTCTTTGCAATCCAGCACCTCCCCTTTCATGTTCTGCAGGTTGATGCTAGCAGCCTTGTTAGCTACTGTCAATGGCTCACTGTGAGTTAATAGGTGTTAATTACTTAGTTGTACTCCAGTTACCCTGCTGCGGCATTTCCTTATTGTCTTCCCGTAACCTTCCTGTTTCAGCTGTTGTGCGTGCCGCGCGCAGCCATTTACCGGGTTTCAAGCACGTTGTTATCTGCGTACACATGCACTTTTGGTCACCTTGTGTGCTCTCAGCTAAGCAAAGCTATGGCTACATCCACACCCCAATCCTGCGGCTTTGCTTAGCAATGGGCAAACCAGATTAGCAATGCTCCAATGTGCTTACAGCTAAGGTGGCACACCCCTCTCCTGATGTCATGTATACCTCCAGGCCACTCCTCAGCGTTATACTGCTATGCCGTGTGGTACAGCCTTATGCCGGCAAGGCGTTTGTGATTCAGTATTACTTGCCTCATTTGCATGGCATTGACTACTAATTCATAGTTACCATGCAGAACACTGTCACAGACCCTTAGCAACCCTTGCGCCTTGGTTGTGGTGTAGCATGCATACCATTGACTATTATGACAAAATCATGATTTGTGTTATATTGCAGTTTTATGACATCTATATATATTTTCCTTGTGTTCCCATTTACGCACACATGCACTGCGGTTGTACTTTGCATTAGTGTGGCCATGACATTAAATGTTATTTTTTATGTGTTGTGCATTTTTTTTCATGCCATTGGCTGTATATTTAGCCATTGGCATATGTTAACTTTGTAATATGTAAGTTTGGTCCACTTTCATGGCTCCGATGTTCTGTTTGAAAAAATGTAAACCTTTTTTTGGTTTACATTTCTGTATGCTTACACTACGCCTGCACCACTTCATGAATCGCTATGTGCCTTCATTTGCATGCTGCACTACTGCACATGGGGTGATTAGTATACATGCGCTGAGAGCTGTGCAGCTCTGGCGTATGCTGGTAGTGCACGTGGAATTGGATAGTACCCGAATCACTCGGCGGCCATATTTGTCATTAGAACGCCTAAGCTACGCTTGCGCCTGGCACAAGGTTCATGAATCCTAGTGACAATTTTATTTAGGCAATATTTCTAGTATGTTTAAATAAGTATCATTGAATAAATATCCATAACATAACTGCAGCTATATACAGTGCTAGTTACTTATAAAAGTAATGTTACTATTACTAATTACTTTTATGTGAAAGTAATATATTACTATTATTTATATTACTTTTCTAAAATGTAACATATTGCTAGCTACTTACCAAAGTAAAATGTTACTGTTGAGTTACTTTTACATAAGTATAGTTTATCAGTTCTCATATTCAGATTTACTGACACAATATTTGTGTGTGAGGAATACATGCTTACCTCATCTGAATATGAGTGTATTATTAAAATTCTATACGTAGTGTTACAATAATAATGAATAGCGTTTTACAGTTTACAAAGTACCACAGACTAGTCTTTATAGTCAGAGAGTCATGATTTAATAGTCAGAGAGTCACACACAGCCAGCAAAACAAGACCCATAACAAGTTACAACCCATCAAATTTTCAACAACGTATATTAATCTAGTCTGGTAATCTGGAACAAAAGATTCACTGCTAGCCAATCAAGTAAATGCTCCGTGGCTAAACTTCTATAAAACTAAAATAACAAAAATGGTAAAAACGGAGCAAAAGTGGAAATGTATGATATTCAGTTCTAATTTATTCTTCAATAAAAACAAAAAGAACGGATGAGAGCGCTTTCGCTTGTAGCTTCATCAGATCCATGAATAAATATCATTCACTAAAAGCATTTTATACAGAAATTCAAAATATTGTGTAACCAATCCAACTTCTACATCAATTAGTACTTTAAAGGAGCAACATATATTAAAAGCTTCAACTAAAGAATTCATATGTATCCTTAGTTTCCTAAATAAATCAATTCAGAACATATAAAAAATTATTAAAAATAAACATATATAAAAAATACAATGAAAAAAAAAATAATATATATGTATATAAATATATATGAAAGATGACAGTAAAATCTATCAATCTACCTCTAGGATAGATAGCATGCAAGCAGTTGTGAGACCTAAAATTTTAACTGGTAATAGATCTACTGACCATCCACTTGAAACAAGTGAGGATTTCTCTTTTCCTTTACCTGTCCGTATGGACTGTGGTCCGTGACAAACACGTTCAATGAGTCGCGGATGACAGAAAAGGAAACACTCAGGAGAGTTTACCTCACACCAGACCCTCAAGAAAATGTGGGGCAGGGGGAATAATTGTTAATGCGTAATATTTCTTCATATGCACTTTCTGCTGCTGAGGAAAGTTTACTAAATAAAGAGTTGAACTTTATACCGAAGAGATATAGTAGTCTTACAGATATCATTATTGATATGAAAATTTTTTGTAGAAATGTTATGTTAAAATTGATATACAAGCATACACCAAGTGATAGGAATACACAATTGGCTAACTTTAAGAATTTAAGTTGTTATGTTCCACAAAATCATCCATTAATAGATGCATATTTAAAGCTGACAGAGGAAGAACTATTTAAATATTATGATGACAGGGCCCTACATAAAAAGCATTATGGAGCGGATAATTTGAATAGAAATGAAAGACAATGTTTGAAGCGCTTACAGTCAGAAACTTTGATCACAATCAGACCTGCCGACAAGGGAGGCAAAATAGTAATTATGGACTCTGATAAATATGTAATTTCTATGAATAAATTATTAAGTGACAAATTCTATATAGTTATTTCTAAGGAAGAAGTACACTCTATTATCAGATATGTTACAAATACAATATCAGACATTTATCAATCTGGCCTGATAATGAAGGAAGTCCTTGATTATCTTATAGTTAAGAATCCGCTCATACCACAGATTCAAGGCCTTCCTAAAATTCATAAGAATATGTGTGAACCACCCATGAGACCCATAGTTGCTGGGGGTGGTTGGGTAACCGAGCATCTTTCGGTCTATGTTGAGAAACATCTACACCCTATATTAGATAAGAGTAAGCATGTCTTGAAAGATACCAAAACCTTTCTTGTGGATCTTTATGAATGCCTCAAGGATGTTACTACTATGGATGAATTTATTTTGGTTACGTTGGACATACAGTCACTCCTTACCATTATTACTAATAATACAGGTATTCAATGCATTTCAGACTATCTAATGAAAAATTGTGATTTTACTTTAATACAGATAGATCTGATAACACATTTCTTAGAATTAGTCTTAGAAAATAATTTATTCATATTGCATGACACAATCTATAGGCAGCAAGATGGTGTGGCCATGGGGACCCCATGTGCCAATACTTATGCTAACATGTTCTTGGCACAGTGGGAAGAGACTACCCTATTTATGGTTGAGGAATTTAAGACACGTGTAGTCTTCTATCGATGATTTGTCGATGACCTTTTCATTTTATGGAAAGGGAGAGGTGATGAATTGGACACTCTCGTTGGAAAAATGAATAACTTAACAGAGTACCTTAAGTTTACCATGAAGAGCTCCAGCTCCAGAATAGACTATCTTGATTTGTATATAGAAAGGTTATCCAATGGATTATTTAACACTGGTGTGTATCGTAAGTCATGCTATCGAAATAGCTTATTAATGAGATCTAGCATGCACCTGCCGTATGTTTTTAAGAACATCATCAAAGGCCAGGGGATGAGGGCCTCCAGTCTAAATCCCTCTAATGAGGGTTTTCTGGAAGAATTGGACAGCTTGAGACTGAAATTGTTGGATAGAGGATATAAGCAAGAGGAGATTGATGAGCATTTAACAATAGCAGCTAGTCTCAGAGAAAATGTAGCTGCACCATACTTTGGACCTAGTTTGAACTCAAATAGAGATGAGTTACCTCACAGAACACCCATTGTAAAAGTTCCCTTTTTCTACACCAGTGATAGAGCAGAATTGAATAATATTATTTCTAAGAATTGATCTATTTTACAGGTAGATGGGGAAATAAGTGAGATTGTAGGTGAACATCCACACTTCTTATATCGTAATAAAATGAACCTTAAAAGGATGCTTTGTTATCCTAGGGATAAACATATGTTTTTTGATGATGTATATACTAAATCATGTGGGCATTGCAATTTTTGTATGTATATAGATAATAGTAAGAGCTTTATTCATCCTGACCTACATAGAGAGTTTAGAACTTCAGCCAAAGCTGATTGTTTGACATTTCATCTTGTCTATTTGGCTGCATGTCAGAAATGCTCTTCTTTCTATGTTGGAAAAACCAATAGACCTTTCAGGGATAGAATACGTGAGCATATATATCATATTAGGAAACATTTGGAACATAATGCTTTAGCCAAGCATATTATGTAATTTGATGGAAGCCATACATTCCTTTTTAGAGCCCTAGAAGTTATTCCACCAAGTATACGAGAAGGGGATATTAGGAACCATACTGAGTTCAGGGAGAACAAATGGATTATTATGCTAAGGGCCGACAGAGGAGCAGGACTTAATGAGAGGGCATCCATAAAACCCTCACTTAGGAAATGTCGTAACATCAGATAACATTAGATATTTCCAAGGACACGGCCATAGATATATTACATATACAACATCATTTTTGGTATGCATTCCACTTCTTTTATATATAATTTATAGATTGTCATTTTTTGCATTATGTACATGCAAACCATCTTACATATGCAATATTGGGAATCATTTATTATGTTTATTATCTAATTATATGCATGTGGTTATCTGGACATGTAGATAATAAAATTTCCATCTAGAAGTTACCTTTATATCCACTATGTAATTGAGCTATGATGCCATATTATCCATCAATTTTAATAGGATATATATATATATATATATATGTATATATATATATATATATATATATATATATATATATATATTATATTTATGATGCCATATTATCTATCAACTTTAATAGGATACACACACATAGATATTCTATATTTATTTATTTACTTTTTTACTGTCATCTTTCATATATATATATATATATATATATATTTATATACATATATATATATATATACATATATATATATATATATATATATATATATTTTTTCATTGTATTTTTATATATGTTTATTTTTAATAATTTCTTATATGTTCTGAATTGATTTATTTAGGAAACTAAGGATACATATGAATTTTTTAGTTAAAGCTTTTAATATATGTTGCTCCTTTAAAGTACTAATTGATGTAGAAGTTGGATTGGTTACTCAGTATTTTGAATTTCTGTATAAAATGCTTTGAGTGAACGATATTTATTCATGGATCTGATGAAGCTACAAGCGAAAGCGCGCTCATCCGTTCTTTTTGTTTTTATTGAAGAATAAATTAGAACTGAATATCATACATTTCCGCTTTTGCTCCGTTTTTACCATTTTTGTTATTTTAATCTGGTAATCTGCTAAAACTGATGCCTATGATGCAAAAAATGCTTACAGAATATGCCATATAAGGCAAACAAGACTACTATCACAACAAAGTCAACCAAAATATCTTATATAACTACTCACAATGACTACACAATGACTACATATTTCTGTTGGCTCAAAGAAGGAGCAACTTTTCAAAGTGTTCGTCTGTGAGTCTATTTCTTCTTGCAGTCAGCACTTGTCCATCTAGGCTGAATAGGCATTTGGTGGGTGCACTACATGGCAGAGCTGTATTAGTGTTCAGAAATATCTTCTTGACTATAGGTAACTGTTGAGAGAAGAAATTTCTCTGGAAGGGTCAGCTAGATACATGTCCATCTGATAAGACATGCGGACACTGGCTGGTCTTGACTCTGAAGCTGAAGAAGCTGTCCTCGGTAGTTAGTGCAGAAGCTTCAGATGACCCACATGCAGGTTCATTTGGTTTCTGCATGCATCAAGTAGCAGAGCCTTGCCTCTGAATTTCTGCTCTTTGCTGTCCATCCATCGCAAATGGAACTGCGGATGCACTATGCTAGATAGAATGAGCTCTTTGCACTCCAAAAGAGGATCAAACCGAGCCTCAGTGCCTTTAAGAACATCATCTAGTGGCACAATGAGCTTCACAGACTGCCTGACGTTGGACAAATTGTTTTTCAGTCACATAATGGTGGGGATCATGATTCCCATGAAGCTTTTCAGCTCTGACTGTAGGATGGTCAGAGCCATTGCCAGCAGCTGCTTTGCTTGCACAAACTCAGCAACAAAGGTAATTTCTGCAGGCCTGAAGATAGCAGTTCCAATCTGTTCATATCTCATTCAGCAAGTCTTCACCCTGAGTTGCAATGTGGTGAATTCTCTCCATCATGTAGAAAGTGGAATTCCATTGTATCACATTGGGAACAATCAACACCAGATAGCACTTATTGTGAACCACCTCAGCAGCTTGGGTGTTGAGACTAGTCTTGTTCCACGCAGCATAGCATTTGGCCATGGTGCTTTGTATGACCTTTTTAAACTGTGCCACATCACAAGCAGATTCAGCATCTTGCACGGCAACTAGATTCAGTGTGTGTGCTGCACATCTCAGATGGGGAGGCAGTGAATTGGTGTTCTCGCTTTGCCCTGACTGACTCTGCATGGCTATCACGCTGTTGTAAATCACTTCACCATCATCATCCTCATGTTGGGACAGAATGCTTATAATCTGAGATCCCTCACATTCTGGAAGACAGTGAAAGCCTTTACAAAATTGCTGCTATTGTCAGTAATTGTCACACACACCTTTTGACTATCTTGAACTTGATGTGAATGCTGTCAAGCGCTGAAGCTGTGAGATTGTATGTAAGCCTCCCTAGTATTCTGCAGCATGACAAAGCAGCTAACTTTCATTGAAGTGTGTCACAGCTGATCCAGTGGGCAGTGACACCAAAGAAACTATGATTCTGATGGGTCCAAATGTCAGCTGTAGTGCAAACAGTTGAAACACTTGCTAAAGTTTCCATCAGATTCTCCTTCATATCACTGAACTTTTTCTCCACCTGTTCGACAAGAGTTTTCTTGTTCATGAGCACCTTTCCTGGCTGCAGGCCAATTACAAGGTGGATGAAGGATGGCTGCTCGACAATGCTGAAACACTGCAAGTCATTCACCACAAAGTCAATGATCACACTATACACATTGAACTGTGTGATATGACCAGAACCAATGACTGCTGCAATAGACGGCTATGTCAATGATTTCTTGCCCAAATTGTCAGCATGAGAATCAACTGCTTTCCTTTTCAGATCTTATAGCTTTCCAAATGCAATAGGATGTGATGTCTGAAGATGCTTTCTTAAATTCAACATACTGTTTGCTGAAGTTCTGTAGGTCTTCTTTGTTGGCGGATATAACTTGCATTTCACATCAATGTTATTTCCATTGTTTGTAATTAGGTCAAAGAATTACGTGTACATGGATCATTCAAATGAACTTCGATTTTCTATTTCTGAGTGACAGCACTAAGCAGAAAAATAAACAGATGCTCATGGAATATCTACATATTGCAAATGATAACTATGTTTAATCTTTCATAACCAAAGCCAATGTCAAAATGTGGTTCTGATTGTCTGAAACTTAAAATAAAGGGACTACCAGAAATACACTCACGCACATGCACACACACACACACACACACACACACACACACACACAAAGTTAAAGTTAATTGTATAGAACTTCTGTTTTGTTTTGAAAACATGAACCTGCAGTGAATGAATTTTCTGTTTTCTTTAATAGCTGAATAAACACTTATTTTATATCTGAATAACCTAAATAGTATATGGAACAACTTAAACAACTGAAATGCTGCAAGTCTAAGATGTTATTTTACCAAAAAAAAAAAAAACAAACAAACAAAGTGAAATCCTGTCCTTTGCACTGGCCATGGGTATTGTGTGCCCTGCAAAAACTTTTTTTCAACAAAAAAGTCCATCTTTGGGCATTTGAAAAGGTGGCAAACCCATTATTACTTACTCTGCCTGTAGTCTCAATTTCAAAAATATGTGTGCATATTACCAAATATCCAAATTCATGTGCCCTAAGGAATGTATGATGTTTAATAAATACAATATAAATTACAACTATATTACCAGTAAAGGAGATCAAAGATGGCCATATGCACTAAAACCCATCTTTACTGTACCACTTCAAGTCACCAGTAGCCACTTCCTTCTATCAAGACACGCAGAGGAGGAATCCAACTGACTGTCTCCAGTGGTGGGGGAGTAAAATGTCAAGGCAATCATTCGTTAAGAGGCTTTTTTTCTGCTAGTCTTTGTTGCTTTATTCCACACCAACTCACTAATTATATATTAACCACTGCTTAAACAGCATACAAAGTGGGTGTTCCAGAAAAAATACAAATATCATAACTGAATTAATGCAGGGCAACTGCCCACTATAAGGACCAGTGGTGTAGCTAGAGTTTGTGTTGCCCCCGCTGTGGTTTTTGAGTTTGCCAGCTCTCTCCTTCACAAAACAAAACATACATTTTGTGGGGATTTCTCAGATCATAGTACCTGTCAGTCCACAAACATTTAAAACATAAAAGAGAAGCCAAGTGCTCTAGATTATGGGGAATGCTTTGCATTTGACAATAAATGAACAGACTATTCCGCTGTTCTGCATTGAACAGCTTTGGCTCTAAGACACAGATTTAATTGGTTCTTAAACCACAATTACTGACAATTGACATCAGGGCCTGGCTCAGAGCTGCCCTCCCTGCAGCAACCCCCTACCACTGCAAAGTAGCCCCCTACCCAGCCATTCCAGTGTTGCATTACTTGGCTATTTGTCCCCAGTTACCATAAACACAGGTCACAACTGTCAGTGTGCGCACTACTCTTACTACTTTCTTATTTGCTTCTACAATGATTACAGATATTGAAATAAAATTTGCACAAATGCTGATAGCCATTTGCTAAATGAACAATAGTCTCACTATGAAAATAGACTTAGCCTGAGCAGTAAACTTCTCTGCCCCTGAAACTCTCATTCATTGAAATATTAAAACTCACAGTCAAAGAAAGTGCATTTGGCCAGTGGAGGATTACGTTTACATATGGGAGTTTTAAAATCATACGCTCCTTGCACACATTTTTAGGTTCATGCCTACATGCATGTGCCCTTTGATTCACCTTCCTGATTGTATTAAATTATATTCCTTCTATAATACACCACCATTTCTTAAAATGTGTTTCAGATTTGTAGTTTTGAACATTCTTTCAGTTAGCAATGAAACAAAATTTATGAACCAATGACAAAACTACCCATTTCAGAAAACTTCAAACATAAAGGGCCACTCATACATTACAATCCACCAATAACAGTCAACGATAATCACAATCTCTGTGGAAGTAAAAATTGTCTGAATGATTCCACATTAAAGAGAACTGTAACTAATGAAGTTGCTACTAGCAAATAACGTTACATCTACAAATTCAGTGCCTGCTGTCCTTGAAGAATTAAATTGCCAATATTACATTAAAAAAAACCTGGTAAGCTGTTTAACTGGTAATATTGCAATAGGGAATGACTAACAAACCAACATGTTCATAGTTAACAGGCATCTCATACAAAGCCATGACTGCATTTGCTTGTGTGTTATGATCCATTCACACAAATCTCATCTTTACCACACCTAGCCTCAATCTCTTAAAACGCACCCACTGATACATTATCTCTCATCCCCTCTGGTAATATACATCACCTACTGGCACACATCCTAACCTACCTATAAACCCTAGCTCAACTTTAATTCCCACCTCACTATCAATATTAAATTCTTCTCAATCATGCCATACCAATTACAATTATTAATTGTGGTCTCACTCCTACTGGTTCTAACTACAACCTACCTCTTAACCTCCTGTGAGCAACCCCTCCACTCTACCCTCCTTTTCCCTTCCAAACACACTTTAACACCAACACTAGCCATATCTCCTAACTTCCTTAATTTCACTTCCAAACCCAGCTACTTACTAGCTAAATATCACAGACTAGCACACATCAAATATAGCAACCTAAAGAATAAAAAATTGTTTGACTACTATTGTAAGCCTCTCCAATCTAAGCACTTTACATTCCTCCACTCCTTAATCAATGGGGATATTCATCCTAACCCTGGACCAAACTCTAGCCATATTATCACAACCTGTAACCAATATAAAGAAAGCCCCCAGACATTGACCAAACCTTCCAATTCACTTTCTGTCGCTCATCTAAATATACATAGTATCTGTAATAAAATAGCTCAAGTTCATGCCCTTCTGGATGTCCACCAGTTTGACATCCTTTATTTATCAGAAACATGGCTTAAACCCACAATAAAAGACAATGAAATCACCCCCCCCCCCCAGGTTATAGCATAATTTGTCTAGACCGCACAATCAAAAAAGGTGGAAGGGTAGCAATTCTCTACAAAGCAGAACTACAAGTTAGCACTGTAAATCTTAACCTACCTTTAGATAATAGTGCCAAAATAATCTAAACTCCAGCTTAACACACACAAAGCCATAAACATCATCTGCTCCTATCTTCCCCCAGGAAATAACAATAGTATACTCGAATACATTCTACTGTGGTGGTGGTGCTGCGGTAGAGTTGTCACCTCACAGTTAGACGTTGTCCGTTCGATTCTCAGTTAGAGCGTCTTCTGTGTGGTGACATGCGTGAATGGGCGTTCCTTCACTGAAGGTTGTGCATTAGGCCCAGCAAGCCAGTATGTAAAAATCTACTGCCAATCATTAGCAGACCGGAGTTCCGCTGTGGCGACCCCTAACTGGGAAAAGCCGAAAGACACAAACAATACTCAAATATATTCTAAATTGACTTTCTTCTAACCTCCCTCAAAAAAACATACTCCTAGGAGACTTTAATATTGATTGGAATTCATGTAGCAGCACTAACCCTACCACCCTTATTAACCTCTATGGTTTCTCACAAGCTATAAACTCCCCCACCAGAATAAAAAAACTTAACAATAAAGAAAGTACCTTGGATTGGATGCTCACTAATAGTCCACATCAAACTTATACAACAGGAACCCTTCCAGATGATCTAAGTGACCATTTGCTGATATATATTATCAGACATAAAACTAGCCTAACCATCCCTAACATTATCAGAACAGTGCCCACCAAAAATGTTTTAACCCTGAGCTGTTCCAAACATAACTTAAACAATGCACTTGGGCACCTCTAATATCTCTCCCTATAAATAAAGCAGTTGAATACTTTAACACCACTTTCCTAACAATCCTGGACCACCATGCCCCAACATGCTCTATTAGAAATAAAACTAAACCAGCCCCTTGGCTCTCAAATAATACTAAGAAACTAATCCTTTGCAGAAACAAATCCTGGGCTAAATGGCGTACTACAAAGAATCCTACTGATCACCAAACCTTTAGGCAACATAGAAATAATACAAAAAAGCCATCCTACTAGACAAAAAGAACTATTATCTCCAACTACAACAATCCTCCCTCAAGGAACTGCAGAAATTTTGGACTAGTATCAACAAACTTCTATACCCAAGAGAAACTATCATCCCTAACCCTCTAAGCTCCAACCCTGACTATCCAATACAAACAGCCAATGCCTTCAACTCTTTCTTCACTGACACAATCCAAAATCTTGCAAACCATCTATCCCCTGATACCTCTAATCTGCCTACTCCCACTACCATCCCTCTCCCATTATTCCATTTAGAACCAGTACCCACACCCTACATCTGCTCCGTAATCCAAAAGCTTAAACCAACCACCCCCTCAGCTGACAAACTCCCAGCAAAATTCCTGCAAAAAGGAGCTAAAGCTATTGTTTATCCCATCACCATACTGATAAATAGAACTATAAAGGAAGGTACTATCCCATCGATCTGGAACATTTCTCAAATCATCCCACTACATAAAGGCGGGAACTCCAATGACTTTTCCAACTTTCGCCCCTAGCTCTACTCTCTCCACATGCAAAAATTATGGAGAAATACATTCACAAACAACTACTTAACCACCTTCTCCATCACAGTCTACTAGCTAACTATCAACATGGTTTCCATCAATTCCACAGTACCACCACTGCCCTGCTATCATTCACAAACTGTATCAACAAAAACCGCAACAAAAATATTCTTTCTTCTGCATTCTTTGTTGATTTATCTAAAGCCTTCGACATGGTTAATCACCAACTCCTTCTTCACATACTGAAGTCCCTTTCACTTGACCCGCTATCTATGAATTGGTTCACATCTTACCTTGAAAACATACAACAGGCTGTACTCTGGCAAAATAAACTATCAAATCACCTCCCTATCTCACTAGGTGTTCCACAGGGCTCCATGCTAGGCCCTCTCCTGTTTTCCATTTATATTAATGACCTTCATTTAGCCATTTGACTCTCTACCTGCATTCAATATGCAGATGACTCTACTATAATCTGTTCAGCCACATTCGAGGCCAAACTTCAGTCTCTTACACAAAAAGCCTTCAACACTGTAGAACAATGGTTCTCTAATTGCTGCCTCCTCCTCAACCCCCAAAAAACTAAAGTTTTACTCTTCACTCTTCACACCTACCCAAAAGTCCACCCCACTACACATCTCTCTCACATCCAACAATGGTACTCTTATTTCTCATGAGCCTACCACCAAACTCTTAGGAATTACAATTAACAATAACCTAAAAATTGATACTCACATAAATACCACAATAAAATCATTTAACAGAAAACTAAGATCCCTCTACAGAATCAAACCTTTTCTTACACCAGAAGCTAGGACCGCTACAGCCAGAACCCACTTAATCTCAACCCTATTCTATGCTTCCCCCATATACAACAACCTCTCTAAAAACAAGCTCAGCAAACTAGCTATATCATATAATAATATTGCGAGATTTGCTACAAGCTCTCCTTTTAGAACACATCACTGTCTGAATCTAAAACAACTAGGCTGGTTAGAATTTCTTAACCAGCTTCGATTTCATCAACTTACAAAAGCCCATAAAACCCTGTATCAACCCAGCAACACTCCAATACTCTCTAGCCTCATTATACCATATAATAACCTCAAAAATCTACACTCCTCAAACAAAATGTTGATTAATACTACCAAATCAAAAAACTCAGCAGGCGACTCCTTGTTCTCTAACTCTGTCGGAAAAGTATGGAATCAACTACCACATGACCTTACATCACAGACCTCTCTCCCACTTTTTAAAAGGAAGCTAAAACTATTTCTCAATAACCACTGGTTATGCTCCTGTACCAACCCTGACTAACTTTTATCCTTGACTCTCTTTTTCAGCCTACATCCACTACAATCCTCCCTACAATTCCTCTATATATCATGTTCTGCATATAAATCCATGTTTACATATATATTATTGTTATTGTTCACTTTGAGTAGTATAATTATGCACATCTTCTGAAAATTGTTTTTTTGTTTTTTTAGTTTTTATCTCATTTATGTAGCAATGGCTGCTTTTTACTTTTTAAGCTTTATTAATTTTTTGCATGTTTTCCTGGAGCTTTTCTCCCCGGGCCACTACTGAAAATGTACATGTATCCAGTTAGACTAGCCCGGTCAACAAATGTAAAATAAAATAAAATAAATAAAATAAAATGATAAAGCAGAGGCATATACCAAAGTTATTCTAACTGTGGGCATTAATAGTTATGAAAACTGGGGCATGAAAGGCAAGGTTTAAAAGGCTCTAGGATCTTTAGCCCAGTAACCTATGATCCTATGGAAGAATTATCATGGGTAACTTCAGTGCTAATTGTGGGTCCTTCTAATCTTTACATTTATTCCTGAAAGTACCCCAGAGTCCAGTACTAAGGCTGACACTTTCAGGGACGTTCCTTCTTTTTTTGAAATCTGGGTTCAGTCTGCAAAGCACACAGATTATATTACTCTAGAAAATGGACAGACTTTAATAATTTCCATTTTCATAAATAAAAGAGAGATATTATCTGCACAATTTTCTGCATTTTTTAGCCTAGATAACGTGAAATATTTCAATCTTCCTTATTCATCCTAAATTGCAAAAGCTCTGGATGTCATTACAGACCATCAGGTAAACATGTTTGATGGGTCTCAGGCATCTGCGGAGAGTATATGATAACATCACACTACCAGCACTGCTTTCCACATTCAGAGATCCTGGGAATAAAGTCAAGTTTTAACTTCTTTCTAGCAAAAAGCAGACTACCCCCGGATTCACGAATCCTCCGTGTAAGACTAAATAAGTCTTACTCGGCGGCTGCAGTTGAACGGTATGACATCAGCATGCCATGAATATTCATGAGGGCACGCTGACTCAACCCCAAGTGCAACACGGACCGTGCAGGCAAGCAGGGGGCGTGTCCGACTGCCTAGCATTGTAAAGGTCTATGCCCCTGCAAGTGTTTGAAAAAACAAAATGTCAACACACAACAGCAAGTACACTCCAATGTCCATGTACCCAACACCACACTCCCTGACATTGTAAACCCCAGCACAGTTATAAAAGTAAAACATTAATTTTTTTTTCTAATTCCCAATATAGCTGCCCGTATTTGCGCGTGTGTGTGCGTGGGTGTGCCCATTGCTTAGCTGCAATTAGCAATCACGACATGGAAGAGCATAATAAGGAATGCTCATGCAAATTACGCCAAATGGCGTAGTGGTAGAGCATTTGCACAAAGAGGAGGCATTCACGGTTCGAGTCCCACCACTCCCCTTCCTATTTTATGTTCCAAATTAGTATATGAAATAATTCCTGACCTATATGATGAAACTTTTACTAAAAAGCATTCAAATGGCTTATGTATCAGTGAACAAAATGTATATTTATAAAGGAACCTGACGTATAATTGGCCGCAGTTAAGCAATGCTTAACCGAGCTCAATATAGTTGCCCATAGCTAACTCACGCTTTACCCAGCACAATGTAGTTGCCCATAGCTAACTCGTGCTTTACCCAGTGCAATGTAGTTGCCCATAGCTAATCGCGCTTTATCCAGCGCAATCGGTTTGAGCGGAGGTGCGCGCTGCGCCAATCAGAGCGCTGTTGGGCAACATGGAGCAACGTAGAGCAAAGTTGCTTAAACACAGCCCCGCCCCCTAACCTGTCTGGACAAGTAGTAAAATAAAAAGCAATGATAAGGTTTGAACCCAGGACACTGTGCACCATAATCAAAGTGCTGAACCACTAAGCCACAACAGCTTAGGATAAACATATACTGTTAACATATATATACTAATAAATGTTAGATTAACAATTGCTAAGCAGGTCTGCAGTCAGCCGAGAATATTCAAAAACGGCCAATCACAGAAAAGTGTGGGAAATGCATCATATTTAAGCCGCATAGGTGGGAATACTCGCCATAACTGATTGTAGCTCCCATATGCAGTTAGAATGTCTGGTGCTGGAGAGGGTAGACGCTTTTGAGCGCAATGCTGGGGCATCGAGGAGTCAAGATATATGGTTTGGCTCCTAGTCCATCGGCATGAGACTTGACTCCTGCAGGGCCAGTTCCAAGGAACGGAGTATAAGGCAGAGACTTGGAACCAGTTGGCTCATGAACTCACCAGTGCCATAGGCGTCCCTCAGACTGGTGAGCAGGTCTGTCACCACCATGCAGACCTAAAGAGGCGGAAGCAGGTCCTTCTGAACCAGTGGATCCAGGAGGCCCGTCAAATGCATGATGCCCCACTACTAAGTAGGTAGCCATGGAATGCAGTATGTAAGACAAGCTAATATAGTCTAAATAATGGATAGGTATGTCTCAATATCCCTTTATTTACTCCACAGCTGCAGATGCTCATGCTATGAATCAGCAATCCTATGCAGGTAGGCTGCTAAGGCTGCGCCACCAGGCAGGTTAGTAAATATTCTGCATGTAATGTTACATGATATATGTGATTGAGCATGACAAAAGTGTTTCAGCCCAATAATACAGCAATAAAATGTCCTGATTAAATCCTCTGCATGTACTGTTATATAACAAACGTCAGTGAGCCAGAAATAGAGTGTACTAACCCACCAATCAAGGAAAAATAAGTCTGGAATACTATCCCTGCATTTACTGTCATCACATATAAGTGAGCAGGCCTGAAAAAGAGTGTTGTAACCTATCAAGAAAGGTATAATATGTCCTGAATATGTCTTCCGTATGCACTGTAATAACAAGTAAAGGAGACAGCCTGTAGAAAAGAGTGTTCAATGTAATTAATAAAGGTATAAAATTTGGAGTGTGTCTGTGTCACTTACTTTGAAATGTTGCTGTACCCTTGCAATAAAAAATAGTACTGTTGTATTAGGTGCTGTCAACCCACAGTTGTGCAGTCCCATAGGAAGTAGATGAAGGAAGTGGCAGTAGCTGTGAAGCATAAAATATTCATTCCCTGAATAAATCCTCTGCATGTACTGTTACATATCATAAGTCAGATAGCCAGGAATAGAGTGTAGTAACCCATGAATAAAGCAAAAACATGTCTGGAATACTATCTCTGCATGCACTGTCATAGATAAAAAGTGAGTGAGGCTGAAAAACAGTCTTGTAACCTATCAATAAAGGTATAATATGTCCTGAATAGGTCTACTGTATGCATTGTAATGTCAAATAAAGAGAGAGCCTGTAGAAAAGAGTTTTAATGTAAATAAGAAAGGTATAATACTTGCAGTGTGTATGTGCCAGTTACTCAGAAATGTTGTACCCTTGCAGTGAAGAAATGTTACTGTTGTATTAAGTGCTGACAACCCCCAGTAGTGCAGTCCCATATAAAGTGGATGAAGGAAGTGCCAGAAGCTGTGAAGTATGTAACAGTCCTCAACAGTTGTTAAATGGCTGACATGCATAAATAAATCTGGCACATGAGTAGCCTGTCAAGGTGTTCCCCAGAAATGTTAGTGTGCTACCTGAAAAGTAGGGTTGTGTCGAAAACAAGTGAAAAAGGCACGTGAACACATCCAGATGTGCAGATACATAAACAAGTAAATGTAATACAAGTATGTAGCAGTAACATCTGCATCTTGGACAGTTACTATGACAGATATAGGTCAGGTATATAACGAAGTAGCCAAACCCATAACACAATCAAATGCATGTTGCCTAGTGTAAGAATAGATGTAGGGGATATACACCTGCAGTCAATATGAATGTAGTGTACAGTTAATGTACTAATAAGATGTTAATGGAGGTTTCTTTTTACACCCTACTCCATGTGCATAAACAATGCAATTCCACACCTCAATGGGTATGTCTAATCTCATAACATTTGTTGGGACATATGTCCTATTGTTATATAAAATCTGCACTTACTTTGATGCATTTCCCCTGTTAAAACACCACAATCTTGGTGGCCTGTTGCCATCAATCATCCCTGCATGCTGTTGTAATGTCCACTGTCATTCAATACATGCATGTGTTATGCTTGCTGTTCAACTGTCGTAACCCTGGTGTGTTGGGTTAATGGTAATATTACTGCATGCTGTTACAACTAACTTGGAATGCTGTTGTCTATGTTGTAATTAAACACACCTAATCACAGAACGTATGGGAAGGCTGGTCCCAACGGACCCACCTGTCCCTCCTCAGCTTGCAGTTGCACCTGGCAACAGCAGGTCTGGTGCCCAGCCCGGGCCATCCTCCTCCGTAGGTCCTGTGCCACCTTCAGGTGGAAGCACTGCAGGGGATGGGGCTCACCCCCCCTGCAAGCATGGGAGGAGAAGGGCCTCCTGTCACCCTCCGAATGGTCCGGGTTGTGGTGCGTAGGGAGATCCAGCATTTAGTCACTGATCCCCTACACCAGCTCGAGGCGAGACTGGCGTGACTCATGGGTGAGCCTGCCCCTCCTATGCAGCCCCCAACACAGTGACCCTCGGGTCTGTGAAGGTCCAGTGATGACTACCCATGGGTGGGGATCTCAGTCCCACTGTTACCATCTGTGGGCTCATGGGCTTGTGATTTCCAAACATCTGTCCCCGTCAATTGTGTTCACCCACCCCATGTGTCATACTCCGCCCCTGTATGCGTCTTGTTTGTCTTGTCTGTTTACCTACCCAACCTACCTCCCCAAATATACCTACTTCCTCTACCTCACTTTCCACTCTCCCCTGGAAAAAAAAAAAAAAGGGCAATCTGTACCCGAAAAAAAATTACGCTCCATACATAGCTGCCCATTTCGCACACATGTCTGTTGGACATGTACACTGATAATTCTAATTGGCAGTACAACAAACTTTGTTGTCCTCACCCCTCTCTCAGGGGTGGAAGGTTTCAAATTTCACTCAAAATTTGCAACATATGCACAGCTGTTGCTGGTAAAGAAATGGGCAGCTATGGACCTTCCCTACACCCGTCCTGCACATCCCGAGCTTGTTTTCCTACTGTCTTTCCCTCTTTGTGCCCCCTTTTTCACCACTTTCCTATCTCCCCATTTTCTTTTCTTTCAAAGAAATTAGCGGGGGGTTAGCGGGAGTAAGCACTTTTAAGCAGTAGTAAGCGGGATTAAGTGAGTGTGCTCATGTGTGCACTTAGCTAAGCATCGCTAAGCATCAAGAAAACCCGCGCAAACCCACTTACAACTTTTTAAAAGTGCCTTAGTCACTCTAGGTCAGGGCCCTTGTTCTGCTAAGCAGCAAAATTAAAATACCTTAATCAGTCTCGAACCCCAGATCTTAGGCACATAAGACTGCATGAAGTACCTCTATATACAATACCTTTGTGTTGCAAAAAATATATCATGCATTACAATGAGTAAATGCAAAGGAAAAAATAGGAAGGCCATAACACAAAGCCTGTTTTGTGGATCTTTACCAGCAATTGTTGTGGGATTGCATTATATGAGTTTGATGTGAGAAGCAGCCAATCAAGCAGAAAATAATGTTGCAGAGGCACTTTAAAACCCCCACACAGTATCATAGCAGCACAAACACTGGCATATCTGAGTAGGGCAGAGGCCATATCTCCTAACTCAGTCAACTTTCCAGAGATGTCTTTGATTGTGAAACATATTTTAGCTGTGTCCCTCAGAATCCCACAGAAAAGTACTGACGTCAGTCAGAATGGTGGGCTATTACACAATGAATACTGACAATAATTACAGTAGACACTGCTTGTATGTCATGAAAGGAGTACTAATCCATATGCACTGCTTCACTGAATTATACACCTACTGTTCCTATTATGTGTAAGGTGTACCTCACTTTCAACTACATATCCATGACACCATGCAAAGATGTAAGTGATTGTTCCATAGGCCCAGCAAAGGCCCAAACACACAGGTATATAGGCTATACTGCTGTTACACAAATAGATTTCTTAGGGCCTCCCCAAGCAAACCCTTATGTAGGAGTATAGCACAGAAATACCAATGGATGTAGCCATGTACTGGTAGCAACTGACTATAACAATGCCATTGTAACAGTGCTGAAAACACCTGTGAGTTGCACAGACAAAGATGTAAGTGATTGTTCCATAGGCCCAGCAAAGGCCCAAACACACAGGTATATAGGCTATACTGCTGTTACACAAATAGATTTCTTAGGACCTCCCCAAGCAAACCCTTATGTAGGAGTATAGCACAGAAATACCAATGGATGTAGCCATGTACTGGTAGCAACTGACTATAACAATGCCATTGTAACAGTGCTGAAAACACCTGTGAGTTGCACAGACAAAGAATGACAGTGTAACCTCTGGCTACCATCTGGGTAAGTTCACAGGTGGGAACCATGCAGACAGACAACCTGCCCTGATAAACACACAGGTACACACCAATCCTGCAAGTCTAGTAAGATAATATTCACATATTAATGCATAATACTCTCAGTATGTAAGCCCCCCCCCCCCACAATTAAAAGATACTTGTGCGTTTAGGGTCTACCAAGTGTGTAGGTAGGCATACTCAGTACAGAAATTGCCCAGTTGTCCTCTGAACCCTGTGGTAATGTCAACAGTAAAAAACATACACCCTGCAGAAGTCAGTACATTAATATTCCCAGTATAGTCACATAAATGTTGTGTAAGCATTTGTAGTGGTGAGTAAATCTCTACACTGATAGCTCAGTATTGGAAGTGGCAACAGTCAGGTCTGAGTACAACATGTACATCACTGTCTACACCTCCAGCTTCATTTATAAGATGTATACCAACCTTCTGACTTACACAACAGTCTCCACAGCAAACAAGCATGGGCCCCACTCTGGATATCTGAAAGGGCTAGGCCTACATACCTTAGCAATTTATAGCATTGGGTTGCTATGACAGTGAGTACTGCAATTACCACTCAGCAGGCTGTATGCATTTACCAGATGCTGGATAACAATTGGTGCAGAGGGCATCACATGCACATGTGCAGATACCTATAAAAGCAGATAGGACTTGCTATCCCCACATGCAATCATTACATTGCAAGTTCAACATAGCGAACAACGCCAAGCAGGGAAACAAAAAAAAAAAAAACAGTACGTTCCAGTACCAAAAAAAAAAAAAAACATACACAGAAGGATCCGGAAGGGACATACAGGTATGTAACAGTTTGTAGTTACCGGCAGGTAGTAGATGTTTATGGTTAGTACTGCTGATCCTCTGATACATGCATATGTGGCAGCAGTAGGTATGTCTGCACTGATGCCATGCATAAGTATTACCATGGAGAAATTGTTGGGTAGCTGAGTGCAGTGGGACATAAGTGTGACAGTTTTAGGTCAGCAGTACATGTCAAATATCTGAACATGTTATCTATGGTCTATACAGTACTGTGTTTAATGGCAGTTTTGGGGAGTATTGCAAACACCTAGATAAACTTGGATGTCACAGCGTAAGACATGCATGATAGTCACATAATGTGTAGCTTAGCATTGGCAACCGCTGTAGCAGGCTAGCATAGTAATGTATCATTTGCAGCTATGTATACCCTTGTACTATTACTGTATGCACACATGTGACAACTGTCCGTGTCATAGCAAGGCCCAACAGTTCACCTGTGAGGTGTATGGACTTATAACAGTGTGGACATTGTGTCTGTATGGCACACACATATGTCGAGATACATGTGTGTCTGATTTCTGAGCATCTGAACATGTGCATAGAGCAAGGGACATACTGCAACTGTTTGTGAAAGGCGGACATTTATATATTGGTGCAGGTTATGTGCATATATATATATATATATATATATATATGTATGTTGTAGTGTGTGTCAAACAAGACAGCATACAGTACTGGCATATGACATGTGTTGTTCAAATGCCGTGGGTATGCTTTGTTATGTATATAGTCTCCCAGATATGGGGTCCTGCTAAACATATATGGGCTGAGAACACCTTCCATGCATTCTGCACAAGACTGTGCAATATCATTACATAACTGTATCCCCCTCAACCTTAGCATTATTGATATTCCCACCATGAAAGGTGGACTGTATATGTGCTGATATGCATATCAATGTGTACACCAGTGGATGTTGAAATGTACGCTCCAGCTGAATGTTGTACATGTATTGCCATCCCTGTTTGTTAAAAGCCCTGTACCCATGAACTAACACATAGGTGGCAGTGTACTCAACACCGAAGGTGTGATAAGAGACTATGGGACACAGGTGGACAGTAGTGTCCCTAATGATCACTGTGCCACACTAGTCATGTAAGCCTAGTACAGTCTACGTGTCATCAGTAAATGTGTGTCATCCATGGAAACAGGGGTAAGGGTTCCACTCCACTCATCAGTCATAACACCCATCATAGAGTACAATGTCCCTGTTGGTATGTACCTCAGAACACATACACAGCAACAGTAGATAACAGACACATATCTCACAAAGAGTGTTACCGGATTCCAACAGATGCCCTATGCTGACTGTCTTACCAAACCAATTGTACACTGTGTCGCATACCGCCTACCCAGAGGCTACCCCTGCCCAACATACAAAGTTATGACAAACCCACAGGTGTTGGACGTGCTCCATGTAAACAGATGGAACACCAGACAAGATACACACTCTACTGATCAACACCTTGTAATGTAAAAAGCAGAACATGCTTGACTGGCACATCATCACCACAGACACATACCATACTGTGGAACCAACCACCTATCAACAGCATATGAAGGTCCTCATTAGCAGTTGTCATCAATAACCATGATGATTGCATGTGATATAGGAAACACAACCCGGTAATCACCCCTGTGGCTCTGCATGACAGGGGCACAGGAACCTACATTACATGTGTGTTGTTGTGCAGGGTACCATATGTCTATGCTTCCATAGTCCCTATGGATAACAGCCTATCAGCTACTTAGGACACGATACACACACGCATGTACCTGTTGCAACACATGTTATGTGAAATTGACTGTGTGTGATGGAGAATGTGTATGTGAATGTGTCAATGATGTGTATATGTGTGACAGCCTAGTGCAAGTCTGTGTATACCATGGTATGTATTGTTGTAGCTCTAATCCCATCAAGAGGTCCGTATGCTATTGCCAGGCATGAAAATCACTATGGCATACGTTATGATGTAGTCCCATGTTGTTGAATGGAGTGTGCCTTTGTAGGCTAAAGCAGTACATGTATGCTTATTGATTTTTAACACTAGTGAATACAAGTCACGTATGGACTGTAGTACTAACTGAAGCTGTATGCCTCAACTGCACAGTATGGTTTATATCCACATGGCTTGGTAACACACTTTTGTTTGTTACCTGTAGTCCTCACACATCACATACCTCAGGCATGAGGTTATGTATGTGCTGACACACAGTAATGTATGGTACACAGGTAACTGTAATCTGGGTTGCCATACCCTTGTGTCTTGTAGGTATGTCTGATGTGTGTGTAGGTATGCCTGTAACATGTCCTCCGTGGTATGTGTGTCACAGGATATAGGTGCATATCTAGCAACATGTATAGTGTAGTACAGCAGTATGCCACCTATACTGGTGAATGTGCACATATGTTACTGAGGGGTTTGCTGTCAACAAGTAGTGTGGTGTACTGCTAGTACCATAACCATACTGTACATAGATTTAAATGGATGACAAATGTCTGTATGCATTAGCTTCATATACACTTCCTGTGGCTAGGTGTTGCATTGTGTCACATACAGTGTGCAATGTACTGTTGTATAGTTCTACATACTGGTTTCACTTTGTGGCTTTGAAGAACATGGTTTGGTATTTAGCATGTGCCAGACACTGTCAGGCAGTTGTGGTCTTAGCAGTCATATGTGCTATTAAAAGTGTGTATCTGCTCACAGCCAATAGGTTGCTATATATGGCATTTCAAAGATGTCTGTACATTAGAATGTCGAGTGTGCAACATGGCTTTTTCACAATTACTGTTTAATTGTCTTCCAGGGTTATGGCACACAACAGAAAGCCATCTTGTACCCCTGAGGAGGATGTTATCAGAGATGCACTCATCCAACATTATAATCTACTGTTTTCAAGATCCTGCCAGGACCAGCATGGTCGCACTGCACTGTGGCAGGTTGTTGTTCATCGGGTAAATTATGTAGTCATGCATAACCAGACTTATGAGCAAGTACGCCATCACTGCAGTGATTTAATCAGACTTGTACGGCAGCATGCCTCCAATGTCCACAGACAACAGCTTGCCACAGGTGGTGGTGCTGCCACACATCGCCCCCTAACCAGAGTGGAAGAGATGCTCCTCATCGTGGTGGCTCCTGGCCAACCGTTGCAACACACCTGTGTTATCATGGAGGCCAGAGTCACCCAGCACAGCGACAACGAGCGTGCAGGTAACATGGCATATCCGTAGACCACTGTTATCCAAAGTGTTATAATATGCATTAATCAGATGTGTACTGTGTATGCAGAATATGTGGGGCCTGGTGTCATGCAATACTGATAAATCGGGACATTATCTTTATGCCTGTGACTGTCACCCCATGTACTACTGTATAATTGCAGACTCACAGCAGCAATGCCATAGTTGTTGAAACTGACATACTGTCTCATATCCTTGCAGGTCCCTCTGGTGTGATAGCAAGACAGGAGACCCATGCTGGTGAGTGGGCTACAGTCAATTTAGCATATAACATCTGAATGTGATAGGAGAGTTGTAGGCCATATACACATGTTAAACACCTACGCATAGTGCATGCTCTGCATGTTCTCTGTGTGACTATGCACTTCACAGTGACATGAGTAGCTGACTCATACACATGCAACACACAGAGCATCACAAACAAGTGGGGTACACTGTAGTGGACATTGTATAGGCATAGTCAATACACATGCATACAACATACACCACTTTGTCATATGCAGTATGTGTTAATATGATACACATGGCATATGTAGACACCTGCTGTAATGTCATACTCCAGTATCCCATATGTCATCAACACAGCACACATACTATACCTGGGGGTAGAGCCCTGTCATGGGGCAGTGTGACATGCATCAACACACAAGAAAGTCATGTTAGTCAATGTTCCCTATTAAACACCTGACATGCACATGCAACGACTGTCTGTGAACTGTTTAATGTAGCCTAAGTGGTGCAGGTCAGGTACAGCAAGATAGTTGCCAGTGTAACATGCATCAGTGTCCTTGAGTGACCACATGATGCTGCCTGATGATGGCTCATGGTACTACACTGCATCCAGTTACAGTACCTGCAGTACTCCACATAGCATTCATCGTTAGACACCTCACACTTGTATGCATCTGGACATGGTTTGTATACCTATGAGTGATGGTGCACATGACATTGACAAGTGTTTCAGACTTGCAGTGTAATGTTGTGTCCATGTACACATTGTCTACCAGGGTGAGGGCAATCAGTGAACAACACACATGCATCAACGACATGTATACTGTTAGCTACAAGGATTCTCTACACTCGCACTGCATGCTGTTGAGCAACACACATCCTGCATGCTGATATGTGTGAGAGGACTCTTTGTATTGTGATACTGTACTCCACCATCAACCACTAACGACTATGTTCCATATTGCTATTGGTGTGTGTGTGTCAACTTGAATGTGTAGTATATTAGAGTGTATCTGTTAATGTGTTTATGTGTGCATGTATGCATGTGTGCATGTGTTCATGTGTTCATGTGTGCATGTGTGCATGTGTGCATGTGTTCATGTGTTCATGAGTCCATGTGTGCATAAGTGCATGTGTGCATGTGTTCATGTGTGCATGTGTGCATGTATGCATGTGTTCATGTGCTCATGTGTGCATGCGTTCATGTGTTCATGTGTGCATGTGTTCATGTGCTCATGTGTGCATGTTTGCATGTGTTAATGTGTTCATGTGTGCATGTGTTCATGTGTGCATGTGTGCGAACATCCTGTACAGATGGTAAAGTGTGCTTCCTGTCTCCCTCTCACAGGTGCTGAGGTAATGTTGTATGGGTGCAGCGGGGAACCTGAGGTCACTGCCACTAATAGTGACCATGATGATACATGTGTAGTGGCACAGGCATGTTTGACAGGGTCTGTCAGTGGTCCACCAATCGACAGTACACAGCTTTCCACCCCATCTATGTGCACTTCAAAGCAAGTACAAATATGACTCTGTCATTGTCCATGCTGGTGTGAATGACCTGAAATGTACCTCCCTGGACTACATGAAAAGAGACATAGAGGAGCTCTCCAATTATGTAGCCCAGGCTGGTATGACACTGACCCTGAGCAGCATCTTGCCCTCACCAAGAATGATACCACAATACAAAGACAAGATGATCAGCTTTAATAATTGGCTCAAGTACTGGTGTCATTCTAAGGGGATCCAATGTCTGTCTGCCTGGGATGATATGTTGGACAAGCCACGCTGCTTCACAAGGGATGGCTTACACCTGTCACCACTGGGCTTCCGGATATTGGCTAAGGCTCTTGCCACCCCTATAGTGCCTTTTTTAGGCAAGGCTCAAAAGACAAACCCACCTCCTTAGAAAACAAAAATGGAAAAAAACTAAGGGTAATGCTGCTCAACGCCAGAAGTCTAAATCTCAAGATGCAGGTACTTGATGCACTCCTCAGCATGGAAAACATTGATGTCTGTGCAGTTACTGAAACCTGGTTCAAGGCTACTGAGAGCACCCCAGTGCTACCAGGCTATACCTCGTATCATGCTTTTCGGCCCCAAAACCCGAGCCGAACCACAAAGGGAGGGGGAGTGTCCATATTCATAAAGGACACCTACACCTCCAGGTTAGTAGCAACACATGAAGCATCAGAGACGATACAGGTGCAACTAACCATAGGCAAAACTGCTATACAACTGGTAGCATGTTACAGACCACCCTCCCAATCTCAAGAACCCCACTCAGCCTTCCTGAAGACATTGGAGGATATGAATGTTTTACCAAATACCATCATACTGGGAGACTTCAACTACCCAAACATAGACTGGGTACATTATTCTAGCCCTAATACCCTAGCCCAAAGGTTCCTGGAATTCATAAATTCAAATGCACTGGAACAACTAGTCACCTCTCCCACTAGGGGAGATTATATACTAGACCTGATCATCACAAACATGGGGACAAAATGCTCCACACTGGAAGTATACCCCTCACTAGTGAGATCTGACCACAAACTAATCACCCTGGACATACATATCCCACCTCCACCCCCAGCACAAAAGACCACAGTGAAAAACCTTCTCAAAAGCAGACTTCACTCTTCTTAAGACTGAGATGGTATCCTTTAAGTCCACTGTGCCAGTGGATACCATATCCCAGAATGCCGAATCCTTCACAAATGCTTTCTATGGACATCTCCAAGAATGCATGGATCATGCAATCCCAAACAAATCCAAGTCCCTCTCGACCAAATGTAAGCGTCCTGTCTGGTGGACCTCAGCCATAAACAAATTGTAAAACAAAAGAAAGAAGCTACTGCACGTCAGAGCAAAATCCCATGAAGGGAAGACATCTCTGATCAACAATAGCAGAAAATTACGTTCTCTCATAAAAACATCCAAGGCAAACGTTGAGAGAAAAATCGCTAAGGACACTAAAGATAACCACAAAGCCTTCTTCAGCTATGTTAGAAACCTGGGCGGAAACCCTCAGATATGCTCAGAGTTGGTTCACAACAACAAAAAATACACTGAACCCACAGATATTGCTAACATTCTGGCTGACAGGTTCAGTGCAAATTTCTCGCCTCCTTCACCCCCAAAAGAAGAAATACTTATCCCAGCTGAATGTAATCTCCCTGTCATCTCAGATGTCCAAGTGAGAACCGCCCTAAACAAAGCAAAAAACACAGCATCAATGGGACCTGACGGTATCCCGGAGTGCGTGTTACGTGAACTCCAAGAGGAGCTAAACCCACACATAAAAATGCTATTTAACCTTAGCCTTACTTCGGGATATGTACCTGAACACTGGCGTACAGCAACAGTGGTCCCACTCCGCAAAGGGGGTGCCTCTACAGACCCTGGAAACTACCGCCCGATAAGCTTGACTAGCCTGGTCTGCAAAGCTATGGAAAGAATCATTATGGAACTCATAAACGAAGACATAGGGGACCTACAGACACTTGACCCCACCCAGTTCGGCTTTGTAAAGGGCAGATCCTGCCTTTTAAACCTGGTTGACTTTTTCGAAACAGTCACTACAGCCATTGATGAGGGAAAAGCAATCCATACAGCATACCTGGACTTGGCTAAGGCCTTCGACACAATACCCCACTCAGGCATCATAGATAAGCTAAACAGCTTAAAAGTAAACCCTTATGTCACTAGATGGGTTGCAAACTGGCTAAAGGACAGAACCCATAAAGTTAAAATTGCTGGAGCAATGTCATACTCAAAGCCAGTCACAAGTGGTGTCCCACAGGGATCTGTCCTGGGACCCCTCTTGTTCGGCATTTATTTCTCAGATGTTAAAGCAAACATGGGAGGGCTGTGGCTGACAAAATTTGCAGATGACTGCAAACTTGGTGCCATAGTCGATACACCAGCAGATACACACATCCTACAAAAAGGCCTCACTGAAACGGACAACTGGCGCCGTAGTCACGGCCTTAAACTAAATGCCAAAAAATGTATAGTTATCCCTTTTGGAAAAAACAAAGTACCCACAAATTATCACATAGACAGCAACCCACTGAGTACGGAAAAAGTAATCAGAGACCTAGGGACCCAAGTAGACAGCGAACTCTCATTTGACACCCACGTTGCCAAAGTGGTTAGAAAAACATTCTACCTTGCACACCTCATCATGAAGGGTTTCACATCCAGATCCAAGGATGTCATTGTACCCCTATATTCCTCCCTCATCAGACCCATGATTGAGCACAATGCCCCATTTGGTATGTACCTCACCCGGCACTTGCAACAGCTGGAGAGACCACAAAAGTACCTCACCAAAAGGATCAAGGGTCTCCAACATATGTCTTATTCTGCCAGACTAAAGAAACTTCAGCTCTATTCAGTAGCATACCGCCTGCTCAGAGGTGATCTCTGCCTGATGTACAAGGCCATGTCCAATCAGGATCTGATGGACATGCTCCACCTCAAAAAATCCAAATCCATCAGGACCACGGGAGCTAAAGACTTAAACCTCAGCCCAAGTATGAATAGGACATGCTGGAGGGATAGATTCATAACCCAGAGGCTTCCCATGCTTTGGAACAGGATCCCAGTTCATATTAGGCAGAGCCCCTCACTGACTCTCTTCAAGAGAAATCTTGATGAGTGGATGGGAGATCATAAGTTTACCCCAGGGGTCACATCTGTGTCACTGCTAGACAGGGGCACAGTAAACTAATTCTGTTATATAAGGGAACCTTCACTGTGTCATTACTAGACAGAGGCACAGAATTCTAGATTTTATCTGTACATTTTTGTACCATTTCATGGGGTGGCAAAAGCCACATCACTATGGCTAGGCTTACAAATGCCCCAGGGCAGATAGCCTATACTATGAAACTATGAAACATACGTACTGCCATTACATCCCACAACACCAATGGCCTTAGGTGAGGAACAGCATATGGTAGGCTTTGACCAGGAAAGTGCGGTATCCATGGCACATGCAACCCCACACAGCAGCCATGCCCAGACACACGGAATGGTAACACATAGGCATATGTCCAGAGGTTCTCGTGGGAGCATCGCTGGCCATAATGCCCCTGGCAGGCGTGCCCACACAGGTCTTACAACCTCAGGTATGTTCCGGGCTGTGATGCAAGCACAGGCATGTATGGAACGGTACACCAGGCAGGGACTAATGGTGGAGAGGGCTCATAACACTGCGATCAATGACAGTATCTGTGACTTTGCCGGTGCCATCCACAATTACACCGATGTCATTGATAGACGTTGGGGGAGACACTAGATGTCCTCTGCAATGTTATGTCCATGTGCCAGGACAGTGCAGAATGGCTGAGACGTTGACGTGGATGTATGCCAGCAACATCCTCAGCTGGCAGCCTATGCAGATGACAACCAAGTGCCAGCCACTCCCGTAGTGCCAGTACCAGCCCCAGCAATGTTGTGGCTGGGCTGTCAGTAGACTGTCCGAGATGACGACGTGCACGTGGCTCTGGCCAATCCCAGCAGGGACATGGGTCCATTCAACATCCTTCTGCCTCTGACGATAGTACTCAGTCTGGCTTAGTACCCAATACAGTCCGTGTCACCTCTGGCAGGCACAGGTACTGTGTCCATGGCCAGAGACAGTGATTTGTACAGCCTGGCAGGTACAGTCTGTGGCTGTCCCACAAACTCCCATATTTGGCAGCCACAAGGAGGTACTGTGTGCATGCAGACAGACACACATACTACCAACACATAGGGCTAACACATGCACACACACATCACATCAACACTGTCCCATACTGTACTGTTGTCCCTCACACACACACACACACACACACACACACACACACACACACACACACACACACACACACACACACATACATGTTGATAGGATGGGTTATTGTCAGGCTTTGGAAAACAACCACACACCCTGTGCATATGATGAAACTGTGCCACCTCCTGTCATCTGTGACATTGATGCAGGAACAGGATAACACAGTGCTGATGCACAGGGTGACCTACTAGCAGTGTAGCAATGTTAGCATGTTGTGAACAGTAATGGGTAATGATATCCTTGTAGGTGTATCTGAGCAGGCATGATGCATCCCAGCAGTGATTATCAATTTCGTATTGTATACACCAGTGTTAATCCCAAACATGGATTGTCCACACATGTGACAGTTGGCTGATGTGTGTGGTACTGGCAGCATGTGTTGTTGAGTGGATGTAACATCTATGATGTGTGCTGTACAGATTCCAAGGTGTACATTTGTGAACATGGTGGAGGTGCACTGTTTGCATGTATGTGCATGTTGGGCACATGTAAAGTGTGACATGCCCTGTATTACACAGTGTTAATACTTCATATTTCCTATTGGTGTCCAATATGCATGTCACTGCACATATGTCACAACTTGGGTACACATGTGTGTATGACATGGTATGACACTATGCTGTGGGTGATACTGTTGATATCAGTCATTGGTTAGCATTCTGGTAGTGTACATAACCTCAACAGCCTGATTTTAACCAATCATCACAGGATACACAGTAGCATTAGAATCTTTCTGGTTTTGTACTATACCAGTTACCAGTGGTAATGACCACCACACATTCCCGTGACCACTTCTGTTTGTCATGTGTCCATCCTAGGTACACGCAGACACACTAGGGATATGTACATCCACATCTTGTGATGCATACAGTGGCCTACAAAGCATTCCCCGGATTAGACACCTATCTTCCATGAGGGTATCATACAGACACATACCTGTTGACAAACACATGTTGTGAAGCTATGATTCAACAACAGCATAGTCATCCACATTCGCTACACATAGTATCCTGATTGTACCACATTGGCAGTAGCACACAACGTGTAGCAGGGGTACCGATGTGTACAGACAGCCACATGTGATTTCATCTGTCCTTTGATATCCACATCCCCAAAGCTATGCTGATGTCCCTCAGTGTAGCACATAAGTAATAAGGTGTCTGTATGCATATACACGGGGTTGTTGTATACCTACCATGAATGGCCATTTTTGACAGACTGTGTTGTGTTTGGGCATGTCTTGTCATATGCCACAGGCATACATCCACACTCACACTATTCTATAACAACTGCCATGTGTGTGTGTGACACAGTTGACCTAGGGCACAGCTCACTACAGTGGCTGGACTTGTCACATACATACATATGTGAGCTAAGGTCCAAGAAGCAGCAGCAAAAACTGTCAATGGTAACAGATATAGTTGTGTTGACAGCAGGCTTCACACCTATGACATGAATGAGGTCACATGTACATATATGTCTTGTCCACACAGTGAACAATTTAGGTCACATGTACATATCTGTATTTGCCACACAGATACCTGCAGTGTGCAATGCACATACTGTTGTTTTACTGATATGTCATACAGTCGTAGTAGCATAACACACAACACTTTGCTCAACAGTGTCACACACACACACTCAACAATTGCAGGATTCAAAACCCTACCTACCTATGTCATGGTACTAGACACATATGCATTACCATTATGCGCCATATGCTTTACTGGGAGTTTTCATTTCCACTGCTGTTTTTGTGAGATACTAACATCATCATACCAGCAAAAGGGTTATTCACCTCTTTCAATGTGTTTTCACATTCTCAAAAAAAGGCCACTCTTCTCATAGGATTACACACACACTCAGCATTTGTAGGATTCAAACCCCTACCTAACTATGTTATGATGCTAGTGAGATACGCATTAACAGGATGCGCTATATGTTTTACTGGGGGTATTAATCTCCACTGCTGTATTTGTGGGATACTGACATCATCACACTTGGCAAAGATGTATTCACCTCTCCTAATATGTTTCCACAGTCTCCAAAAAAGCTACTCCTCTCATAGGCAATCTTACACACACACATTCACAGGATTCAAACCCCTACCTAATTATGTTATGACACAAGTGAGATACGCATTAACACAGCACGCTATATGCTTTACTGTGCGGTGTTAATTCACATGCTATATTTGTAGGTTGCTGACATCATCAGACTGGACATGGTAATGTGTGTGCACTTAGTGTTATGCAATCCCAGGAATGAACCTTTTGGGTCAGCAGGTGTGAACATCTTGAACAGGAATATACAATTCATAGCTTGTGTGATCTATCTGTGGACAAATTACCATTCCTTCATATGACAATACATATTCATGCACGGATTGTTGGTTTTGTTGTTACAACATGTGTCTGTGATGTTGGTAAAGGGCTATTCAAAGTCTATGTGGGACCTGTGTTGCTCCTTTCAGTGATGTATGTCCTGGGTGGCTGCCTTGCAAGAAATCTAGCAGGTTTGGGGAACATGATGAGCTCATTAACATACAACAGACATTTGGGTTGTGTGTTTGTCAGTTTACAATAGCTCTGTTCCTGACTGCAATCATGATGGACTCCATGGACTAGCATTTTGGACTTCGTAGGCTTATAGGACTATAGTTCCCATGGTGTGTTGTGCAGCAACACTTGTGGGGTGTGCCACATGTTGCTGTAACACATTCAACGGTGTAAGATCCTGTGGAGAGTGTGAGGCTCAACAGACTGTTCAGGTGCAGAGTCTGTTTGTTCTGTTGTTCACTTATGACACATATGGGGAAACAATGTTATCCACGTGATGGGATTCATTTGGCTTTGTGAGGACCAGTTTACACATTCTACATCTGATATCTCCTGGTATGATGTTAGGGCCTTTTGTCACTGGGAGGTGGGTATGTATGTACGGGCCTGTCTGACAGGATGTCAACATTGTCAGTCAGGTACAGTTGACCCTGACTCAGGACATATATGACTGTACATCGATATTTCTGACATAACTGAAGGAAGTGTAATGTTTCTGTCTGTACTCCTTCACAGATTATCTTTCCACAGCAACAACAAACCTGAACACTAAACCCGTTATACTCTTTTACACACTTCACACACTACTGATCTTTTGTGATCAGTCAACAGTGTATGTCATCATTATATCCCGGCATGTCCAAAGGTCGGTTTTGTGTGTACTCTCCAGTCCAGCTGGTGCATATTGGAATTTTGACGCATTGTTACAACTGCCTTATGTACACAGGGAACACTGTCCTCCTACCAACAAACTCAGATATATGTGAGAGGTGCAACTGTATAGACAGACAGAAGGATGAACTCTCCCAAGCCATGACTGGCACAGTCTATCAGGTGGTGAAGATAACCACACACACCACAAATCCAGTCACACATGGACCTATGACAACAGCAAATCATATACATTGACACACAAAGACATACTTGGAGCATCTAAATATACTCTGCTTAAGCAGCAGAGACATCCAAAGCAGACACACAAACAACTGCTAACCCACAACCATACACACATATCACATAGTTCACAAAGTCATTGTGCCACACAGTCACTGCCCTTAGGCCTACACAATACACCTCATACACTTGTATTAGCTGACTGTAATTGTCGGTCACACTGACATCCCACTCACCAGGCTGAACAAGGTGAAGGTCACTTTGTGCTGTGTGTCGAGTGCCAGGATCTGCCACATGACACATGCACTCTTGTCAGTCCACTGCAAGTACAAATATGGCTCCATCATTGACCATGCTGGTGTGTAAACCCTCAGACGTTCCTCCCTGGACTACACGACAAGAGACATAGAGGAGCTCTCTGATCATGTAGCCCAGGCCAGTATGACCCTGACATTGTGTAGCATCTTACCCTCACCAAGTACTATGTCACAGTATACAAATGAACTGAGTTGCCTAACATATTGTTGTCATTCACAGGGGATCCAGAGTCTGTCAGCCTGGGATTATATGCTCAACATGCCACATACATTCACTATGGACACCATGCACCTGTCACCCCTAAGCTTTCACAGACTGCCTTAGGCTCTTGACACACACATAGTGGCTGTTTGAAGTGAGGCTCAGAAGACATAACCACAGCCATAGATGTTACAGGTTAAAGGAAACGGAGAGTGATGCTGCTCAACAAATGATGTCTAACCCTCAGAATGCATGCAGTCAGGACTCACATCAGTATGGAGTCTGTCGATATATGTGCAGTAAAAAACACCTGGTTCAGGCTCATAAAAGCACAGCAGCACTACCAGGTTTTACTTCATGCCATGGTTTTCGGACACAAGACTCGGACTGGACAACAACAATAGGGGGGTATCCATATACATCATTCATACACACACCTCCGGGCTGGTAGCACTGCACAAAGCATCGGGGAAAGTACATGTGCAACTGACAGTGGGCCAAACTGCATTTTAGTTTGTAGACTGCTACAGACCACACTCCCAAACTTGGGAACAATACTTTTTATTCCTGGGAACACTGGGGAATGTGAAGGTCTCACCAAACACCATTATATTGTGTGACTTCAAATACACAAACATTGACTGGGTATACTACTCACGCACTGACAGTTGCTAGGATTGTTACACTCAAATGCTATGGCAGACCTGGTCACCACAACCACAGGGGGTTAAAACATGTGGGACCTGATCATCACCAACATGGGGACTCTATGTTCCACAGCAGAGGTATACCCGTCATTGTTAAGGTCAGAACATACATTAATCTCACTAGACATGCATATCCCATACACACACACATCTTATGTGATCTCAGTGATGTACTTCTCATGAGCAAACATCACACTTGTACAAACTGAGGTGGTATCCCTCAATGTCCCTGGGACAGTGTTAATTACGGCTCAGACAACTTAATCCTTTACAAGCCCATTCTATGGACAACTACTGGAATGCATGGATCATGCTATCCCAGATAAATACAAGACTCACTCCTCCAAAGGTGGGGGACCTGTCTGTTGGACCATGGCCATTAATGAGCTATACAAGGACAGGAGGAGGCTACTACATTATAGAGCACAATCACAATCTGGAAGGCATCTCTGATCAGTACTATGGTATAGCTACGATCACTTGTTGATTCCTCTAAGGCCCACTTCTAATGGACACTTGCAACAGATACTATGGACAATCACAAGGCCTTATTTAGTTATGTCAGGGACCTGGGTGGGAGCTCACAGATATGCTGTGAGTTACTGCATAATTACAAATGATACAGTGAACCCAATGACATTGCGAACTTCCTGGACAACAGGTTCAGTGGGAATGTTTCCCCACCATCCCCCCTGCAGTGCACATGTCCATCACAACAGGGTGTAGCCTCCCTGACATCACAGATGAATGGGTGTGTGCTGCCCTCTCCATAGCAGACAACACAGCATCAGTGGGACCAGATGGTGTCCCAGACTGCAGCTTACACGAGATTCATGGTAAACTTCACACTCACATTATGTCACTGTTCAATATCACAGTTACTACAGGATATGAACCCATGGAATGGTGTACAGCTACGGTCTACCTGCTCCACAGTGCTGGTGCCACAACGGACCCTGGGCAATATCGCAATATATGCCTAACTATCCTGGTCTGCTAAGCTATGGAGTGTATCATCATGGAACACATACACATAGACATTGTGAACCTACAGACACTGGATCCTACACAATTTGGTTTTGTTGTGGGCAGATCTTGCCTCTTGCACCTGTTTGATGTCTTTATACAATTAACAGGTCCATAGATGTACAGAGGGTTGTCCACACAGCCTACCTGGAGCTCGCACACCAATTCAACACAATACCCTACTCGGCCTTTATACATTAGATCACCAGATTCAATATCTACACATAGGTAACAAGATGGATTGCTAACTGGATCATGGATAGCACACACATGGTCAGTATTGCAGGTGCCATGTCTGACTATACACCATTTACACATGGCATCCCACAGGGTTCAGTCCTGGGACCTCTCTTGTTCTGTATATATTTCAGAGACGTACTGGCTAACACAGGAGGAATATGGCTGACCATGTTTTCAGATGACTGCAAACTGTGTGCCATAATCGACTCCACAGCTGGCACAAGCATCCTCAGAAATGGTCTCACAGAGATGGATGACTGGTGCCAGAGCCATGGCCTACAGCTACCTTCCCTTAGATGCATAGTCATCACCTTTGGTAGTAACATCGTGCCCACACATTACCACATAGGTGATGATACATCACGTACAGTGTGTGTGATTTATGATTTGGGGACATGAATACTTAGTACTCTCGCCTTTGACATTCACGTTGCCAATGTAGTTGGACACACCTTCAATTTAGCCCACCTTATCCCATATGGTTTTACATCCAGATCATTGTGACCCTATACTCATCAGGCACATGCTTGGATACAATGCCCCATTTCAGATGTACCTTACACAACACCTGCAGCAACTGGAATGTACACAAATGTACATAACCAAGTGGATTTAGGGACTCACACAGATGGTATGCACAGTTTGGCTATGTTGACCCCAGCTCTCCTCAGTTGCTTACTGCCTACTTGGATGCAGTCTGTGCCTTTTGTTTGAAGCAATGTCCATCACAGCATTGATGGACAGGCTCCACATGAGGATATCAAAGTCCCTTATAGCTACATGCTCCAGGGACAGGTACATCAGCAATGATGTTAATAAGACATGCTGGAGGGGCAGATTCCCATCACAGAGGCTCCACTCACTCAGGAATGTGATCACAGTCCCACATACGCACAGACTCACGCTGACCACCTACAGGTGATATCTTCACAGCTGGATGGGTGATCGTATGTTTAGCCCTGGGATATGTTATGGGTCCCTGCTAGACAGAGGCAGAATGAAATGAACATATGTGAGATATCTTGTGTGACCTACTATTAGCAGGCACAGTCTACTGATTTAGTGGGGTTGCAAAATACAAACACACTGTGGCTAGGCTTCTACATACCCTAGGGCAGATAGCCTAGTGTCAACCTCTGAACCTATGCTAATGTTCGGGATGCACATTGTTCTGATGGTACTGATTGCAGGTTTTGTTTCTTCTTTGCTTTACAACTTTCTATGAACAACCTAGGTATCTGCATAACATATTTGATTGTGACAGGATTTCACTATATTATATATGTCTGTTGTCATATCACTGTGTGCACATGGCGGATTGGTGAATAGTGTGAGGTTCCTGGGTTGACACATGCAACTGAGGGATATGTGTGGCCCACTGCTGTACTCAAACTTGCCCTAAGTGTGAGAGCATGCCCAGTTCAGACTTTCAGTGTTTTGTTGCCTGACATTTGTCTCATATATTCAAGTGTGTGAGCATGCCCAGTGTGACCTTGCAGTATGTTGCTGTCTGAGGTCCACTACATTTGTTGATTGTGTATGAACATCACCAATATTAACATTTATACTATATGTGTGTTGAATATCATGTTCTATTATTACTGCAGGCCTCACCTTTGTGTATTAACTCAACAGGGATTATGCTATGCCTGCAAGGTTTCCATGAGATACTTAGCATTGACTTATCGACATTTTTTCATACAAGCTGACCATTGACATACTGTCATGGTTTAGTGGTTCTGTACTATGACTATAGTGCACTGTGTTCTGGGTTAGAAGACTGTCACTGCTTCATATTTTCATACATGCCAGAACAGAGTGCTTCAGGAAAAGTGAAGCAAATATGAACATGTTAACCTTCTTTTGCTGAACTATGCCCACATTTGACCAAACTTGCACAACACTGTTCAATGTTGACCAACATTGCTGGACAGTGCACAATATTACTCAACATTGCCTGTAGTTGTGCTACTTATTGTGTGCAATTTTGTTTACATATACTAAATAGTGGTGAGAGCTGTTTAGCAGTGCTTTATATTGCTTAACACATAGCAATCATGCCTCAGGTGGTGTTGCATGGCTGCCTATGTCTAATGCACATTTTACACTCCCTATACATGTTTGTTAACAGGTAGTGTCAAGTTAGGCATCCCTTTTACTAATATGTGTGAGTTGGAGAGAGGTATCATTTCCAGGGTTACTACTGAGCCAGTGTATATGCTATGTGTTGCCTCTTTGCCAAGGCCAAAGCATACTAGGTATGCCTCCTTCTGCCTACTGGGGCAGGCTCAGGTTTTTCCTCCTCTGAGTCACGCTCTGCCTGTGATGGCCTTGGCTATGGTGGGGGGCTGTTGTGCCTGGCCCTATGCTGCTCCTGCTGCAGCTGTTTTCGCAGGATCATATTGTGTAGCATAGCACATACCATGAATATTTGGGTACATGTAGTTGGTGAGTACTGCAAGGCTCCACCAGATGTGTCCAGGCACTGGAACCATGACTTGAGCAGCCCAAACACACGCTCGATTATATTTCATGTCTGTGCGTGTGCCTCATTATGGCATTCCTCTTCAGGTGTGCGTGCATTTCTGATGGGTGTCATCAGCCACGGCTCGAGTGCATATCCAGCATCCCCCACTAGGTGACCATGAGGGATGTCCCCATTGGCAAATGTCTGGTACAGCTGTGTCAGATGCCAGATATGGGACTCATGGTAGTTTCCAGGGCAGCCAGCACACACATTCATTATTATGCCCTGGGCATCACACACAACTTGGCAGTTGATGGAGGGATAACCCTTGCGGTTATAGTAGACCCTACCCCGCTCACCAGCTGCTGCTTTGATGCGAATGTGCGTGCAGTCTATTGCACCCACTACCTCAGGGTATTCCACTATTTGCTGGTAGAGACGCATATTGCTGGCCAATACCTCATGGGAATTGGGGAAAAGTACATGATCACCGACATGTACTGACATGGCATTCAGGAACAGGTGCAGTACCCTGGATGCTGATGCCTGTAAAATCCCCATCATATCCCCAGTTGGTTTCTGGAAGGTACCTGTTGCTAATATTCTTAGGCCAACATATACCTTGGTTTCCACTGGGATGAGTTCCTCTCTGTTGGTTCTGTGTGTGAGGCGTGGCCTGCACAGCTCAACAATTTGCTGCATGAGGTCTCTGTCCACTCTATAGCGCTCCACTATCTCCAGCTCATGTAGCCCCTGGTAGGTTACCCTAGGCCTGTACACTCTTCTCCATCTCCTCACTGTGGGTTGCTCAGCAGCATTTGCATTGTCACCACCCTCAGCATGTTGCATATGTCGCCTTATAACAGCAATGGCAGCCCCTAACATTTCTTTGTCTCAGTAAAGCGTTTTCAGTTTTCACTTCTATTAGCTTACTGCAGTGTTGCAGAGTGTCTGAGAAAAACATACTGGAATGTTTTTTGCTGAGTTTTAAGTGCTGGACTAGTGTACTGCCTGTGTAATTGCCTGATTCTGATTGTTTTCACCTTTTAGCTCTGCTAGTACTCCCTGGTTAACTTCCTACTATTTGTTGTGCTTCCTTTTCCCTTTCTGTTTCATCAGGGGGCAGCGCAGCGCAAACAAGTTCTAACATGAACACACCAGCTCACACGCACGCACACATGCTTACACGGACTACAACTTGCTTATTCTTGCTAACACGCATGCACACAGGCTTACTCGGTTTTACAAGTGCGCACATGCACGCATACACGGTGCAGGCATTTCTACAAGAAACTTTGGTGTTGTTCATGGCATACACCTTCAATTTCTTGCCTTTAGCTAGGGTACCTGCTGATACACCTCTTCCAGTGATTAGTATCTGACAGCAGACACATGCCACTCTACTCCAATGAGCTTCACTTCTCTCAGACATACCCCCCTAATGATGTCACCTATCTTCTACTCTGTTACACCCCTTATCCTACTCCTACACTACACTGACTGTGGTCTTTTGCTATGTAAACTTGGGATTCACTCTCCTTACCCTCATTTGCATAGGATTGCCTACTAATGCTTGGTTACAACTCTTAGACTGAGCTTCCCCCCTTAGCAACCTCTACTCGGTAGCCATGTTGCCTTTGGACTGCCACATTTCTGCTTTTTAATTATTGGTTTTCTGGTTTTTACAGCGCACCGCGTTTGAGCGGCGCTACGCTATGCCTAAACATCAGCGATCGGGAAAAAAAATGCATTTTAATTTATTTTATTTTTGCATTGGTGGACATTGCCAATGGCCATATTTTTGGCCATTGGCATGCTTCTTCGACTGGATGCATCCTTTTTTTGGTGCTGTCACAGATCCGTTTTGCTATTTGCAGAAATGTACTCAGTTGTCAATGGAGTACATTTCTGCAAATAACACTACTCTTACTCGGACAGGTTAGGGTTTCCTGAAGTGCAAATTTACCTCATTTGCATACCTTTCAGCAGCAAATGAGGAAATTTGCATATCCTAGCCCCATCCGTGTAAGAGTCATTTTAGGAGCTCTGTTGCACGCCCCTACCGGCTGTTACTGGATCGCTCGGCGGACATGTTGGCTGCATGGAGTCTTACTCTACTCTTAGACTCCGTGCAAGCCTTCGTGAATCCAGCCCTACATCTTAGCAGTTTAAAACAGTTCTGAAAGAGTATTAACAATCTTCCTAGTCCTGGCAGATTTCTCAAACCTCATCTTTGCTTGCACCATTCCTTGTTTGTGTGTATAACTTGAACACCAGTGATCATGCTAAGTATCTCTCTTTTAAGTTAATATGTACCACTGTGATAAATATGTTACTACCAAAATCAGTCTCTTCAGCTGGTCTCTTCCCCCTGCATGTCTTAAAACTTGCTCCATATCTAATGCCTTTCCCTGTTAACTATTCATATTAATCAATCAACTAAATAATGCTAAACCCACACTTAAGGAACAATTACTTTTATTCTTCCCCCAGTTAGTTTGGGTCTTCCACAGACTTTAGTAGTTTCCATTAAATTGCACTGTTTCCTCTGCTGGCCAAGATTGTGGAAAAATGTATTTTTCCCATCTCTTGGTAGTAATTGTGTGATCATCTTATCTCCATTACACAGTATGGCTTTGACCCCAGTCATAGAAAAAAAAATCTCCTATCATTTTTACTGAATATATGCATACTATACTCAGTAGTAGTACGGATCCTGTAGCACAGACATAATAGACTCAGTAATAGTGTGGTCCTGAGGCATATACTAGATGCAGCAGTAGGATGGCTCCTCTAACACAATGCTGTTGTGTCTAGACCTCCATTACTCTGATATCCACTGTAAGGGGTTCAAATTCCACAGACAGCATCTAAAGATATCACAACTTAGGGAGGCACAATGGCACATCTGCTAGCACTGTCATCTCACAGTAAGAGGTTCCCCAGCTCAGTTTTCTGTTGGGGTGTCTTCTGTACAGAGTCTGCATGTCCCCCCTGTGCTCACATGGGGTTCCTGTGGGTGTTCCAGTTTCTTCTCATGTTCTAAAGATATGCAGTAGTTGGATAGGACACTCTAAATAGGCCATAGGTGTGAGTGTGTGCACACGTATTTGGTGTGGAAGAACCAACATGGCAGGGCTAACCACTAGGTGGTGTAAAGCTTGGCTCTAGATGAATGTCACTATTAAAGTGATACCCAACCTCACATGCAAAAATGGGAAAAAGGGGTTTTGGATGGATAAATGGATGAATATGCATACAGCATACTAGACCCAACCTATATCAAGCTATTGGATCATAACTTTTTTATTTATCAATTGCTTTTTGGACTGCCATGGGTCACTTTTTTCTACACAGGCTGCAGAATTACTATGTGCATCAGCCTTCAGAAAAGTTGGACTGAATCCATCAGATGTGCTTGGACAATTTATCCTTCCTGTCCATGTTGACATTATGTGATGACATTGTAGTGATTGTATCTAACTCATCTTTACTCTATTCTGCTTCTTCATCTAATGCTGTGGTCAGAAAGTAACAACAAAGACCAAATTACCACCATAACAGTTACAAACAAATGCAATCTGAGGGTCATGCTGCTCAATGCTAGAAGTCTAAATCTCAAAATGCAATCGCTTGAAGCACTCCTTAAAATGGAGAACATCAGCATTTGTGCTGTAACAGAGACCTGGTTCAAGGCAGCAGAAAGCACCCCTGTACTATCAGACTATAACTCATTTCACATCTTTCGGCCCCAGAACTTGGACCGAAGCTCTGAATGCAGTTGTGTTTCCATATTCATAAAGGATGGGCACACCTCCAGACTGGTAGCCCAACATAACGCATCAGAGATACTTCAAGTGCAGCTAACATTGGGTAAGACAGCAATTCAGGCCGTAGCCTACTATAGGTAGCCAACCATGTCCCAAGACTCACACTCCATTTTCCTAAGCACCCTGGAGAATATTAGGGTCCAACCTAACACTGTCATACTGGGCGACTTCAACTACCCCTCCATTAACTGGGAAAACTACTCATGTACCAATACACTTGGCCAATTTTTCCTGGAATTCATTAATTCCAATGCCCTGGACCACCTCGTTCTTACCCCCACTAGAGGTAACAACATCCTCGACATGGTCATTACTAACATGGATGACCACTGCTCTACACCAATAGGCAACTCCTACCTGGTTAGATCCGACCACAAATTAATCACCTTGGAAATCCACATCCTTACCCCACCCCCACCCCCCCACAAAGGTAACCACCATGAAAAACCTCTCCAAAGCTAACTTTGGGTTCCTAAAAAGACAGATGGATAACTTCATGACACCCATGCAAACTGAGAATAGTTGCATGACTGCCGAATCATACATCAATGCATTGTATGAACACGTACACAAATGCATGGATCTCTCCATACCCAATGAAACCAAGATGCTTTCCTCCAAAAAAAGCAAGCCAATCTGGTGGTTCCCTGCCATAAACAAACTCTACAACAGAAGGAGGTAACTGATGAGGAATAAGGTGAAGTCTCAAGACTAGAAAAATTCCATAATCAGCATCAACAAAAAGTCGAGATCCCTCATCAAATCCTCTAAAGCTAGCTATGAAAACAGAATTGCAACAGATAGTAAAGACAAACGCAAGACCTTCTATAGTTATATAAAGAATCTCCATGGCAATACCCAGATTTGATCTGAGCTACTGACAATGGTACCTCCTATACCAAGCCAACAGATATTGCCAATATACTGGCCGACAGATTCAGTGCCAACTTTACCCCTCTATCCCCCCCAAAGAATCAATCACAATACCAGTAGATTGCCAGGCACCCAGTATTACTGGTACAGAGGTTAAAACAGTACTGTCCAATGCCAAGAATACAGCTTCTATGGGACCTGACAATATCCCTGGCTGTGTTTTACATGAATTACAGAGTGAACTGGCACCTCACCTATGTGCCTTCTTCAGTCACAGCCTCATCTCAGGCTTTGTCCCTACCGAATGCTGCACTGCTACAGTCATCCCTCTCTACAAAGGAGGAGCGACTACAGACCCTGGGAACTATTGCCCAATTAGCTTGATGAGTCTGATATGCAAAGCTATGGAGTGCATCATCATGGACCTAATAAACAAGGATATAGGGAATATCCAAACTCTGGATCCCACACAGTTTGGTTTTGTGAAGGGTAGATCATGTCGGCTCAACCTGGTCGACTTCTTTGAGTCAGTTTCCAGAGCTGTGGATGAAGGCAAGGTGGTGCATGCAGCCTACTTTGACCTGGCTAAGGCCTTTGCTACCATTCTCCACTCAGGAATCATAGAAAAACTCACTAAGCTAGGCATCAACCCCTATATCACTAGGTGGGTTGCAAACTGGCTCACAGATAAAACCCACAGTGTGAAAGTAGCTGACTCCAAGTCACACTGGCGACCAGTCACAAGTAGATTCCCACAGGGTTCGGTCCTGGGTCCTCTCCTGCTTGGTATCAACTTCTATGAAGTCCAATCCAACAAGAAGGTACTCTGACTGACAAAATTTGCAGACTATTGCAAGTTGGGAGCTATTATTAACTCCCCAAGTGATGTTGGCATCCTACAGATTGGCCTCACTGAGACCAACGACTGGTGTCAGAACCATGGCCTTAAGCTCAATGCCAAAAAATGTGTCATCATCCTCTCTGGGAAAAACCCAGCTCCCATTAATTACCACATCGATAGTAGTCCACTGAACACAGAAGGCATTATAAGAGATCTGGGAACAGAGGTTGACAGCAACCTCTCTTTTGACCACCACATTGCCATTGTGGTCAGAAAGTCCTTCTATGTGGCACATCTCACTACTAAGGGTTTTGCGTCTAGGAATAACGAGGTCATTGTCTCCCTCTACTCTTCCCTCATTAGGCGAATCATTGAGTACAATGCCCCATTTGCCATGTACCTCACTAGACACCTGAAACAACTGGAGAGGCCACAAAAACACCTCACAGAGAGGATCCTAGGTCTTAAACACTTGTCCTATATGGACAGACTCAAAAATCTCCAACTATTCTCTGTCTCATATTGCCTACTTAGAGGCGATCTCTGCTTGACTTACAAAGCCATGTCTGACCCAGCTCTGTTAGAAATGCTACATCTAAAGAAATCCCAATCCCTCCATACCACACGCCCCAGTGACCTCAATCTCATTACCACAATCAACAGAACATGCTGGAGGGACAGGTTCATAAACCATAGACTGTCCATGCTATGGAATAGACTTCCCATACATGTCAAGTAGAGCACCTCACTGGCCCTCTTCAAAAGAAATCTTGATGAATGGATGGGAAACAGAAAATTCACCCCAGGGATCACTCCAGTGGCAACTAAGGTCGGGTGGCACAATCCCAGGATAATTCTATGGGCTAGGCTTGTAAAGGCACCAGGGCTATTAGCCTAGTACACACCTATGTACCTATGAACATACCTTCAGTATTATACAGACTTGCCTAACTCTTAGCAAAACCAAGACCATGCACTATTCATTGATGACCCATGACTTATGCTGTAAGGGTGTCCTTCTCAAAATAATTGCCTTAGATAACAATAATGTTTAATCTGTTAATTACATAAAGTGAATGGCTTTCATTATTTATAATCACTTGAAATGTGATCCAAATGCCCATACTGTAGTCTCTCAACTAATCAAAAAAATGGGGATGCTGTACTCAGATCCTTTATAACTAATTTTCCTTTCTCTGTCAGCTCACAAGAAATGAAGCAATCCACAACATAACTAGTTGGTTAAAATCTGTGCGCGCACACACACACACACACACACACACACACACACACACACACACACACACACACACACACACACACACACACACACTTACCTTCTCTGTTTGTTACTGGAATGGTATTTTAAATTCTACAAGCAAGTGTGGAATGACTTTACAAGTTTACATCCAGCTGGCGTGTGAGCATGTAATGCACACATGGTTATCCTTAAAGGAGAAGATGCTGACACCACTGTGTTAAGAAGGTTTTTTTTTTTAATTAGTTAGTACTTTTGAAATCTGCTGCCCCTAAAAAAGTGCTGCCCAGTGTGGACCACCCCTCTCACCCCTCCCCCCAGCTATGCCACAACATTATCCTGGGTTTTGGTGATGGCTTTGAAAAAAAATTGAAGGTAATTCAGAAATTTATCAGTGGGGTGACAGATGACAGTCAAGATGTAGGGGGATGTTTTCTATGGAAGTGTGGGAGGGTTACCTATGTCATCCTTGATTCCAGTAATTGTTTTGGACCATTCAGTCCCACATCATTCAATTCAAGCAAAAATAACCCAAAAGTAATGCACATTTGCATTACTAGTTACTAAAAAGTAACATGCTACTATTACTGTGTTACTATAATGAAAAGTAACACCTAACATTGCTAGCTAGTAAAGAATGTAATATATTTGAGTAACCCGTTACTCCCATCACTGGCTACATAATATATAGCAATATACAGATAATTTTGGAATATTTAAATTTCCAGAAGTATATCACAGATTGTACAGTCATAAGCAATATATACAGATAATTTCTTAGTCTATCCTTATGTACTACTCACTCTTATTTTACTTATTTAACATTTGTTGACCAGAAGAGTCCTACTAGGACAGAACCTTTTTTCATTGGAGGCCCAGGGAGAAACACTCCAGACACATGTCTTTGGAATGTGGGAGGAAACTGGAGTACCCAGAGTAAACCCACACAGGACATGTAGACTCTGTACAGAAGGCACCCAGTTGAGAATCAAACTGAAGAACCTCTTGCTATAAGGCAACATCGTTGACTGCTGCACCACTGTACCACAACTCTTGCTGTTTACATTTTTCTGTACAAGTGCATATGGGGAAGCACTCCTTGTTAGTGATGCAGGTGCAATCACCTGTATGCACACAGTTCAATCCTACAACCCTCTAATAAGCAACATACATTTTTTGTATTGCACACAATTTTCCTTAGAAATATAAATTTAAGCATATACACATACATTTCTAAGGAGTAATGATAATGCAGGTTTATAAGAAGAGAAACATATCCCACCACAGCTTTGCTAGCAGGTGCCTTTACAGTTACATAAGAATCAGGTATAACTGAATGTAAGACCAGCTATGTGCACGCAGCTTTTAAGTCTCATTTGAGCCATGCATAATTAATGAGGTTCATTAAAATTCAAGGTTTTGGAATCCCATTTGTGCACATCTATGTTCTCAAAATTTGGCGCATTAGCCAACCGCTCAGTATAATAAGAAGGTGCTCTGAACAAATAACCAATAGGTATCATTAAATGGGAACATATGTGGTCCGTGGCCATTACCTTCCAATAATCTAATACCATTCCATAAGTGGCACTTTTAAATTGCAATTCTGATACATTAACAGATCAGACCATTGCTACCCAAAAACTGAATGGGACCTCTGTGAGCTGTTTATTGAATTTTAATATATCCACATTAACAACATTATTATTGAGCTGGCTACTTCCAGGAGGCTTCAATATGTCTGGGCACCCAATTGGACTGAGGAGACCACCCCAATGCTGATCGTCTGTGCTGGAGTGGAACATCATATGACAGCCAGACCACGGAAATTTGCTATGATCAATATCTGCAACTGGATTGTGAGGGATCGCTAGCATCACATGAAAATCTACCAGACTAGAGTGCAGGTTCACCACTATGATAATCTGTATTGGAGGGATGCTGAGGAGTTTTGCTGGAGGTTCACTGAGGTGCTTAGACAGCCAGTGGATGCCTACATTAAGTGTCATATTCCTAAGTATACCTGTATATTCCTAAGAAAATCAGGGATATAGCTATGACTCACATATCAGATATATGCCTTTAAATTTATTATGAAACTATTCTGGCAGCTCATCAGGATAATAAAGGAGGCAGGGTGACTAGTCTCCCTGTAATGATGGGTTTGATTCCTATGGTGGATAATTGTTTATCATGTACATACTATTAAACATTACACATTTGTTATCCAAAATATAAGTACATCATTTCACACATCCAATATGGCTGTGTGTCAATGATGCCTATAGCACCTAGGCTGTTGATGATTGTGCATTTCACCATTATCCATAATACTTACTCACAATCTACTTCTGCATGTGTGAACAGTAACTCATACAAGCATTCCTTAGTCAGTTCTGCTTTACACAATGCATGGTATTGTTAAATACCTATTTTTGAACATAAAACCAATGCAGATCTGAGTGTCTACCACATGTCGTAAATTTTAAAAGTTGATGCTATCTCCCATTTGTGTGGAGCATGAAGGCCTATAACATTTAGGTGTCAGATGGTTGAGTATCCCTTAATTATCTGCAGAAATATGGACACACACACACACAATAGTAGTTTGCTCAAAAAAGATGTGCTATGTGTTAGCTCAACTTGTAAAACTAGAGGCCAACATGTATATATCATGGCTACCTATGGGTTCAGTTCCCTGAAGGCAATACCTTCCTGTAGATCTTGCTGTGTGTGTGTGTGTGTGTAAACATTTGGAAATTGCTTTTATAGATACCTGCTTGTTGATGTTTGTAGGTATTTTTCATGCTTATGACTACAGTGTGTATTGGTTGGATTACTAAATTATCTCTGTTATCTATACTTTTCTGCAAACATTAGCTATTTTACTACAGTTCTATATGTAAAGCTTAGATCATAGTGGGATAGGTCTGTAGAATGAATGTGGAATATGATAACACTGCCAAACTGACTACACAGTATAACTCTGTCATTGTTTATTAACTTCAATTCATCACCCTTCTCATACTGTTATTTGGAAGGGGTAAGATGAACATATATACATTTTACCGTTGATTAGGGACATCCCCAGATATCAGAGATATTTGTGACATATAATCACTAATCTAACAGTGAAATATATGTATATGTTTTCTGCTCTGCTACCTAAAGTACATTCATGTGTATGCAATGAACAGGAATTTGTAGTTATCTGTTAAAAGCATCTGTTATATTACAGTTCCACTGTCCGAGGTATAAAATATTACAGTTGTGTTTTTGTGTTGTGTCCACTGTGCTGACATGCATCAGGCTTGCACAATTTTGTTTACAAAGGTACAGCATGTTGAACTGCATTTTAACAATCTTATAAATTGTATGCCATGATCCATGCTACTACCCCATCCCTGCACAATCAGATTTCTGATTTGCTTAACTGTATTTCCTCCATGCAATCTCAACCATGATGAATTAGCTAGGCAGGTATATGTCAATGTTATAGTGTGAACATAGCTGAGAACTGCATGTTTGAATCTCAGGTCATTTAATATGTGTCTGTTAGTTTTCCAATATATAAAGTATCATGTATAACACAGCAAAATATGCCCATACAGTTTCTGCAAAAGAAAAGAAAAGAACATGAGCTGCTCAGTCTTTTTCAGTCTTGCTGTATACCTTTATAGCATCATTCATACATGGGTTTTACTTTTCCAGGTTATGACGAACATGCTAGGAACTGTGGTTTGCATCAAGTCAATGCACAGGTTGGAGGAGCAGTGTAGGGAAAGATGTATGTTGAGTACATTTTCACATTTTGTACCTTAAATAGATCTGATCATGCTTAAAGTACTGGCTCATTTTGCATTTCCACACACTACGACTAGTGCAAGAAAAACCATCATGCAAATGTAAGGTAACAACAATATTCATACAGCCCCTGTGATTACCAGTATGTATTTCATAAAAATATGTTACATATACATTAAGAGCAGACAATGTCTGCTGAAGGTAATGTTGTGACTTATACGTCACAACCTAAATGACAGTCAGATATGTATAGAAGTCACAGTGCTTTTAAGAATGACATTTCGTATGCTAGTTAAAAGTGTTTTATATGATGTGTCTGTAGTAATTATGAGTGTACTTGTATATGTGGTAATGGTTCTCAATGACTAATCTGTTGCAGGTGTTGGTACAGTTGTGACTCTGACATAGCCAGCCTATTCATGTACTTAATGGATGTTTGGTGTTTTAGTGTTCCTAATGTTGTGTACTGTGTTTGGCATGCATTTCAGTTCTATATGGATAATGCTTCTGCTACAACACTTTTGATGCACTGATCACAACACACATATCTTGTGTTTAAGGATAGTTGTGCACATAGCAATTTTTGTCCTCCATTTATATCTGACTATTACTTAATCAAAAATCAGCATTATGCCATTTGCATTTTGAGGTATTGCACATAGTGATTGCTAATAAATGTATGAAGGGCATTGTAGGGCATAGCCAATAGTTTAATATGTCACAGGCTATCACTGTGTTTATGCTTGTCTATTATTTGTAATGTGTGGTGTTGCATTCCAAAGATTTGATGTTGTGTCAGCCAATGACCATGTTGTATGGGTCAGCTCATTTGCATATCATTTGTATATTATACAAATATGTTAATTAGTGGCTGTTAATTGGAGGAACTCCCTGGTCAAGCTCAGTAAGAAGTTGAGATCCCTTATAAAATCCTACAAAGCTAGTTACAAAAACAAAATTGCCACTGGCTCTGAAGACAACCACAAAGCATTCTATAGCTATGTCAAGAATCTTAATGGCAACACTCAGATCTGCTCTGAGTTACAGCACAGTGGCACTAAATATACAGAATCAACTGATATTGTCAACATCCTGGCAGATAGCTTCACTACTAACTTTAACCCCCTCTCATCTCCTAAAGGGCCCAGCTCTATACCAGAAGAATGCAAAGTTTCTGTAATCACGGCTGCACAGGTAAAAAAAAACACACTCTCCAAAGCCAAGAACACAGCATCCATGGGACCTGACAACATCCCAGGCTGCATTCTACATGAACTACAGAATGAACTGGCACCCCACTTAAGTACCATGCTCAATCATAGCATCACCTCAGGCTATGTGCCCACTGAATGGCGCACATCAACGGTTATCCCACTCCACAAAGGGGGAGCCACCACAGACCCTGGAAACTACCACCCCATTAGCCTGATGAGCCTGGTTTGCAAGGCTATGGAATGTATCATCATGGAACTTAGAAACAATGACATTGGTAATCTCCAAACTCAGGACCTCACCCAGTTTGGGTTTGAAAAAGGCAGATCATGTCTCCTAAATCTGATAGTTTTCTTTGAAGAGGTCACCAAAGCCGTAGATGAGGGTAAGGTGGTTCACACAGCCTATCTAGATCTTGCCAAGGCTTTCAACGCCATCCCCCACTTTGGAATTATAGATAAACTAAGTAAACTAGGTATAAATCCTTATGTCACAAGATGGGTTGCCAACTGGCTCACTGACAGAAACCCACACTGTGAAAGTAGAAGACTCCAAATCCAACTTCAGACCAGTGACACGTGGAGTACCACAGGGTTCAGTCCTGGGTCCACTCCTGTTTGGTATCTACTTCTCTGAAGTACAGGCTAACACAGAAGGTCTTTAGCTAATGAGGTTCACAGATGACTGCAAACTAGGAGCCATAATCAAAACTCCAAAAGATGTGGACATCCTACAAAAAGATCTCGCTGAGACAGATGCCTGGTGTCAAAGCCATGGCCTCAAGCTCAATGCCAAAAAGTGCATTGCCATTCCTTTTGGTAAAAACTCTGTACCAATGAACTACCACATAGGTGGTAGTCTACTTAATTCTGAAAGTGTGATGAGACCTTGGGACACAGGTGGACAGTAGTCTCTCCTTTGATAATCACATTGCCACAGTAGTCAGGAAATCCTTCTACGTGGCACACGTCATCACAAAAGGTTTCTCATCCAGGAAAAAATATGTCATTGCTCCCCTCTACTTGTCACTCATTAGGCCCATTATGGAGTACAATGCTCCTTTTGGTATGTACCTCATAAGACATCTTCAACAACTGGAAAGGCCACAGAAATACCTCACAAAGAGAATTACCGGCCTCAGACAGATGCCCTAAGCAGACCATCTCAAAAAACTGCAGCTTTACTCCGTGGCATATCGCCTACTCAGAGGCGATCTCTGCCTAACACACAAAGCTATGTCAAACCCAGAGCTTTTGGACATGCTCCACTTAAAGAAATCCCAATCCCTACGAGCTACACGCTCTAGGGACCTAAACCTCGTCATCACAATAAACAGAACATGCTGGAGGGATAGATTCCTGTCCCAAAGACTTCCCATACTCTGGAACAAACTACCTATCTATATCAAACAAAGCTCCTTATTAGCACTCTTCAAGAAAAATCTTGATGATTGGATGGGAGATAGGAAATTCACCCTGGGGATCACTTCTGTGGCTGTGCTCGGCATTGGCACAGGAAAATAATTTTCTTGGGGGGCTAAAGCCAAGGTACCTTTTGGCTAGGCTTATATAGGCCCTAGGGTCAAT